>NC_060121.1:741425399-741734447 GCF_021461395.2 Schistocerca americana | reverse complement strand
CTGGTCCGTGTCGAGAACATTAAAGGTGACACACAACGTTGTGTCAACTAGGTGACTCCCGTAAAGGTGTGATGGGCATACTGACTATAAGGTACAACGCAGACTGGACATCGTTGGCAAAATAAGGAGCGCATATCGATCGGCAGACGGCATGCCTATCGACGTAGGGATGCTTCCTTTGAAGTACATTTGGTGACCTGTCCTGCTGAAGAAAACCATAGATCGCCTTCGTGGACAGCAAGTTAATTGGTAATATCGCTGTACGGACAGCTCATTTGCAGGAAAAAATGGCGAATGTAAAAGAAGGTCGGCGGGATTTCAGAAAGCTGGATAGGTGCTGAGAGAGAGAGCATGGTGTAAGGGCCTCCAGCAACAGGTTTGTAAGGCACATGGGACACCGGCGCCAAAGCGACGCTTGAGAACCCATGAAAAGTGCTATTCGCTGTCAGGAACTTGATACAGGCCTAGCCGCCTCAGCACCACGGCAGGGTGAGAGTCTCGGAGCGTACCTTGAACGGCAAGCCATGGCAAACGTATGAACCCAAGGGTGCTAGCACGCGGCGAGCCATGGATACGAATGGCGGAGTAGGGAGTGTCATTGCGACGTGGGGGATACGTTACGCCTAATATACATTAACGTGTTTCGTCCGTTGCAGAAAATCGAAGGCTCGTAATCGATGATGTAGGAGCCCAGTTCAAAATTGGGACAGTAGGAGCCGGCAGTTGAGGGCAATCGTGTGCAGCAGATCTCTTGTGAAACAGAGTCCTAAGAATAGGATAGTAGCAGTTCCTCACAATGGAGCAGCGCTGTTTGCAGAAAGACCCGCACCTACAGCTATAGCGCTCGATTTGCGGAAATTAAGGCAGCTACCAGGTTCAAATGGCTCTGAGCACTATGCGACTTAACTTCTGAGGTCATCAGTCGCCTAGAACTTAGAACTAATTAAACCTAACTAACCTAAGGACATCACACACATCCATGCCCGAGGCAGGATTCGAACCTGCGACCGGAGCGGTCGCTCGGCTCCAGACGGTAGCGCCTAGAACCACGCGGCCACTCCGGCCGGCGCAGCTACCAGAAGCTTCGCAGTAGGTGGCAATTGAAACGTCAACGGAAATTGCGGGCCATTTATCATAAATTACTTGTTACTGCTTTTTTGCACAGGTAAATATTATAAATCAGCTCCCTGGCAAAAAACACATTTCTTCTGAATACTCTTATTCCATCTTACCATCATCAATACAGAGCATTTTTCCAACCTACATTAAAATTGGAAGCTTATCCATTCAGATTTATAGGTAAATACACAAATAGATTCAAGGTAAAGAAAAAAAGAAAAATAAATTTCCTATAATACTGGCCAAAGTGAATCACATAATTATGAAAACATATTTACTCAACCAAATAAGGCTCTTGGTCATAACCAAAATACTGAGGTGGAAAGACAATAATACACCATTTAACAATCGAGAATTACATCAATATTAAAACTATTACGCTAAGAACCAAACTTCAGACAAGTAAACCATGGAAGGGGCAGGTAGGCAGGCCGGGTCTGAATACGATAGTTTAGAACAACGGGTACTACCCGATAAATTACTCCCAACTGCTACAAGACAGAAACTCAACTTATGTGGGATGGCTTAGCAAGCCAGGAGGCCGTAACGTCTCAGGAGCTACGGTGAGACGGAATAGGTGCGCCGCCCGCGCGCACGCGCATAGCCGACGCGGACAGGCTAGGCCCGGTGGACCGACGTATAACAAATAAACCCCAGAGCAGGGCCTCCATACGCTACGAACTGCTCGGAAGGCTGAGAGAAAATAGACACATGCTGAAGAGCCACAGAAACTGGTACACCTGCCTAATGTCGTGTATGGACCCCGCGAGCACGCTGAAGTGCCGCAGCACTACATGGCATGCGCTCCCCTAATGTCTGAAGTAGTGATCGAGATAAATGATATCCCGAATCCTGCAGGGCTGTCCATATATCCGTAGGAGTACGAGCGTGTGGAGATCTCTTCTGAACAGCATAATGCAAGGTATCCCAGATATGCTCAATAATGTTCGTGTCTAGGGAGTTTGGTGTCCAGTGCAAGTGCTTAAACTCAGAAGAGTGTTCCTGGAGTTACTCTATAGCAATTCTGGACGTGTGAGGTGTCGCAATGTCCTGTTGGAATTGCACAAGTGCTTCGGAACCCACAATGGACATGAATGGATGCAGGTGATCCGACAGGATGCTTACATACGTGCCACCTGTCAGAGTCGTATCTAGACGTATCGGGGGTCCCATATCACTCCAACTGCATACGCCCCACACTACTACACAGCCTCCACCAGCTTCAACAGTCCCCTGCTGACATGCAGGGTCCATGGATTCATGAGGTTGTCATCACACCCGTATCCTTCAGTCCGCTCTATACAATTTGAAACGAGACTCGTCCGATCAGGCAAAGTGTTTCCAGTCATCAACAGAGCAATGTCGGTGTTGACGGGCCCAGACTTCGTGTCGTGCAGTCATAAAGGGTACAGGAGAGGGGCTTCGGCTCCGAAAGCCCATATCGACGATGTTTCGTTGAATGGTGACACTTGTTGATGGCCCAGCATTGAAATCTGCAGCAATTTGCGGAATGGTTGCAATTCTGTCACTTTGAACGATTCTCTTCAGTCGTCGTTGGCCCCGTTTTTGCTGGATCTTTTTCCAGCCGCAGTGATTTCGGAGATTTAATGTGTTACCAGATTCCTGATATTCATTGTACACTTGTGAAACGGTCGTATTGGAAAATCCACAGTTCATCGGTACCTCGGAGATGCTGTGTCCCATCGCTCGTTCGCCGACTACAACATCACGTTCAGACTCAGTTAAATCTTGATAACCTGTCATTGTAGCAGCAGTAACCGACCTAATAACTGCGCCAGACACTTATCTTATGTACGCGCTGCAGACCGCAGCGCCTTATTCTGCCTGTTCCTCTGTAGTTGCATACGCAAGGCTATACCAGTTTGTTTGGCGCATAAGTGTATAAGTCATGCATAATAATCTTGGAACATATGAAATTACTCAAAGACAAGAAGCTCAATGTAAGCATGACCCCAAGCCCCAACCAAAGCTTACGCATAACAACAAGAATTTTATAATAAGAATTACTAAAAGGATTAACTGGTTAATCTTACATAAAATATAACAAGTTAATGTAATAATCACCCAGGCAAATCTCACACAACTACAATCATAGTCATATTTGAAACGATAAATATTAATTTCCCTGAAAGGGAAAAATCTGACCAGAGAATGGACCGCAGTTAACCACAAGAGCCAAGATTCACTGGTCCGCTAGCGTTTGCTTACCATAGCCTTAGACAATTTTGTAGTCGCGACGTCCGCCAAGAAAGCAACAACTTCAAATACAAATCAATTTCGGCCTCAATGATCAGTAACGCACGTGGCGGCCTAGAACACATGACAATTTCAGGCGTAGCTGACAAATGAGCGGATATTGAACAAGTTGTCATTAAAAGAAATTTAAAAACAAACAGATATGGCGCTCAAATAATTTCAGACAGGGGACAAGCGGTAAATTAATTCTTCAAACAGAGTGATGGAGAACCACAAGGAATCCAGAGTACCGAGAGCAAACTCAACAAGGGACCACATGCGTTAGTCAAGTAACGAATGCCTTACCCTCAAGAGCAGAACAGACGGCACCAGAAAATGAACAGCAGTCCAACACCCGCATCAGCAGCTATGCCTCCTTAATATAGGGCAAATCGGCTGCGTCGAAATTAGGCTCAAGTACTGCCGACCGACACAACTCTAGCGACGACTGGCCGTTAAGCCCATCCTGCTGTGAACAGCCCGCCGTACGTTACATGTGCCTCTTACCTCTCTCTCTCTCTCTCTCGACCTGCCACCGAATGACTGCCGATGTGGTCAACAAACTGCCCAAGGAACTGCGACCAAAGTCTCAACTAACAGGCCACTGATGCGCCACCCGGCGGCTAGACAAAGACGAATCGGGCTATTAGGCAAATATAAAAATATAACGAGACGAAAGGCCTCAACAATGACTCCTTGATACAGCGCTGTTACAGAAATCGAGGACGATATTGTCCAAAAACGCATAGGAACGGTTCAATGACGAAAGTATATAACAGGGCAAAGTGCGGGCAGCCTTGATGCGCTGAAAGACGGATCAAAACTGGAGCAGTGAGACGGCCACAGCCGGCCCAAGTGACCGTGCGGTTCTAGTAGCTTAAGTCCGGAACCGCGCTGCTGCTACGGTCGCCAGTTCGAATTCTGCCTCGGGCATGGATGTGTGTGATTTCCTTAGGTTAGCTAGGTTTAAGTAGTTCTAAGTTGAAACACGTATGTAACGTAGCAGCGATGGTGAGGCATGATAAAATCTTTGACCAGAGAGCCTTTTATCGTGGTTAGTCTGCGCTTGACCGCGCGAGTGTTGCGAGCAGTACTCTGTCGGTAGCAGTAGCTCAGTTCAGTTGCGTCCAGTAGTCGGTCGGTAGTAGTCGTGCAGTACAGTTGCGAGCAGTCTGTCAGTGGGCAGTCTGTGAGCAGTGCAGTATGTCGGTAGTAGTAATCGAGTGCAGTTGTGTGTGAGGAGTCGGCGGGCGTCGACATGGCATTCTGGTCAAGATACAGGACGAGGTATATTATTTTTAAATGCGCTCAGCTAATAATGTAAATTAACTGTAACTAATTTGTGCAATAATCGCCCCAATAATAATTTTGATTTCAAAGCAATTTTTTACAAAAGAAGCATTTAATTGAACCAACGATCTCCTTCCATTTCCTTTAAAGAAAAGTTTCAGTTAAATTTCAAAAAAATATTATTTGCAATGCATTTCCTCCAAGCCGTGGCCAACAATAAGAGCAGAAACCTGACATGCAGTTATACTAAGGTAAGAAATTAATTATGATTTTTTTTGCACAGGGCCAAAGACCGATATTTCGGTTTAATTGAGTTTTCATTGTCACTGAAGTTTCATTAGCATTGAATTGTTTTTCATTATTTTCGTGACAGCTTACACCTTGAGTCAGACTGCGATTCTCATTTTTATTGTCATTAAATTTAATTGCTAGGGAGGTTACGCTTGGCTCCCATTTCTATTAAATATTGTCCTTTTTAAAATTTCTGTGGGAAGGTTACAAAGTCTAGGGGACTGATGACCTCAGATGTTAAGTACCATATTGCTCAGAACCATTTTGAGACAGCCACTGCAAAGTACACGGGACATCGGTCGAGGTTCAAAAATGGTTCAAATTGCCCAGAGCTCTATGGGACAGATACAGGAAGGGGGCAGACCACATTACACGCAGGAAGGGGAAGTTCGGTTTCTAGGTGGATTCAGACTGGAGACGGGGCCGAAGATAGACGTCGCGTCGTTCGGGGGCCAGGGTGTCGGAGACAGTGCATCTTCAGTAGGAGGGTCGTCATACTGGGCGCACCCCCCGTGAGTTAATCATCTGAAGGGGTAGGGAGCTGTCTCTTCCGTTTCCTCAGTGACCGTTGCTTCCAGATATGTTTTCAGCGTCGGATGGCTGATGGCTGTCGTCTGACATGCAGCCAGACAGCAAAAAGCAGAGGGCGCTGCAGCTCTATGATCAGCAGCCGTAGGGTCGCGCCAGATATCTTACAGCTGCTGATGGCTAACGTCAGTTAGTACCGCCGCCGGTGGCAGTGTAGGAGAGACAGGCAAAACGTCCATTGCATTGCCGGGAGGAGACGACGCTCTGCCGTCTGATTCAGAGAGGGCGCAACAGGCAGCCTCGCCGCGAACTCGTAGTATGCAGGGTGGAGAAAAATTGTATCACGAATTTTTAAACCTGGATAACTGACGCCAGTAGGAACCAAAATTACTAATGTCGTGTAGGTCAACAACGAACAGTTTGTAAACCACGGATCACATGACGCCACGTGCATCGCGACGTATCCAAGGCTGCCCCCATGTTTGGTGGTAGCGCGCCAGCCTTCCACTCTGGGGGCGAATCCGCCGGGGTCACGACACATGCATTTGTAGTGCTACAACGATGAAAATTAATATTACGACGATGTCAAACCTTATTGCCATGATTATAGAAGTATTCATGATATTAAAAATGTAATTATAATTTTATTATTTTCATTTTTGTGCTCAGTATATCAAAGAATTTCTAGTGCACGGAATAAATTAGCATTGTTTGTACTACGAAACTATGTATGATTGCTAAGGGTTAAGCATGTAATAATTCGATGTAAGACATTTTGTGGAGTCTGAATTTTGTTCTCGTACTGGTAGGTAGAGAAGCAAAAGTTCCTCAATCGATGTGAAGGTATAAAGGCTGTAAAAAGGAGAGAGAGAGAGAAGGTAAATACAATTTATTCAAAACAAATATCTCGAAGGTGTAACGCCTTGTGATTTCCTATAACTAAAAACTGCAAGGTCTAATCTGAGCCTGTCCTGAATAACAGCGAAGAACATTTATGTTATCATATATTTTCTTCGTTTGATCAAGGTTGTGATTCGCATGTTTCTTTTTGTTACGCGACGTGTTATGAATATTTTCATTATACGCGCAAAAGTGCACACAGCTTTAATCGAAACCTGCGTCTTTCGGAAACGATAACTTTTAATCAGTACAATTACGCGAATACTGTCTAAATCGCAACCGTGATCGCAAAAGTGTTTCCTGGACCAAATAATTCTTATAAAATGTGTATTCTCCAAAGCGAGCAGCATTGCACTATCGCTGACTCGCAACAATCGAAAAAGTAAAAAAGTGCTTAAATAGAATTGTCACCTTTTAATAATTATTATTATCCCATTAAATAAATAAATAGCAATTCAGTGGCAACCTATTGACAGGACTAGCTTATATGTGTGTGCTAATGTGTTTTTTCTATTTGTTACATGCTGTAATGAGCGGAAATCTACGACAACCTTATGCACGTTAATTTTGCTGTACCATTCCATCTCAGCGGCAGAAGAACGAAGCACTGCGTAAGGTAGACACATCATCTTCTTCGACCTGGTGCTGTATCTTGATACACAAACAAGACAAACTTTACATTTCGTGAATGAGTCCTCTTAGAAAGCTATAAGAGTCAATTATATTTAAATAACTGCGAGAAGGATCAGTAAAATACAGCATCAAGAGTTTTCAGTAGAGGTTAACTGAACGAGATTGGAACTGAATTTTAATCAAACGAAAGTGAACATTTATGGTACTGATTCCAATCTGGTGCAGTGTAGTAATTAATTTATGTTTTGTGTGACGGATTAATTGATGTGTTGCATTGTACGTTTTCCCGATTAGACTTGCACCCAAACATTTGCAAACATGGTGAAAACAGTGCGACGTGTAAGAAAAGCTACACAGCAGGAAGTAACTATAGAACATTCAGAGGAGGAAGGAATAACTAGTGATGTAGAAATTGATAATATTTTTCAGATCAGACAGAGAATATAGAACAGAACACTAATATTAAAGTCAGTGATCCATCTGCTGTAGTACACTCAGGCAGAATACAGACGGTAGTTCAAGTGCATACTGAAGCAGAACCACACGAAACACCAGTTACAGTCGATTTACCACCGGTAGAGCCAACACAAACAGTAATGGATCCATTTTCTCTCTTAATGATGAAAATGGAACAAATGTTTAAAATACAGGAACAATCACAGGAACAAATGTTTAAAATACAGGAACAATCACAAATACAGCGAGAACAAGAAACTGCTAAACAGCTTGCAACTGAGATTAATAATAATTTAGATAAACGTATTAGCAGAGTAGATGAACGGATTAGGACCTTGGATGAACACATCAGTCAATTAGACGAGCGTACGCAGTTAAGCTTTTCACAGTTCTCAAAAAAGATAGATCAAAAGCTTGAAAACCGGTTAAAAGAACATGATAGCCAGCTACGACAGTAAATAGATGCCCAAATGTCTGCTATACAGAACAACATTCAAGTATGCAACAAACATACCATTACTTACCACAGAATGTAAAGCAAGTAACCCAGGATGTGGACGAATTACAACAAACACACACTTCTTTGGAAGCAGAAATACGCAACATAAGTACACGTATAGAAAACCTTACGGTTGATAATCAAAACGTTATAGAACAAAAATTCAAAGAACAAGATGAACGCGTTGTGACCACATTCAACACATGGCTAAATGACAAAGACAATTAAATTAGTACTGTTATGCAGAAGGAACTACCTGTGATGTTACAACGAGCAGGAACACAACAGATACATGAAAACAACACAAAAGATTCATGAACTCCAGACTGAATTACAAAACGTGCAGAAAGTGCTTAATGAAACACGTATGCCAACATCTCATAACAGTTCACCGGAGTGTGTTAGTATCACAGAAACACACCCTGATCATTATGAAACGCTTTTAACTGAAAGTAGGGAGCAGATGGGCAATAATTTCAATCCATCATGTGGAGTAACATCCGTTTATCAGGACCATACACAATCATTGGTGACTCAGGATGCTTTAGTGAAGAATTCACATTTTCAGAAGTTTACCAATGATAAGAACGGACCCCATCCAATTGTGTTTATCAAAGGGATCCGCGGAATAATGCCAAAGAGTTGAAACGAAAGGGAGAAAATTGTCTTTACCATTACCCATATTCAAGGTGAGCCAGCGTTGTTCGCGACACAGAAAGCTGAACAATGCAGCTCCTTCGATGAATTTGAACAAGCTTTTCTAAACAAGTATTGGTCGCGTGTGGTACAAGAACAATTAAGGAAAGAAGTTTATAGTCCTGAGCCATTTAATAGAAAAGGCGGTACTTTGCGGAAATATTTCGAAAAGTATCTGGACAAAGTGAAATATTTATCCACACCAATTCCTGAGTGTGATGTTTTAAAGATATTAAAGGAGAAGTTACCGCGTGATCTAAAGGAGAAATTGTCTCACATTCCTGAAGACAACGTGGAACATTTTCTATCTGTACTGGACTCTTTAGATTTGGTTATCGATGAGGACAGACACCATTATGGGAATAATTCGTCGAATAATGGTAATGGTAATGGCAATGAGCGAAACCACAAGGACAATAGTAATAGAAATACATACTATGGGAATCAAAATCATTGGAATAGTCCGAATTATTCAGGATGACAGAACCACAATATGAACACAAATGGACAGTACGGTAATGCACCGAATCACAATTATCATCCACAGAACAATAGTGGACAAAACAATAACGGAAACTTTTCAAGGAAACGGAAACGAGATTTTAGAGCTAACGCCAATTACAATAACGGTAATTTTTCAAATAATCAGCAAAACATGCAACCACCACATAAATGGTCAACGCAGAATTATGCACAGCAGCAATGGCAGCATCCTAAGCCACCACAATATCACAACAACAATCATGTACAATCCCCGTACAATACAAATATGTCAAATAACATGCAGCAGCATATGAATGCGCAGCCATGGCAACCACCGAATCAAAATATCAAGATCATTGAGGTAAGTGAACCGCAACCACCAACCAGTACCATTCAGTCAAACTAGATGCGACGGCATTCTGCTCCCGTGTGTCAGTCGCAGGGTGTCTAGGGGACACTTACATGAATGATGTTAGTAATAACGAGCAACTAAGCGTGCAGACAACCAGCTGTAGTAACAATGAGAATGTGTGTCGCATAGAATCAGCAGCGATCGAGTCGAATGACGCAAAAGATGCAGTGTGTAGGAATAATTCTGCTGATGTTGCTCAGCAACGTTGTTCAATTATGCAGATGATAAGATATAATGACGGAGTCGATATACGAGAGGAATTATGCCAAGATTTTCGGAAGAAGTGTAATTTGTTTGAACGGGAAGTTGTACAAGCAGCTATAGTTTGTGATATTTATGATATTCAAACTACGGTGATTTTAGATACTGGAGCATCTATTTCTGTGCTGAATGAATCGCTCTTACTTAAGGAAGATTAGAAAGATTCCGCTTTTTCCAGTCACTAATTGTCGAGTTACAGGAGCCATTAGTCAGATCGCCCAACTAGTTCGGGAACAGACACTGATTTGTATTAATTTTGGAATTGGAGCCAAAGAGTGCACCTTCCTTATTGTAAAGAATTTACCTGTGAACTGTCTGCTCGGATTAGAAATTTTGCAAGAGACGGAAACTATAATCGATATCGCAAAGGGTAAATGCAGCATGTGTTTCGGTGACACGAGAGTCAGGTCAGAATTGGTAAAGACCAAAGAATTGCATGGCAAATATTGTCCAATTTTAAAGATAGAACCTACTCGAGCACATTTATGGCGGTTTCAAGACAGTTTGAATTCCAGTACATTCCCGATCATGGAAGACGTGAAGGACGAGGAGAATATCCATCTCTCTGAAATAGTAGAAAAAGTACAACAATCCTCTGGTCTTGACAGTCTGCAACAAAAGCAATTATTAGACACACTTACTAACTATCCTATAGTATTTTTGAAAAAACCTGGACTAATTAAAGGTTACGTGTACGACATGCAAGTGTTTCCCCATGAAATTTACTGTCATCACACGTACTCAATACCCAGCGCGAAAAGGGAAGCAGTAACAAGACTCTCAGAATACCAATTAGTTGTAAGAAAATTTCAACTCCAGTTCGAGGGAAAAGAGGACGCCGAGCTGCAGCAAGGAGAAGAAGAATAGCTTCAAGATGATTCCACCCTAAGACACTTAATCAAACATAATACAAACTTGCTGAGATTCAGTAAACTTTCAGGAACTTATGCGTGTGAAACTACGAACAGTGAACAGAACTGCATATTTCACACAACAGTAGGATATAGTGACTTTAGAAAACAAACGTTTCATTTTGTTGATTGTTAACTATTTTGAACTCACTAGGGGGAGCAGGTTATGTTCTTTTTTTTTCTTTCAGACTGTGTACAGGATACACTTACAACATGTAAAGTTTACGCGAGTTACGTATAGGTTTGACAAATTTTCCACCGTAAGTTAGTACTCGGACTTGCATGAGCTATAAACCAGGTCGAACAAGATGTTGTCCATGACTGAACAGATCATTACACAGACAAACATATACAGACTTGTGTTTATCACTGCACAATTCTTTGTAAGTCCAGGAGCACATTTTCGAGAAAATATATGACTTAGGTTTTGCTTTTATATTGTAAATGACTGCAATTATGTACTTCATTGATATGTACACTCATTCAGTTATTTATCATTATATAACTAGACTGTGTAAAGACATTTATATGGGTAGCACAAGGACTTTACCTTGTCAGACTTGATAACTGTGATCAAGCGACTACGTGGTGGAGTGAACATGTCACAGATGACCTATGAACAAAGACTTCCTGTGAACATTATCCTCTAGGCGTACGAACTTTATTTCGCTGGCGAAAAAGTGGAATTTAACACAAAAGTGGACGCTCAATGAGTTCGTTGTGTTACCATGATTTCGTTTTCAAATTTTGTGCTACGAGTGTTTAATAATGCCAAGTATTCAGAGTGTTATTGGGACCACATGCGTGGACGTAACACTCCAGGCAAAATAAAACTCAAGAGCAAGTGTTTTTATCGATCAGTCAGCAACAGTGGTGAGTCGTAACAGTGTTGGGAACTGCTACTGACAATATCATTAAACCCGTTGCAGAACTGTATCAATGTTGGATAGTAATTACGTGAACCTTTAATCGCAGATAGTCAGTTGCGTCGGAAGGACGAATGGACTTGCATCACGATAAAGAAACAAACAGTCGAACAAATCAAATAATAAAAAAAAAAAAAAAAAAAAACGTTCTTCTTGCTGAGTGAAAGAGTGCATGAAATATGATGTAATTTAGATATTAATTTAAGGAACTGATACTGCTGTTTGAATTTCATGTGACTGTATGCTGCGATGCTGAGCACACGTGTCGGTGAGGGCAGCATACTGCAGCGACATCATCCGTCATCCCTTGCCGCACCCTGCCACGTCATCGAAGTACATCGCAGACTTACTTGGTGGGGCGAGACATCGGTGTTTCAGTACACCAAGTCGCCAGCCGTCGTCACCAGCAGCACTATCATGAAATTGTACCATTATTAAATGTCATACGAAGTGAATATTCAAATGTTGAAAATTAAAAAAGAGGGTGTGGAAGCTGTGCTCGCTCCGCCGTGGTTTTTTTCCGGGATTTTTCCCATTGGCCTTTGCCCGAATGGGGGAGCGTAACTCAAAATCCCCGAGACTTAATAGTAAATAAAGCACATGCTTCCAAGTGAAGGAACACAGTGAACTTTAAACAGAACAGACAAGGAAAATAAGCCTACTTGGATGTCCAGTTAAACAAGTGTGACTGTACATCCAAAGGGGGCAATGTAGTGCTACAACGATGAAAATTAATATTACGACGGTGTCAAACCTTATTTACATGATTTAAAGAAGTATTCATGATATTAAAAATGTAATTATAATTTTATTATTTTCATTTTTGTTCTCAGTATATCAAAGACTTTCTAGTGCACGGAATAAATTAGCATTGTTTGTACTACGAAACTATATATGATTGTTAAGGGTTAAGCATGTAATAATTCGATGTAAGACATTTTGTGGAGTCTGAATTTTGTTCTCGTACTGGTCGGTAGAGGAGCAAAAGTTCCTTAATCGATGTGAAGATATAAAGGCTGTAAAAAGGAGAGAGAGAGAGAGAAGGTAAATACAATTTATTCAAAACAAATATCTCGAAGGTGTAACGCCTTGTGATTTCCTATAACTAAAAATTGCAAGGTCTAATCTGAGCCTGTCCTGAATAACAGCGAAGAACATTTATGTTATCATATATTTTCTTCTTTTGATCACGGTTGAGATTCGCATGTTTCTTTTTGTTACGCGACGTGTTATGAATATTTTCATTATACGCGCAAAAGTGCACACAGCTTTAATCGAACCTGCGTCTTTCGGAAACGATAACTTTTATTCAGTACAATTACGCGAATACTGTCTAAATCGCAACCGTGATCGCAAAAGTGTTTCCTGGACCAAATAATTCTTATGAAATGTGTATTCTCCAAAGCGAGCAGCATTGCACTATCGCTGACTCGCAACAATCGAAAGAGTAAAAAAGTGCTTAAATAGAATTGTCACCTTTTAATAATTATTATTATCCCATTAAATTAATAAATAGCAATTCACATTGTAGTTTCGTGATAAGACGTACCGGGAACAAACACGTCAACAGCTTTTAGCTCACGTACAGAAACTCTTTTAAAAACCGTGTCGGTCCTGAAAAGGACCTTTTCTGTAGGTAGGACATCGTTTACTTAAAGCAAGTGCTCGAACTGGCAACCCTCTGGAGCGACACAAGCTTGGTAACATGGGGCGGTGTTTTGCCGAACTCATTCAAAAATTCCGGGCTTTACCTTGATGTGATTGGCGGCATGTTGAATGCGATCCATTAATTCCTCTTCGTTTCTAGGTGGTTCACGTCTTGATGGGTGAGCTAGAACCTTGAAGAAGCCCCCCCCAGGAAAAAGTCCGGAAGAGTGAGGTCTGGTGATCTCAGGAGCCATGTTCTACGAGCACCTCTGCCAATTACCCAGCCGTCGAAGAGTTCATTTAAATATCCGCGCGCAGCACGACCCTTATGTGTGGACTTCTCTTCATGCTGCAACCACGTGCGTAGCCATATGTCAAGGGGAACATCTTCCAGTAGGCCAGGTAGAGTTCCTTGCAAAAAGCCAGGGTAATTGGCCACAGCAAGTCGAGAAGGTAGAAGGATCGGCCTAACCAGATGGTCACTCTCAATCGCTACCCAAATGTTGAGGGAAATTCGTTCCTGGTGTCCGTGGACGTACGTGACGTGAGGATTTCCCCTTGCCCAGTAATGAGTGTTGTAAAGGCCATCTTGATGGAAGGTGCACTCGTCGGTAGGCAATAGAATGGGGGGGCGAAGTCGGGATCTCATGAAACTCGTTGCAGAGACCACCACCAAAATCCTTGCCCGTGGTTATAGACCACCACAGGATTTAGGTATCGGACAGGGTGGAAACTAAATGGATTCTGGCCATCAATCCTCAAAACCTCCCAAACTAACCGACGAGTAACCCCCATGTCGTGTCCAACCGTCCGAGTACTTGTCGTAGGTGCCCCCTCGAAGCGCTCGAGAACAGTCTCTCCAAATAGAGCGTACAGTCGTGTTCGAGGTCTCCCAGCACCACCATGATATCCCGCTAACGAACCTGTTTCGCCAAGTCGCTGGTGAATTGCTGTAAACGTTTGCGGGTGTGGTGTGGGTGGCGTCTTGATGGGTACCGTTCCTCATACAACCGTCGAGATTCATGCGCATTACCGTCAGCTAGTCTCGTTCTTCTTCAAACAAATACTGTGCCGCCATGCTTACTATATGACTAAATCTCAGGTGACGTGTATGTGCTCCGTGTGAATGGTTCAAATGACTCTGAGCACTATGGGACTTAACTTCTGAGGTCATCAGTCCCCTAGAACTTAGAACTACTTAAACCTAACTAACCTAAGGACATCACACACATCTATGCCCGAGGCAGGATTCGAACATGCGACCGTAGCGGTTGCGCGGCTCCAGACTGTAGCGCCTAGAACGGCTCGGCCACTCCGGCCGGCACGTGTGAATGGCTCTGACGTGAGGTGGATAGAAACAGCAACACTATTCGACAAGTGTGCGTATCACGTTGGGACAGTGATGGGGCGAGGGACGTTTGTATGTGTGAACCGACAGCCATAGTGCTGACCGTAAACCGACGAACGGCAACAGGGCAATCCCATGGCCAATCGGAGAGCGTGGCGCAAGTTTCCATGGTTCAAAAATGGTGCGTTGTCGACCTAAACAACATTAGTAATTTTGGTTCCTACTGGCATCAGCTATCCAGGGTTAAAATTTCGTGACACAATTTTCCTCCACCCTGTATATGTAACACAGTGGACGGGAGACGCATTTCGTCCCGTATAAAATGTTTGTTCTGTGCGCTTTCGGTCGTTTGCGATTCAAAGGAAATATTAATTTAATCGTCGCCTGGCGAGGGGAAAACGCTATTATGTTCGGTGAGTTCGGACAGGAAAGAAGTAAACAAAAATGCGCTAACTTGCAAGCAGCACAACAGGTGAGACGTAAACAAGGCATGCTCGGTTCAGCACTGCCGAAGGCTGACTGCCAATTTAGCTAACCAAGCGCGATTCACGATCCTTCCCACAGCCTTACATCCGCTAGGAAGTATCACAGAAGTTTGGAAGGTAGGAGACGAGGTACTGGCGGATGTAAAGCTGTGTGGATCGGTCATGAACCGCAAAGATTCCTAGTACGAGTCTGGGTATGGTACACAGTTTTAATCTGCCAGGAAGTTTCAAAGTGTTTAACTGATCATTGCCTCAGACGTGCAGACTGTCGTTTCGTGTAAGATCGAAAACATAAATTGGTGTTAGCTACTGAAGGAGGATCTTGTTTTCCTGCGCCACCGCCTCTCTCCCACACCGAACATACATCATCCCGCAACAAACCCTGATCGCTCTCCCCGCTTTCAACACGCCGAGTTACAATTCGCGAGTAGTTACGTCATCATGAAGGAAGAAAACTGTTGCTTTGTGCTAGCGTTAAAGGCGGTGAAATGCAGACGTAGACGAAAGAGATGGAGATAGTGTTGTCAAGCTTGTCACCTACAAATACCGCGCGAAGCACTATTGTCAACAAACTGGTATTTTACAAAACAACTCACTTAAATATATTTCGGACAATGGCTTTGGAAGATCGGCTAACAAAGCCCTGACAATAGACCGGTCGATCGTGATCGACGGCTGGAGCACCCCTGGCTAGATGCAATTCGTGATACCATAACAGAATGCCTCTTTTCGGCAATCACGTTCCTGCCTTCAGCTTGGCGGTTTAACTGAGTCTCTATGTGCCCAGTTTTCAAATGTGACATCGTAAGCATTCATGAGTAATTATCCACGGCGTAACATTTTTTGTTTAGAAGCTTGTTTAAAAGCATTATTAGAACATTCCATTTCGCTTAGAATATCAGTGATACGGTGAAAAATGTAGGAAGTGAACCTTCGTTTCTACATCCATAATTACAAACAATGTGACACAAGCACGTGTAAGCATAGGACGTGAGTTAAGATACATGAGTCACTCAAGGAAAGACTATTACTTCACTTGAATTAAACTTTCTCGGTTTTCAAGCCGCCTATATTTGTAATCTTAAGAGCCCAGAGAACTTCCTTTGTCTGGACCTAACATTCGTTCTAATATTGCCATCTAATATATACAATCGTGACACTCACTGCTGTGAAAGCGATTTCCGTCTGACAGATGAGGACACACCAGTGACTCCCGGTGGAAACAGGATCTTTTGTCAATTACATTTACGATATAATTACAGAATTATATTTTTAATCCAAAACATTAGTAAAACAACAAGAGGTCTGAATAAGCGTAAAATATATGTAAAAACCAAAACCACATGAATGAAATGACATAACCTACACTTCATGAAGGAATATTCTCAAAATTTCATATAATTGCAATTTATCCCACTGAAAGCAAAAGACTTTATAACAATACCACCACTTGAAAAGTGGGTTAGAAATCAGCAGCGTATGTTTGCTTTATCGGGCAACAACAAAGTTATTGACTGTGGATGGTATCGTCAGAATGGAAACAATGAAGTCACTGTAAAAAAGTCATTAATTTTGGCACTTATCTTGAATGGATTCCCACGTAGATTTCGTCGAAGTTGTTATGGTTCATCTTGTTGATTCTAGGGTGATTCCACTCTGACTGCTAGAAGGTCCAGATCTGTATTTTAGCAATATTTGAAGACCTAACAAATGCGTTTTTCAGGAAATTTTTAATGATCAAACAATCCCAGATCAGAACAATGGTATGGTAGAAATAATTTTTGACTTGGTGTTCACGATCCACATTTTTATTAAACTTCTTGTAAATTCGCATATACTTCTTCTTAATTGTCACATCATCATGAAAACAGTTTTGTATCAATCTTCATATACACTCCTGGAAACTGAAATAAGAACACCGTGAATTCATTGTCCCAGGAAGGGGAAACTTTATTGACACATTCCCGGGGTCAGATGCATCACATGATCACACTGACAGAACCACAGGCACATAGACACAGGCAACAGAGCATGCACAATGTCAGCACTAGTACAGTGTATATCCACCTTTCGCAGCAATGCAGGCTGCTATTCTCCCATGGAGACGATCGTAGAGATGCTGGATGTAGTCCTGTGGAACGGCTTGCCATGCCATTTCCACCTGGCGCCTCAGTTGGACCAGCGTTCGTGCTGGACGTGCAGACCGCGTGAGACGACGCTTCATCCAGTCCCAAACATGCTCAATGGGGGACAGATCCGGAGATCTTGCTGGCCAGGGTAGTTGACTTGCACCTTCTAGAGCACGTTGGGTGGCACGGGATACATGCGGACGTGCATTGTCCTGTTGGAACAGCAAGTTCCCTTGCCGGTCTAGGAATGGTAGAACGATGGGTTCGATGATGGTTTGGATGTACCGTGCACTATTCAGTGTCCCCTCGACGATCACCAGTGGGGTACGGCCAGTGTAGGAAATCGCTCCCTACACCATGATGCCGGGTGTTGGCCCTGTGTGCCTCGGTCGTATGCAGTCCTGATTGTGGCGCTCACCTGCACGGCGCCAAACACGCATACGACCATCATTGGCACCAAGGCAGAAGCGACTCTCATCGCTGAAGACGACACGTCTCCATTCGTCCCTCCATTCACGCCTGTCGCGACACCACTGGAGGCGGGCTGCACGATGTTGGGGCGTGAGCGGAAGACGGCCTAACGGTGTGCGGGAACGTAGCCCCGCTTCATGGAGACGGTTGCGAATGGTCCTCGCCGATACCCCAGGAGCAACAGTGTCCCTAATTTGCTGGGAAGTGGCGGTGCGGTCCCCTACGGCACTGCGTAGGATCCTACGGTCTTGGCGTGCATCCGTGCGTCGCTGCGGTCCGGTCCCAGGTCGACGGGCACGTGCACCTTCCGCCGACCACTGGCGACAACATCGATGTACTGTGGAGACCTCACGCCCCACGTGTTGAGCAATTCGGCGGTACGTCCACCCGGCCTCCCGCATGCCCACTATACGCCCTCGCTCAAAGTCCGTCAACTGCACATACGGTTCACGTCCACGCTGTCGCGGCATGCTACCAGTGTTAAAGACTGCGATGGAGCTCCGTATGCCACGGCAAACTGGCTGACACTGACGGCGGCGGTGCACAAATGCTGCGCAGCTAGCGCCATTCGACGGCCAACACCGCGGTTCCTGGTGTGTCCGCTGTGCCGTGCGTGTGATCATTGCTTGTACAGCCCACTCGCCGTGTCCGGAGCAAGTATGGTGGGTCTGTGTCAATGTGTTCTTTTTTCCATTTCCAGGAGTGTATTTAATTTCCACTTTAACCAAACACAAGACTTGACTGTTCTTTTACAAGGTGAAATAACAACTTAACTTCTGCAAAGTGAAACAAAGACTGCTCTGCGCCCATTTGCGCAAAAACGGTTACAAGTAAGTCAAGTGGCTTTGAGCACTATGCGACTTAACTTCTGAGGTCATCAGTCGCCTAGAACTTAGAACTAATTAAACCTAACTAACCTAAGGACATCACACACATCCATGCCCGAGGCAGGATTCTAACCTGCGACCGCAGCGGTCGCTCGGTTCCAGGCTGTAGCGCCTAGAACCCCACGGCCACTACGGCCGGCGTACAAGTAAGTCAAAGATTATGACAGTCTCACAGAAATGAATACACACCAGAACCATATCACTGTAATATATCTATACATCGGAGTACCTATACATTAATAAAACCAAATGTGAATATTGTCACAAAAATATGTCTGCTACTTCGCAGAAAAGTAGAACGATATTACTGGTATCGAGAACTGCGGTTGGAGTGCCGTAATGGTCACGTAAATAAAGGACCATTACAACTTGAAGCAGAATATTTCATCAATAAGAGGTATAAACTTTTCTTGTTGATTTTTCTTATGACTGGCACATTCATTGGGACGCAACAGTTTGGCACATCTGCACGTTTTGCACTTGGTTCAAATGGTTCTGAGCACTATGGGACTCAAAATCTGAGGTCATCAGTCCCCTAGAACTTAGAACTACTTAAACCAAACTAACCTAAGGACACCACACACATCCATGCCCGAGGCAGGAATCGAACCTGCGACCGTAGCGGTCGCGCGGTTCCAGACTGAAGTGCCTAGAACCGCTTGGCCATACACGCCGGCTTTTGCACTTCACTGGACTTCCCAAAAATATTTGTTTAATGTAAGTACTGCTTCTTCAAGTGACGATTGTGTTGAAAAATTCTGAGGCCTGTGGTGCTTATGTGCCAAGAGTTCCTGAAGTGTTTTCTTTTGAGTCAAAAAAGTGTTTTGTTGTTTTCGACGTTTTATTATCACACATATCTGCAGCTTTCTCTTCAGGACCAGTAGTTGTGGTTGGTCTGGTACGTTAAATAATGCAGGCACTGAATTCCAGTTTCCTACACTGGTGTGCAAACTTTGTCACTGCCAAGTAACATAGTTCGTTGAAACTTGGACCATGCATCTCTCTCTCTCTCTCTCTCTCTCTCTATATATATATATATATATATGCTCATAAATTAAGGATAATGCTGATACGTGGTGAAACAACGCTCTGGTAGGCAGTTTGCGGATTTAAATCACCTCGGGGTGTGACCATGCGGTGCATTTTACTTGCGGTCGTCGCACAGTGGTGCTGGCAGCAGTCCACATACGCAGAGATGTGTTGGTGCATGTCAGAATACGGTGCAGCGAGTAAGTGTGCAGACGTTTTCAGACGTGCTAATGGTCACTGTGTGTTGAAAATGGCTCAAAGAACTCATATTGATGACTTTATGAGGGGTACAATACTAGGGCGACTGGAGTCTGGTCAAATACAGCAGTTCGTAGCACGGGCCCTCCGTGTGCCACGAAGTGTGATTTCACGATTATGGCAACTATTCCAGCAGACAGGAAACTTGTCCAGGCGCTACAGTACGGGACGTCCACAGTGCACAACACCACAAGAAGACCGATATCTCACCATCAGTGCCCGCAGACGGTCATGGAGTACTACAGGTAGCCTTGTTCGGGACCTTACCGCAGCCACTGGAACAGTTGTCTCCACACACTTTCTATAGACGACTGCTGGACAGATACGGTTTATTCACCCGGAGACCTGCAAGGTGCATTCCACTGACTACTGGGCACAAGAGAGCCTTGTGTCAAGAATACAGTACATGGTCTTTGGAACAGTGGTCCCAGGTTATGTTCACGGACGAGTCCAGGTGTAGTCTGAATAGTGATTCTCGTTGGTTTTTCATCTGGCGTGAACCAGGAACCAGATACCAACCCCTAAATGGCCTTGAAACGGACCTGTATGGAGTTAGTGGTTTGATGGTGTGGGGATTACGATTGGTGCACGCACACACTTGCATGTCTTCGACAGAGGAACTGTAACAGATCAGGTGTACAGGGACGTCATTTTGCACCAGCCTACCTTTTCAGGGCTGCACTGGGTCCCAGCTTCCTCCTGATGGGTGATAACGCAGGCTCCACCGAGCTGCCATCGTGGAGGAGTACTTTGAAACAGAAGATATCAGGCGAATGGAGTTGCCTGCCTGTTCTCCAGACCTAAACCTCATCGAGCACGTCCGGGATGCTCTCGGTTGACGTATCGCTGCACGTCTTCAAACCGCTAGGAGACTTCAGGAGCTCCGACAAGCACTGGTGTAAGAATGGGAGGCTATAACCCAGCAGCTGCTCGACCACCTGCTCCAGAGCATGCCAACACGTTGTGCGGCCTGTGTACGTGTGCATGGTGATCACATGCCATATTGATGTCAGGGTATGCGCAGGAAACAGTGGCGTTTTGTAGCATATGTGTTTCTAGACGGTTTTCTCAACTTATCACCAATCCCGTGGACTTACAGATCAGTGTCGTGTGTGTTCCCTATGTGCCTATGCTATTAGTGCCAATTTTGTATAGTGCCACGTTGTGTGGCACCACATTGTGCAATTAGCCTTAATTTATGAGCATGAATGTATAAAATTAACTTTTGCAGGAGAACTTCAGTGAATTCTGGAAGGTAGGAGACGTGGTAATGGCGGAAGTAAAGCTGTGAGCAGGGGTGACGACTGGTGATTTGGTTGCCTGTCGCAGAACACTTGTCTGCAAAATGTATAGTCCCCATGTTCGAATCTCGGTCCGGCACACAGTTTAAATCCGCCAGAAAGTTTCATATCGACGCACACTCCGCTACAGAGCGAAAGTTTCAATTTGGAAACATCCCTCGCGTTGTAGCTAAGGTATGTCTCCGCAATATCCTTCCTTCCCCAAGTGCTAGTCCCGCACGTTTCACAGGAGAACTTCTGTGAAGGTTTGGAGTTCGGAGACGAGGTACTAGCAGAAGGAAAGCTCTGAGTATAAGTTTCGAGTCGTGTTTGGGCAGTTCAGTTGCTAGACCATTTGCCGGTGAAAGGAAATGCTAGTTCGAGTGTTTGTCCGGCACACGGGTTTAATCTGCCGGGAAGTCACTAACCTACATACATAATTAGGTTTGTACGGAACGCTCAGTGTGCGAATCCTACTCACACTTGTCATTTTTTCTAATGTTGAGGATTTATATTTCTTTAAATAACACCAGCCACTCAGAGATCGCTAATCATACATTTGGGGATCATTACGCATTACGCGTAGGTGACGTCAGACAGAAACACATACTGATAGACAAAGGTCGCGGATATTAATATGCACACGCATGTAACTCAGAGCATCGAGAGCGCTACACTGTGGATGACGGTCATTGGCGTTAGCTACCGCAGTCGAGTGGTATGGCGGCGGCTATATTTACAAGTAATGTGTTCTGCATGCTTCATTACGTGTGTGATGGGGCAGTGCCAATTCGTTGCAATTAAAGCGCCTATTGAATTATTTATTCTAAACCGAGGCGTTGAAATATGTCACCGTATTTGGCGACAAATTAAAAATAAAAATGTAACCAGCGGCAGCGACTGGTATTAACTTCGTAATGTGTGACCCCTACCAGAGCTTCAATAATTAATTTGGTGGGGCAATTTCTATGACTGTGAATACAGAACTGTATGGAAGTCAATTTCGACTGTGGGCAAACCGTTAAACATGAAAATCGAAGCATCTGAAACACGACGTTTTAGAAGGATGTAGAGAATTAAGTGGACTAATAAAAGGTGAGGAATTTTGACGCATAATCTGCGAGGAAAGGATCATGTTGAACAAGAAAAGACAGGATAACAGAATATGTGTTAAGAGACCAAGTAATAATGTCCACGATACGTGAGCGAGCTGTAGAGTGCAAAAACTATGGGGGGCAGACAGTGAATGGAATATATTTAATAAATAATTGAGGGCGTTGGGATGAAGTGATACTTTGAGACGAAGAGATTGGCACAATAGTGGAATTCGCCGCTGGACACATGGGACGTGTCGGAAGATTTACAACACAAATTATTATTATTATTACAACATCGCACCGTGATAATTAGTGAATAGGAGTCGATTGGAATTACAGCACAATATCTAACGCCGAACTCATGGAAATCGTACTGTGTCCGACTTGTTACTTCTTGAAGTATAAAGATATGCAGTGCGAAAGAAGCCAAATATATTTATCTATTGTAACTGTGGGTTTGGTTTGGTTTGTAGTTACATATGTGCAAACGAGTACTATCTACTGAACAGCGCAACACACCCTTCTTTCCATCTGTGGTTAAAATATCAGAAAGGCACCACTTTCCGCTACAGTGTACGATAATAAAACTGAGAAGTACTATGCGCGATTTCTAGTTTAATAAGAAAGACATTCAGAGTTGATTATTTCTAATTCTGGAAGCTAACTGAACAGTTTCTGCTGTAACAAAAAAGACCAGGCTGTTTCTTTTCAGTAACGTTAATATAATACGATGTTGGGTCTTTTATTCTGAGACTGACCCATCCCCGTAATTTAGCCTTTTTCCTCCATAATGTATCTTCTTTTTTTTAATCATCGGTCTTCTGGTTGAATGCGGCCCGCCACAATATCCTGTCTTGCGTCAACATCTTCATCTCGGAGTAGCACTTGCAAACCTTCGTCCTCAACTATTTTCTGGATACATTCTAATCTTTGTCTTCCTTTACACTTTTCATCCTCTAGAGCTCTCTCTAGTACCAAGGAAGTTAACCCCGATGTCTTAACTGATGTCCTATCATCTTATCCTTTCTTCTTGTCTGTGTTTTCCACAGGTTCCTTTCCTCGACGATTCTGCGGAGAACCTTCTTGATACTAACCTCACCAGACCATCTAATTCTCATCGTTCGTCTCTAGCTCCGTATCTCAAATGCTTCAATTCTCTTCTGTTCCGGTTTCCCACAGTAAACGTTTCTGTACCACACGACTACATTTCACTTGGCCATAAATACTCTCTTTTTGACTGTTAGATTGCTTTCTATGGCCTCCTTGCTCCGTCAATCAGGTGTTATTTTGCTGCCTAGAATTTTTTAACTTCTGCTTCGTGATGCTCAGTTTTGATGTTCAGTTTCTCCTTGTTTTTATTTCTGGTACTTCTCATTACTTTCGTCTTTCTTCGAGTTACTCTCAGCTCATATCCTGTACTCTTTACATTGTACGTTCCATTCAACAGATCCTGTGATAATTCTTCACTTTCATTCAGGATAGCAATGTCATCAGCGAATCTTATCATTGATATAGTTTCACCCAGAATTTTGATCTCATTCTTGAAGCTTTCTTTTATTTACGCCGTAGCTTCTTCGATGTATAGAATGAACAGTAGGCGCAAAACACTACGGTACATCCGTGTCTTGCCCTCTTTTCAATCCGAGCACTTCGTTCTTAATCTTCAAGTCGTTCTTGGTACTTGTACAGATTGTGTATTACTCGCCTTTCCCGGTATGTTACTCCTGTTTTCTTCGGGACTTCGAATATCTTGCACCATTTTACGTTGTCGAACCTTTTTTCGGGGTTGTCAGATCGTACTAATGTGTCTTGATTTTTCTTCAGTCTTGCTTCCATTACTAACAGAAACGTCAGCTGTCTCTCTGGTGGCGTTACATTTCTAAAAGCCAAACTAATCCTTATCTAAGAAATCCTCAATTTTGTTCTCCATTCTTCCGCATATTATTCCTGGCAGCGACTTGGATGCTTACTCTGTTTGATTATGCTGTAATTCTCGCACTTGCTGGGTCATGCTATCTTCGGAATATATGGATGATGGTTTTCATAAAGTCTGTGGTACATCGCAAGTCTCATACATTGTACAGACCAAAGTGAATAGTTGTCTCGTTGCTACTTCCCCCAATGGTTTCAGAAATTCCGATGGAATGCTATCTATTCATCGTGTCTTATTTGATCTTAAGTCGTCCAAAGCTCTTTAGCTTATGATTACAATATCATAAAACAATTTATCTCTTCTCTGCCGACTCCTGCTTGTTCTTCTATCACGTCATCAAATAAGTCCTCCCTCTCATAGAGGTCTTTAATGTACTCTTACCACTCTCTCCTTTGCATTTAACAGTGGAATTCCCATTACACTCTTAGGGTTATTACCCTTCCCTTTAATTTCACAGAAAGTTCTTTCGATTTTTCCGTACGCTGAGGCAGTCCTTCTTCTTGTAACTGCGTTTGATGTGCTATAGCATTTAAATATGAGCCAGAAGATATTATAGCGGAAATGAGGGAAGTTTAACTGCTAATGAGCACAGCGTAGAACTGCAACACGTTGATATATGAGACCGGTAAACTATTAATAGAGGCTGTGTAGACGAGAGAAAGTGACAGAGAGGGAAAGCTTTTCCTTAGACACTGCTGGTCAGTTAATAATATTGGCCAGGATAGCCTTGCTGATGGTTATCGAGTGAGCTGTCTCTAAGTTACAGAAGCTAGCATAAACGTCATTCTTGGCATCACATCATCACCACATACATTAAAATGTGCAATTTGTCGACAAGTCTTTAACAAAGAACTACATTGTTCACTGAACACATGTGATATAACAATTCTGTCAGATCTCAAAAAACATTTCTCAGTTAACTCAGGTTTTTTGTTGCTTCCATAGTACTAGAAGAGGTGAGGACGAAAATTGCTAACTAACTTAAGAGGAAAAAAGGAAAGAACTTGTTTATTTTTTCCGTAGGAAGATATTCGGTTGGTTGCTAATCTACAAATCTCCTGTCGTGACACGTTAGCACAACGGAAATACTGCCGAGACTGATGGTTATACAACTGTAACTCAGGAAAAAACTGATACTGTAGAATTAGGTATCTACCGTCATAGGTAGAATATGTAGGGCTGACATGTGGTGAACGCTCAAAGGACTTAGCCAGACTTTCTAGATCCAGTTGTTAATGTAGATGTGGGCCTGTTACAGTGGACCCATAGTTTAGTATATCAGCCGTGATAAGTACCAAGTAAGCTGCCTACCCTACAATTTTAAGAACAACCGTCGTTGTAGGCCTACGTGTACAGTACTGGAAACCAGTATAAATGCATGGGTATTAATAGGAAAACTAACATTGTGGTTAGAATGGTTGTGCACAGTGAGATCCTGTATACCGACAAATGCAGTCAAATGGTATCGCATGTGACGTCAGTAGCACGTCATATAACAGGACATCAAGGACTCTGGTAGTAGAGGGGGAAAATCAGTATGAAGGCATTCGGTCTGTGCGGTTTTGTGCGTACGTGCCTTTACTGCAAATAGCAAACACACCATTACGCGACAGTGTGTGTTGTGTGCGTAAACCACGAGTGTGTCAGAGCCACGTGAAAAACAGTTATCAGATGAAAAAGCAAATAGCGGTGAGTACGAGAAAATGGGACACACTAACCGCCAAGAAGTTGAACCGCTGAAGTGCAATGATTAATAATTTCGTTAGATTGGGTGCATGAGATGGAAAATATCGGCAAAGTAGAAAATTACGATAGTCATGGAACGGTTACTTTTGCACAAGGCAAGGGCCACAAGTCATTATTCTCTCAACTTGTCGCTGATTTACAGTTGCCGGTAACTGCCAGACGCGTACAACAGATTTTTGTCACACAACAGACATCTTTCATTCAAGAAACGACTGCAGGAACCTGCTCGAACACACAAACATAAATTAGCTAGATTAGAGTTTGATGAAAAACATATCTCATGGACTTCAGAATGGGATAAAGTGATCTTTAGTGATGACAAGAAGTTCAGTGTAGATGGGCCGGATGGATTTCAGTATTACTGGTGTGATATGGAAAAAAATGAGACAAAGGAAGCGATATGATTCGGGCAGCCTTTTGCGCTAAAGGTAAATCACACGTTGCTTGGCTGAACACTTGTATGATCTCTAACATGTACACAGAGATGCTAGAGACAGAACTGATTAAATGTGTGAGGACCTAGGGGAAGAAAGTCTAATGTTTCAAGAAGGTACTGCATGTGTGCACGTTTCTGCTGTAACCAAAAAGCGGTTTGAAGATACAGATATCGCGTCTCGCCCTGGCCTTGACATATCCCGGATTTGAATCCCGTGGAAAACCTCTGAGGAATACTTGCAAGGCATGTTTCTCGCAAATGGATGCAATTTTGAAGCAATTTGTGAGCAGAAAAGACGATACGAGAAGGATGGGGTTAATGTCACTGCACGAACTACAAACCGTAACAAAATCAACGCAGAAGAGAATTTTTGAGGCGACGGGGAAGAATGGAGGTTTGACGAAGTACGAACAATGCAATGACACTACAGGGCAGAGAGTGCCTTTATACCAACTGCCGTCCAGGAAACGAAAAGTCTTTGTTCTGTAATCCGTATTATGAAATAAATTATGTCATTCAATCTTAACTGTATAAGTCTTATATGTATCCAGTCCTCTGGTAATAAATTCCATAAATGCGTGCTTTAGATATGGTACTGTTACTTTCGTAGGAACGCTGTCTTTATAATGATTTCCACTAATTTATTCCTCTGTCAGAGGTATCACAACGATTTTCGCTAATAATATTCACCTTGGTCACTTGCGGTCCAGTGTCCCTTACCTCAGTCTCATACGTTTACCCTTCTCTATCATCGCTGAAATTCTGTAATATCACCAGGGAATCACCTTGTGTGTATAATGGGCTATCAAAAACTTTTCATTTGAGCGCGTTGCTGCAGCGTATATGCAACGTAGCGCGACATCGATACGGGTATACAAGCACCGACATGCAGGAGGAGATTAGTGGGATATTCGCGTTTTCCCGACGTGCGTGCGGTAAGTGCGAAAACGTGAAATATGAAGACATTGTAACTAAATCCGTCCAAACAAACCCAATTTTCTACCGAAGGACAACCACTGGTATACATCCATAGGGTGGTGAAGAATGTGTATGAGGCAGCATGACTGTCGAAAACTGCGACGAGGGGTGCTTGTGCTTCATGACAGCGCACTTCCCCATATCGTATTAATGCAGAAGCTACGTCAACTCAAGTCGGAGATGAGACACTCAGGCACCCGCCCCATAGTCCTGATCTCTCCAAATATGATTATCACATCTTCGGGCTTTTAAAAAAAGGCGTTGAAAGGTCGACGAATCGTTTCGGACGAAGATGTGCAGCGGGCAGTTACGGACTCCTTCACGCAGCGTGGCACTCTCTTTTACCAAACGGATGTCTTCGACTTCTTGCCTCTGAGCGGTGATTGCCTCTTCCACATAGCAATTTTTCCCGATTAGCATATCGATTCTGGACCGTACGGCTTTCGAACAGAAACTATTTGATAGTCCGTTATACATATTATTACCGTCCGGTGGCTTTGCTGGGACATGACAATACAAGCAAAGTATACAAGCGGAACCTAAACGGGAAATCCTCTAACGTAAGCGACTTTGGGAGAGTACAGATAGTCATTGCCCTGAGCTGGGAACGAGCACGATCGTGGACATTCATGCGTCATCACAGAAAGTGGTGGTCGGGAATTTTCCAGCTCTTTACAGCAGGACAGGTAGCAATCTATGTTTGACGAGACGATAGAGTGCAATGCTGGTGCAAGCAAACTGTTTCGGAGCTCACCGTTCAGATTCAGCGAACATTTTTGAAAATAGAACTCCATAGCATACCACCGTTATGCGTTCCTTCGGTGATACAACGAAACCATTAATTACGATTGCAGTGGACAGGCCGTCATCAAGCGAAGATTTTCTGGAAATACGCACCGCGTCAGGACACGGCCCGCTGGGGGCGATATTGTGCTATGGAGCCATTCATGGTGTCTTTCACGAGATTTATCGTAGTAACCGAAGGCACTCTGATGGCTGTGGAATACGTGAATTTTATTTGCGGAGTACTTGCATCCTACCTACACAACTATTCTGAAATTCACACGTAAGTGCCTCCCATAGGGTTAATAGAATCACCTTGACTATTTCTCTGTCGTTCCGTTCTAGAACAGTGCTCTAACTAACCCTTAAATATCTCCGTGCGAACTCCAATTTCAGTTATCTTGTGATGATGGTAATTTCTCCCTGTGTAGGTTGGCGACAACAAACTATTTTCGCATTCAGGGGAGAAATATTATGATTGAAATTTCGTGAAAAGACCTCACAGTAACAAAAAACGCCTCTTTTTTAATGAATGCCATTATCATTCGCGGATCATATCTGCGACAGTCTCTCCCCAACTTATCGGTAGTACAAAATGAGCTGCCCTTCACTGAACTCTCTCGATCTCCTCCGTCAATCCTATCTGGTACAGATCCCATACCGCGCAGGAATACTCTAGAAGAGGATGGACAAGCGCAATGAACGCAGTCTCTTTAACATACCTGTTGGATATTCTGTGTTCCTACATCGTCCGATATGTCTTTCCCGGCGGCAATGGCATCTTCCGGTAGGTATGGTCATTAGACCAGAATCGTGCTACAGTGCTTTGAAGAATATGGTAATCAAATGACGTAATGGTCTGCGTCATCAAAGTCTCTTGAAGACGTGGAACACATCTGGGACGCATCACGCGACAGTTGCGCGCTCCGGCCCCAAATATACACTCCTGGAAATGGAAAAAAGAACACATTGACACCGGTGTGTCAGACCCACCATACTTGCTCCAGACACTGCGAGAGGGCTGTACAAGCAATGATCACACGCACGGCACAGCGGACACACCAGGAACCGCGGTGTTGGCCGTCGAATGGCGCTAGCTGCGCAGCATTTGTGCACCGCCGCCGTCACTGTCAGCCAGTTTGCCGTGGCATACGGAGCTCCATCGCAGTCTTTAACACTGGTAGCATGCCGCGACAGCGTGGACGTGAACCGTATGTGCAGTTGACGGACTTTGAGCGAGGGCGTATAGTGGGCATGCGGGAGGCCGGGTGGACGTACCGCCGAATTGCTCAACACGTGGGGCGTGAGGTCTCCACAGTACATCGATGTTGTCGCCAGTGGTCGGCGGAAGGTGCACGTGCCCGTCGACCTGGGACCGGACCGCAGCGACGCACGGATGCACTCCAAGACCGTAGGATCCTACGCAGTGCCGTAGGGGACCGCACCGCCACTTCCCAGCAAATTAGGGACACTGTTGCTCCTGGGGTATCGGCGAGGACCATTCGCAACCATCTCCATGAAGCTGGGCTACGGTCCCGCACACCGTTAGGCCGTCTTCCGCTCACGCCCCAACATCGTGCAGCCCGCCTCCAGTGGTGTCGCGACAGGCGTGAATGGAGGGACGAATGGAGACGTGTCGTCTTCAGCGATGAGAGTCGCTTCTGCCTTGGTGCCAATGATGGTCGTATGCGTGTTTGACGCCGTGCAGGTGAGCGCCACAATCAGGACTGCATACGACCGAGGCACACAGGGCCAACACCCGGCATCATGGTGTGGGGAGCGATCTCCTACACTGGCCGTACACCACTGGTGGTCGTCGAGGGGACACTGAATAGTGCACGGTACATCCAAACCGTCATCAAACCCATCGTTCTACCATTCCTAGACCGGCAAGGGAACTTGCTGTTCCAACAGGACAATGCACGTCCGCATGTATCCCGTGCCACCCAACGTGCTCTAGAAGGTGTAAGTCAACTACCCTGGCCAGCAAGATCTCCGGATCTGTCCCCCATTGAGCATGTTTGGGACTGGATGAAGCGTCGTCTCACGCGGTCTGCACGTCCAGCACGAACGCTGGTCCAACTGAGGTGCCAGGTGGAAATGCCATGGCAAGCCGTTCCACAGGACTACATCCAGCATCTCTACGATCGTCTCCATGGGAGAATAGCAGCCTGCATTGCTGCGAAAGGTGGATATACACTGTACTAGTGCCGACATTGTGCATGCTCTGTTGCCTGTGTCTATGTGCCTGTGGTTCTGTCAGTGTGATCATGTGATGTATCTGACCCCAGGAATGTGTCAATAAAGTTTCCCCTTCCTGGGACAATGAATTCACGGTGTTCTTATTTCAATTTCCAGGAGTGTATTAGAGTTGCATGACCTGTAAGACAATGGCTGGCGGTACACACCTGCAGAAACCGACCAAGGACTCCATAGGTCGTGGAATCGTTGCTGTAATCGTCCTTAGGTCGAACAACTCGCTACGTTGTAGTGAAGATGAAGATATAAATGTGTAGTGTCGAACGCCTTTTGGAAATCTAAGAAGACAATATCTGCCTATCTGTTGTTTGAAGAGAAAAGCATGTCCTGTCTCACGCAAATGGTTTTGTCTTCAACACACGATGTTTCTTTGAGAGAAGCTTGTTTTCATTAATGTTTGAGCTAACGAGGAGAACACGGCATGTGCCATAACCAGCTTTCCCAGAAACTTCGATCAGTTGACGAGGAACAAAAGTAAGCGAACACGTGTTTTGGCTTGCCCGTAGACTCTCGACCCTTTCTGAGAAAACTAGTGTCTAAGTTACTGACTTAATTTAGATGCATATATGAAGATAGTAACTGTTCTCGAAAGAACAGATACCATTGATGACCGAGCAGCTTATCTAGAATAAACGATAATTAATTGAAACCCTGAGCATCATTCTCGTATCAAGTTTTATATTAATTCTTATATTTCATTTTTCTGTTTATTCTACAGAAAGATTCGGTGCATTCTCTCGGATGATACCCATCGTAGAAACATTCAGAACATAGAAATTCGGATAGCACGAGCATCGCGCGAAGGCAGGTTTGGCACAGCGACGTTCCTCCGTACGAACTTCACTCGGGAACATCATTAAAATTGAAACTTCCTGGCAGATTAAAACTGTGTGCCGGAACGAGACTCGAACTCGCGACCTTTGCCTATCGCGGGAAAGTGCTGTACCATCTGAGCTACCGAAGCACGACTCACGCCCCATCCTCACAGCTTTACTTCTACCAATACCTCGTTTCGTACCTTCCAAACTTTACAGAAGCTCTCCTGCGAACTTTGCACAACTAGCACTCCTGAAAGAAAGGAAGTTGCGGAGACATGGCTTAGCCACAGCCTGAGGGATGTCTCCAGAATGAGATTTTCACTCTGCAGCGGAGTGTGCGCTGATAAAGCCGTGAGGTCGGGGCGTGACTCATGCTTGGTTAGCTCAGATGGTAGAGCACTTGCCCGCGAAAGGCAAAAGTCCCGAGTTCGAGTCTCGGTCTGGCACACAGTTTTGATATGCCAGGAAGTTTCATATAAGCACACTGCGCTGCAGAGTGAAAATCTCATTCTGGATAGTTTAAATTGCTAAGGATTTACTATAGTGGCAATAACTTCGTGGCAAACCACGCGTAACAGACCACTTTTACGAAAACTGGGGCTTGCAACTGATTATGAATCACCGAAACAATTTCCAATAACTTTCTAATTTTATTTTATTTTTTTTCATTTCATTTCTTTAAAATTCATTCACCAGACAAAAGTCAGTTGACGAGTAACGGCAACATATTTTCATTATACATGGTAAAATATTCGTGTAGCATTCTTCTACGGACATGAGTAGATAAATGGAAAACAAAATAGGAAATAATAATCAGGTTTCGAGCGTGGGGCGGAACCCGTGTAAAGCCGCGACGCTAGCCCCTACGCCACCTCTTCGACATAAAGTATAAAGTATAAAGTATATTCAAAACTTTCACCGTCGTTTCCTCAGGAACAATCGAATATCTACGGGTAAGCAGACAAAAGTGTTCGCTTATTATGACCCCTCTTCCACTGAGTGAAGTTTTTGGGAAATCAGTTTATGGCACTTTCCGTGTTATCCTCGTTAGAATACGTGACATTGTGATACAAACGTTAGCGATATTGGTATGTAATTGTGTTCATTCGATCTTTTACTCTTTTCGTTAAAATAGCTGGCCTCCGCTCTTTCGTAGTCAAAAAAATGGTTCAAATGGCTCTTAGAACTATGGGACTTAACATCTATGGTCATCAGTCCCCTAGTACTTAGAACTACTTAATCCTAAGTAACCTAATGACATCACACAACACCCAGTCATCACGAGGCAGAGAAAATCCCCGACCCCGCCGGGAATCGAACCCGGGAACCCGGGCGTGGGAAGCGAGAACGCTACCGCACGACCACGATCTGCGGACTCTACCGTATTCACACTAGACCGATGCTGAAGAGCGTCTCGACAAATTTTCACATACAAAAAAAAAGTGACTGTAACGGAGTATTTTGTAAAATACGCATAGATGGAAATATTGGTGGTTTTTAAAACTCGTTTGACGCTTTTATATTCTACTGGAATTTAAAATTGCTATACCAAGAAGAAATGCCCATGATAAACGGGTATTCATTGGACAAATATATTATACTGGAACTGACATGTGATTACATTTACAAGCAATTCAGGTGCATAGATCCTGAGAAATCAGTACCCAGTACAACCACCTCTGGCAGTAATAGAGGCCTTGATACGCTTAAGCATGGAGTCAAGCAGAGCTTGGATGCAGTGTACAGGTACAGCTGCCCACGCAGCTTCAACACGATACCACAGTTCATCAAGAGTAGTGACTGGCGTATTGTGACGAGCCAGTTGCTCGGCCACCATTGACCAGACGTTTACAATTGGTGAGGGATCTGGAGAATGTGCTGGCCAGCGCAGCAGTCGAACATTTTCTGTAGCCAAAAAGGCCCGTACAGGACCTTCAACTTGCGGTCGTACATTACCCTGCTGAAATGTAGGGTTTGGTATGGATCAAATCAAGGGGAGAGCCACGGGTCGTAACACATCTGAAATGTAGCGTCGTGTGTTCACTGCAGTGTCGCCAAACACAGATGCGACCATCATGATGCTGTAAACAGAACCTGGATTCATGCAAAAAAAGGGTCTTTTTGCCATTCGTGCGCCCAGGTTCGTCGTTGAGTACACCATCGCAGGCGCTCCTGTCTGTGATGCAGCGTCAAGTGTAACCGCAGCCATGGTCTCCGAGCTGATAGTCCATGCTGCAGCAAACGTCGTCGAACTGTTCGTGCAGGCGGTTGTTGTCTACCAAACGTCTCCATCTGTTGACTCAGGCATTGAGACGTGGCTGCACGATCCGTTACAGCCATGTGGATAAGATGCCTGTCATCTCGACTGCTAGTGATACGAGGCCGTTGGGATCCAGCACGGCGCTCTGTATTACTCTCCTGAACTCATCGATTCCATATTCTGCTAACAGTCATTGGATCTCGACCAACGCGAGCAGCAATGTCGCGATACGATAAAACGCAATCGCGATAGGCTACAATCCTACGTTTATCAAAGTCGGAAACGTGATGGTATGCATTTTTTCTCCTTACACGAGGCATCACAACAACGTTTCACCAGGCAACGCCGGTCAACTGCTGTTTGTGTATGAGAAATCGGTTGGAAACTTTCCTCATGTCAGCACGTTATAGGTGTCGCTACTGGCACCAACCTTGTGTGAATGCTCTGAGAAGCTAATCATGTGCATATCACAGCATCTTCTTCCTATCGGTTAAATTTCTCGTCTGTAGCACGTCATCTTCGAGGTGATGCAATTTTAATGGCCAGTAGTGTATTACAGTTGAAATATCGTGACTGATAAAAATTATAGTTACTGTGGGGCCCTGTAGAACCGCAAGTAGGAAATAGAAGTCTGAAAGGTGGGAGGTGGAAAGGAAAAAATGGAAGAATGGCGTGAGATGGAGCGTTACGATTAGACCAGTTTCTGTGTTGAGGAGTGGGAGTTGGTTAAGATTAAGGCAGAAGAGGGTAGATACGGTAGACAGATGCATGGAAGATGAAATATGGATGTATTGGCGCAGCGGGGTACCTGGACTGGTTATTAGTGGATCAGAGATCGGGAATTAGGACTAGGTTTTGCGATTGGTCTATCGCATCCGAAGGTGGCCTAGGAAGAGAAGAAGGTGTGAGAAGAGGATTGCTTGGTACGGGGTACGGGTTGGGGAGGTAGGCGGACGCGAAGGCGAGGCGAAGAAAGCCTAGTGCCTCGCTCGTTTAGGTATTTAACTGGTTTCCAGTACCAGGAGAGCTATTATCCAGATCTCTCATTCGCAAGGTGGGTGCGGCTGTCAGGTGCGCTACTGCTCGTGGCTGGGCAGCCAGCTACCGCCGGTGGAATCGGATGCGACAGTGGAGGGGCCGCGGCCGGTGAAACTCTCCCCGCCTGCAGCAGGATGTCCGGCCGCGACTACGGGGTGCGAGCACAGTGGCCGCGGCGCGCCGTCACGTATTCAGGGCTGCGCGCCGTGCAGCCTTGACCCCGGCGCCACTGTGCTCCCTCTGCTTTCTCCGCGCTGGCCGCCTGCCCACGCCGCAGACACGCGCCCTACTGCACTGGCGCCGCGCCTTCTAGTCTGTGTTTGTACGCGTCTGCTGCTCGTCAGGTCAGCTGCGTTTGAGGGCGAAAACGCGGGCTCCTTCTGGGCTGGCACCATAGCTTCGATGAATTTAAAGGACGACAGCGTCTCCTCTTTGCTAATTCGTTGGGTTGGGTTATTTTGGAGGAAGAGACCAAACAGCGAGGTCATCGGGCTCATCGGATTATGGAAGGAAGTCAGCCGTGACCTGTCAAAGGAACCATCCCGGTATTTGCCTGAAGCGATTTAGGGAAATCACGGAAAACCCAAATCATGATGACCGGACGCGGGATTGAACCGTCGTCCTCCCGAATGAGAGTCCAGTGTGCTAACCACTGCGCCACCTCGCTCAGTCTCTGCTGACGTTTTCAGATTATTAACCACTATTTGCTACTTCGATGCTTAGTCATTGTATAGTGCGTCTATAAATATAATGCATTCTATAGTCTATCTACAATGAGGTGACAGAAACCACGGGATAGCGATACGCACGTATTCAGATGGCGGTAGTATCGCGTACACAAGGTATAAAAGGGCAGTGCATTGGCGGAGCTGTCATTTGTACCCAGGTGATTCGTGTGAAAAGGTTGCCGAAGCAATACGGGAATTAACCGACTTTGGACGCAGAATGAAACTTAGAGCTGGACGCATGGGACATTTCATTACGGAAATCGTTAGGGAAGTCAATATTCCGTGATGCGCAGTTTAAGAGTGTGCCGAGAATACCAAATTTCAGTCATTACCTCTCAAAAAATGGTTCAAATGGCTCTGGGCAATATTGGACTTACCTGCTGAGGTCATCAGTCCCCTAGAACTTAGAACTACTTAAACCTAACTAACCTAAGGACATCACACACATCCATCCCCGAGGCAGAATTCGAACCTGCGACCGCAGCGGTCGCTCGGTTCCAGACTGTAGCGCCTAGAACCGCACGGCCACACCGGCCGGCATGTGTGAAATCTTATGGGACTTAACTGCTGAGGTCATCAGTCCCTAAGCTTACACACTACTTAACCTAAATTATCCTAAGGACCAACACACACACCCATGCCCGAGGGAGGACTCGAACCTCCGCCGGGACCAGCCGCACAGTCCTGACATAAACCCCTCGAACATTTTTGGGGCATAATAGAGACATCAGATCGTAAACAAAATGCTGCACCGGCAGCACTTTCACTGCCCTAGAGGTGGCGTGGCTCAATATTTCTGCAGCGGAGTTCCAACGACTTATTGAACCTATGGCATGTCGAGTTGCTGCACCGTTGTGTCTGTCTGTTTCCATCTACTCTGCAGAATTACTAGACGAATTTTCATAATGTTTTCAGAGGTAAATTGAGCGTAGCTTGGAGAAATACACTCCTGGAAATGGAAAAAAGAACACATTGACACCGGTGTGTCAGACCCACCATACTTGCTCCGGACACTGCGAGAGGGCTGTACAAGCAATGATCACACGCACGGCACAGCGGACACACCAGGAACCGCGGTGTTGGACGTCGAATGGCGCTAGCTGCGCAGCATTTGTGCACCGCCGCCGCCAGTGTCAGCCAGTTTGCCGTGGCATACGGAGCTCCATCGCAGTCTTTAACACTGGTAGCATGCCGCGACAGCGTGGACGTGAACCGTATGTGCAGTTGACGGACTTTGAGCGAGGGGCGTGAGGTCTCCACCGTACATCGATGTTGTCGCCAGTGGTCGGCGGAAGGTGCACGTGCCCGTCGACCTGGGACCGGACCGCAGCGACGCACGGATGCACGCCAAGACCGTAGGATCCTACGCAGTGCCGTAGGGGACCGCACCGCCACTTCCCAGCAAATTAGGGACACTGTTGCTCCTGGGGTATCGGCGAGGACCATTCGCAACCATCTCCATGAAGCTGGGCTACGGTCCCGCACACCGTTAGGCCGTCTTCCGCTCACGCCCCAACATCGTGCAGCCCGCCTCCAGTGGTGTCGCGACAGGCGTGAATGGAGGGACGAATGGAGACGTGTCGTCTTCAGCGATGAGAGTCGCTTCTGCCTTGGTGCCAATGATGGTCGTATGCGTGTTTGGCGCCGTGCAGGTGAGCGCCACAATCAGGACTGCATACGACCGAGGCACACAGGGCCAACACCCGGCATCATGGTGTGGGGAGCGATCTCCTACACTGGCCGTACACCACTGGTGATCGTCGAGGGGACACTGAATAGTGCACGGTACATCCAAACCGTCATCGAACCCATCGTTCTACCATTCCTAGACCGGCAAGGGAACTTGCTGTTCCAACAGGACAATGCACGTCCGCATGTATCCCGTGCCACCCAACGTGCTCTAGAAGGTGTAAGTCAACTACCCTGGCCAGCAAGATCTCCGGATCTGTCCCCCATTGAGCATGTTTGGGACTGGATGAAGCGTCGTCTCACGCGGTCTGCACGTCCAGCACGAACGCTGGTCCAACTGAGGCGCCAGGTGGAAATGGCATGGCAAGCCGTTCCACAGGACTACATCCAGCATCTCTACGATCGTCTCCATGGGAGAATAGCAGCCTGCATTGCTGCGAAAGGTGGATATACACTGTACTAGTGCCGACATTGTGCATGCTCTGTTGCCTGTGTCTATGTGCCTGTGGTTCTGTCAGTGTGATCATGTGATGTATCTGACCCCAGGAATGTGTCAGTAAAGTTTCCCCTTCCTGGGACAATGAATTCACGGTGTTCTTATTTCAATTTCCAGGAGTGTATATAGACTGCATTTCATCATATTCTAAAAACGAGAAAAAAGATGTCAAAATGTAGCTGAATATTTGGAATATTTAATCATCGGAGCATAGTACGCCAAAGAACAAATAGACCGCGCTGTTAGCTCCATAGTAAGCCAAAGAACTAATAAATGTAGCTGGTAGCTTTTTTAACCCACTGAGAGTCGCATTTCCAGAAGATTCGTCAGTGGCATAACGAAGCGCCGGAATCATGTCTATACCACTTCAAAAATATAGTCACTGTACCTTGTTACGAAATGACACCGCCCTATAAGGGTAATGTCTCTTTTTTCACGAAACGAAACGTCTTCGGTCCCCAGTTCGAAACCCGCCACCCCTTACATTTTGATTAATAATCAGCATTGGCGGCCGAAGACTTCCGGCATAAGAAATTACCGTCATTCTGCCAACCGCCTTGTCAAAGACGGCGGAGGAGCGGACAGAAGTTCAGGGCACTCTCTTGTCTTGGGGTGGGAAACTACCACTAAAGGTGGAAGACTCAGCAATGATCAACGGCTTGAGGACGCAGAAGGCAATGAAAACCACTGAGTTAAAGACACATAACGTGTATCCACAGGATATGCGGCTTGTAAATAAAAAAATGTGATGATGATCACGCCATTGGCGAAAAGATTCCGGAATAGTCCTCCATTGGGATCTCTGGGAGGGGACTGCCAAGGGGGAGATGACCATAAGAAAAAAACTGAATAACAAATGAAACTATGACATTCTACGAGTCGGGGTGTGGAACGTCAGAAGCTTGAACCTGGTAGGACTGCTAGAAAATCTGAAAAGGAAAATGCAGAGGCTCAGTCTAGACATAGCAGGAGAAGTGAAATGAAAAGAAGAAAAGAATTTCTGGTCAGGTGTGTGTAGGGAAATATCGACAGCACCAGAGAAAAGGTATAACGAGAGTGTGTTACTGTGGAAAGTTCAGTGATATAGTTGTTCTTATCAGAATCGACAGCAAATCAACAACAACAGTACTTTAGATATACATGCCGACGTCGCAAGCTGAAGATGAAGAGATAGAGCATATGGGGATACAGAAAGGGTAATACGGTACATAAAGGGATGTGAAAATCTAATAGTCAAGGGGGACTGGAAAGCAGTTGTAGCAGAAGGAGTAGAAGAAAAGGTTACATGAGCATACGGGCTTGCGACAAGGAATGAGAGAGGAGAAAGAGTTCCGTAATATATTTCAGCTATTAATAACGAATACTGTGTTCAAGAATCACAAGAGGAGGAAATACATTTTGAAAAGATCGGGTGATACGGGAATATTCCAGTTCGATTACATCATGGTCACTCAGAGATTCCGAAATCAGATACTAGATTGTAATGCGTACCCAGGAGGAGATATAGACTCGGATGACAATGCAGTAATGAAGAAGAGTTGGCTGAAGTTTAAGAGAAGAGTCAGGAAGAACCAACACACAAAGAAGTGGGATACGGAAGTGTTAAAGAGTGACGAGGTAAGCTTCAACTTCTCTAAGGCTATAGATACAGCACTAAGGAAAAGCTCAGTAGGAGTACAGTTGAAGAGGAATAGACATCTCTAAAAAGGGCAGTCACAGAAGCTGGAAAGAAAAACATAGGTACAAAGAAGGTAGCTGCGAAGAAACCATGGCCGGACGTTGATGCCGTGTGGTTCTAGGCCCTTCAGTGTGGAACCGCGTGACCGCTACGGTCGCAGGTTCGAATCCTGCCTCGGGCATGGATATGTGTGCTGTCCTTAGGTTAGTTAGGTTTAAGTAGTTCTAAGTTCTAGGGGACTGATGACCACAGATGTTAAGTCCCATAGTGCTCAGAGCCATTTGAACCATTTTTAAGAAACCATGGGTAACAGAAGGAATACTTCAGTTGATCGATGAGAGAATGAGGTACAAAAAGTTCAGGGAAATTCAGAAAAAGAGAAATGTAAGTCGCTGAGAAATGAAAAAAGTAGGAAGAGCAGGGAAGGTAAGACGAAATAGCTATATGAGAAATGTGAGGAAAAAAAAAAAAAGAAACGATTGTCGGACGAAATGACTCATCATATATGAAAGACAAACCTACCTTCGGGGAAATTAAAAGCAAGAGCAGTAAAATTAAGAGTGCAACGGGAATTCCACTGTTAAATGTAGAGGAGAGAGCAGATAGGTAAAAAACGTGCATAGAAGGCCTCTGTGCGGGGGCAATTTTGTCGTATGGGATAGAAGAAGAAACAGTAGTTGATTTCGACGAAATAGTGGCTCCAGTACTAGAATCAGAATATAAGAGAGCTTTGGAGGACTTAAGATTTAATAATTTAGAAGGGACGGATAATATTCCATCAGAATTTCAGAAACCATTGGGGGAAGTGGCAACAAAATGATTATTCTCGTTAGTGTGTAGAATGTATGAGTCTGGCGACGTAACATCTGACTTTCGAAAAAATATCATCCATAAAATTCCAAAGTCAGCAAGAACTGACAAGTGCGAGAAGTATCGTACAATCAGCTTAACAGCTCATGCATAGTAGTTGTTGGCTGGTTCAAATGGCTCTGAGCACTATGCGACTTAACTTCTAAGGTCATCAGTCGCCTAGAACTTAGAACTAATTAAACCTAACTAACCTAAGGACATCACACACATCCATGCCCGAGGCAGGATTCGAACCTGCGACCGTTGCGGTTGCTCGGCTCCAGACTGTAGCGCCCAGAACCACACGGCCTCTCCGGCCAGTAGTTGTTGACAAGAATAAGATACAGATGAATGGAAAAGAAAATTGAGGATATATTAGATGGCGATCAGTTTGGCTTTAGGAAGTGTAGAGGCACTAGACAGGCAATTCAGATGTTGTGGTTGATAACGGAACAAGACTAAAGAGAAATCAAGACACGTTCATAGGATTGGTCAACCTGGAAAATGGGTTCAACTGTTTAAAGTGGTGCAAGATGTTCGACATTCTGAGAAAAATTAGCATAAGCTATAGGGAGAGACGAGCAGTACACAAAATGTACAAGAACCAAGTGGGAATAATAAGACTGGACGACCAAGAACGAAGTGCTCGGATTAAAAAGTGTGTGAGACTGGCATGTAGCCTTTCGCCCGTTGCTATTCAATCTGTACATCGAAGAAGGAGTGATGTAAATGAAAGATACAAGAGTGGGATTAAAATTCAAGGTGAGAAGATATCAATGATACGATTCGCTGATGACATTGCTATCCTGAGTGAAAACGAAGAAGAATTACACGATCTGCCGAATAAATGAACAGTCTAAGTACAGAATATGGATCTAGAGAAAATCGAAGAAAGACGAGAGTAACGAGAAGTAGTAGAAATGAGAACAGCGAGAAACTTAGCGTTGGAGGTCACGAAGGGGTGATAATAAGAAATTCGGCTACCTAGGGAGCAAAATAACCAATGACGGACGGAGCAAGGAGGACAACGAAGGCCGACTACCTCTGGCAGAAAGGGCGATCGTGGCCAAGGAAAGGCTACTAGAATAAAACGTAGGCCTTAATTTGAGGAAGAAATTTTTGAGAACGTACGTTTGGAGCATAGTATTGTGTAGTAGTAAAACGTGGGCTGTGGGTAAACCAGAACAAAAGAGAATCGAAGCATTTGAGATGTGCAACTACAGACATATGATGAATATTAGGTGGGCTTGTAAATAAGGTATAAGGAGTTTCTGTGCAGATTGAGAGAGGAAAGGAATATGTGGAAAAAACTGCAAGCAAAAGGGACAGGATGATAGGACATCTAATAAGACGTGAAGGAATCACTTCCACGGTTCTAAAGGGATCTGTAGGGAGCAAAAACTATAGAGGAAGACAGAGGTTGGAATACACACAGCAAATAACTGAGGACGTATGTTGCAAGTGCTATTCTGCGATGGAGATGTTCGCGCTGGAAAAGAATTTTTGGCGGGCCGCATCAAACCAGTCTGACGACTGATAACCCTAAGAAAGGATACACAGCTTTACCGTTCTCGCTTTGTGTATTGAAAACACAACGATGTTGCTTTTCTCTTTCTTTACTTTTTTATATTTAAGTTCTTTCCTAGGAGGGTTTCTTTTACCTCAGTGAGAGAAATACTTTCAAAAGTTTACATCAATGGCTGACAAACTGCTACAATCTTATCTTTACGAATACGAACTAGCATTGAATTTACTTGACTAGGACAAACGGGTTTACTGATTTTGATTTGTATTTTAACAGCTTAACGACATTGTTTTACTTCTTTCTATGGGTTTTGTTCATGATGCGCGATCAAAAACTTTCCGTTTGCGAGCGTTGCTGCAGCGTATGTGCAACGTTGCACGATTCCGGTGAGAGTATATAAGCACCGACATGTACGCAAGCGATTAGTATGGCAATCCTGTCTTTCCGACGTGCGGAAGCGGGAACTGTGACGATGTTATTACTAAATGCGTCCAAGCAGGACCAATGTGCTGGTATTCTCTTTTTGGCTGCCGAAGGACAAACAGCTGCAAACACCGGTAAACATCCGTCGCAGAATGAAGACTGTGTGTGATTCAGTATGTCTGTCGGAAACCACCATAGTGAAAGGTTGCGCCAAGTTCCGTGCTTGTTCGACAAAATACGCCAGTAGATCGAAACAGAGAAGTTGGGAGACAGTCGAGCACCCGCCATATAGTCCTGATCACTCCCAATGCGATTATCACACCATCGGCCCCGCAAAAACGGCCTTGAAGAATTGACGATTCATGTCGGACGAGGATGTGCATCAGGCAGCTATGGACTACTTCACGCAATAGGGCACGGTCTTTTATCAAACGGGTATTGTCGGTGCATCAGTGGGATGATTGGCTCAATGTTCGCATCAGTTTTGCCTAAGTGGTGTTCCGATTCTGGACTGTAAGGCCTTCTCACGGGGACCCCTCGTATTTAAAATGTTCCTAAAATTTTCTTGTTGTTACTGATTACTGTGTCATCTGGTCATCTGGCATCTTAACAGATGAACTGTGGTGACTGTCCTACATATTTTCTGTTGCATTTTTTTCACACCGCTGTTATTTTCATTAAATCTCCTCATAACCTCCTGAAGGAAATTCCGAGTTTTTTAAATTGAGCAGCCGTCCGGAGTGGCCGAGCGGATCTAGGACCTCAGTCTGGAACCGCTCGACCGCTACGGTCGCAGGTTCGAATCCTGCCTCTGGCATGGATGTGTGTGTTGTCCTTAGGTTAGTTAGGTTTAAGTAGTTCTAAGTTCTAGGGGACTGATGACCTCAGATGTTAAGTCCCATAGTGCTCAGAGCCATGTGAACCTTTTTTTTTTAATTGAGCGTATTGTATCACGCTACTACTATAGTAACTTTGTAATGCGCCATGCATTGTGACACACATTTGTAATTCTCTCCGCCGGTCCCGAGTTTGTAAGTGGTTTGTGGTGGCACACTGCATGAGTGGGCACTTGCTGCTCGTGAATAAGTGGACGGTGCCTTCTGCCATTCTTTGGAAGGAGACAGCAGCTCACAACCAGAGAAAAGTTGTGCTGCAAAATCATGCAGACGACAATGTAGGGTGCTTTGGTGGCTTACATCCCTTAAAGTGAGACTGATAGTTTTAGCAGAGTAAATAATAGTAGTGCCATGTGCACTGCGAGAGGTAGAATAGGCTTGTGCCTATCGTTATGCTTAAAGCGTGCGAAGCCATTATGAATAGAGACAAATGAATCACATTTTATTAAAAATGAAACTCTTCCAGCTGTACTTAAGATTTCATATTTATTTGGTTACTAGTTTCGACGTTGAGTCAACGCCATCTTCAGGTCCGTAAACTTTGATGATACCAATTGTGTAACTGCCCGCCGTCCATGTGGAGCACGTTTTGGTCTCACCGCGGACTTCTAGTACTCAGCCACACTCAATTGATATCATCAAAGTGTACGGGTCTGAAGATGGCGTTGACTCAACGTCGAATGTAATAGCCAAATAAATATGAAATCCTAAGTACAGCTGGAGGAGTATCATTTTTAATAAAAATTATACCAGCTGACGTACAACCATCATCAAATTTAAATATGGATGTACGAAGAGTAAATGAATTACTGTACTAAACGGTAGCGCCGTGGTGCTTATGAGTGATATATTTTACTGTATTGTTAAAATGGTTCAAATGGCTCTGAGCACTATGGGACTCAACTGCTGAGGTCATTAGTCCCCTAGAACTTAGAACTAGTTAAACCTAACTAACCTAAGGACATCACAAACATCCATGCCCGAGGCAGGATTCGAACCAGCGACCGTAGCGGTCTTGTGGTTCCAGACTGCAGCGCCTTTAACCGCACGGCCACTTCGGCCGGCTTACTGTATTGTGTTCTTATTACTATAGACAGGTTTTTTTCACCATTGTATAGTAGTTACAAGTTTTTCTGTATTATGTTGTGTTTCTTTGTCGGAGTAGTAATTAGGCCTTTATTTTTGTTGTCTATTAACACTGATTGGAGGTCGATGCTAGTATTGGGTAGATTTCAGCGTGATAGTTGGTCGTCTCATTTATTCAGTCAGATTATGTGTGACCGTTTGTAGAGTTTTTAACGGCTTAAACTGGTTCTCTTTGCTAGGTACCCGTTTGGGAAGTCACTTAGGTTGAGGTAGGTTATTAAGAAATATTTGGATTTGTTAAAAATAATTATCCACTTATTTTATTACCGTGCTCATTTTAAGTAAGAATTTTAGCGTTGTCTGTATGTGGGGGCAATATTGTTTTTGATTTGAAGACCTTTTGTAGCAAGAGCAAAGTCTGTAGTTTGAATGCTCTTCCATGTTATGATATATGATTGTTAATGAAAAGGTAATTAAGATGAGCTCAGGCACGTACAACCCACAGCCCAAACACATTTCCACAAAAAAAACCTGCACTATATTAACAGTTTCCATTTCTGTAATAGTCAACCTGTTCCATTTAATGCTTACATTTATCTTTAAAACAGTGTAGTGATGTACTGTATCAGATAGATACCTTACCTGGGCTCCCTGGCGTAATTTTTTGACCTTCAGTGAAGTTATTGACTTTCCCACCTCTCTGTCTCCAACCAATCACAGTGTAGTACGAGAAAATAGCCGAATTGTATCAATGAGAAATTAAGAAGTCTGTCTCTCTCTCCGATATGTCTAGCCATGAATTGTGCAGTATTAAACATCCAAGATTGCGGACATAGCCCAACTGCGTTAGAAGTAACCTTAAAATCTCAACCAGTCTTCGTGTAGTATGAATATGATTCTAAAAAATGGTGTCAAATTACATTGTTTCCGACATACATGTCATGTCCTGACTCTTTCCTCTCCACCTTGTCTTCAGTCAATCAAGATGATGTAAACAGACCAACTGCGTGCTCCTATCTCTCATTCAATGTAATTATTTATCTCTGTGAAATCGTAGAGCATAAAAACTGTAGAGCAAGGCAGAGGTTGGAATGCACCTGCAAATAATTGAGGAAGTAGGTTGCAAGTGCTACTCCGAGATGGAGAGGTTAGCACAGGAGAGGAATTCATTGCGGACCATATCAGGATCGGTGAACATGTCAAGAAATACAATACACAACTGTGATCACTCTCTCTCACACACACACACACACACACACACACACACACACACACACACACACACACACAGGCAAATACCTCTATATTTCATACGTCAGATATATCATACTCCTTAAACACACATGTTATCAGTAATCGTTTCTTATCAATTTTGGCAGATATTACAAGAAATTGCCCATTAAATTATGCCTTGTACTGTCTAGTCATTTATCACATATCAGGTAATTGTTTGTACACATCTTTCCACGTCTGTTTTGTCATTAAATGTCATCTCACAACTCAGCGTTTTGCGAGAAACTTTTTTTGCCAGTAACTCACAGTACACCTGTTAGCGTTAGTTCAGTTGCTCGCCTACCGGTATCAGACAGGTAGATTTGTGCAGTGCAGAGGCAGTTATCTTTCCATGTCTTAGCTATTCGGACAGGATGCTGCGCAGCTAAGATACAGATAGACAATCGCTAATATTGTATGGAAAAAATATGTAGAGGAAGCAGAAAGTAAAACTCAAACAGAGAAATATGCTACACATAACATTTGCGAGTATTAGAAAATAAATTGTTTTCTCAAGCGCTGAATTCTTATATTTACATTTTCATTATTATTATTTTTTACATTTTCATTATTTTTAAGTATTTACACTTTTACAACAAAAGCTAATGGGGTATTTACATTGAATAAAAAGTTCTCGGGTTCCCAGCCGCTGCAAGTGACAAAAAAATGGCTCTGAGCACTATGCGACTTAACTTCTGAGGTCATTACTCAGTGATTAAAATTACGCGACCTTTCGGCTAATCACTCCTTAGCCATTGTCGATTGGGCTGATGGGACGCCCCTTATATGCAGCAGCTGCCGCCTGTGACGTCACTGGTGCTCGCAGTATCGCCATATGTTGGCATACATTGACTCGGGGTTCGATGGGCCCGCTTTGACCGTACGATCGCCGGATCCCACGACATGCTCAGCTGCAGACCACCGTCCCTATTTAGGGTGTTATCAGTGATTATTTTTCCAATAGCTTCTTTAAAGTACACAGTCCCAGACACAGTTACTGCGAGCCACAACAGAATTTTCGTCAAATTTTATCCGATGATCTTAATGCGAGCCACGATGGAATTTTTGTCATACTTTATCCGATGACCGTTTTCTAAAGCATGCTCAGCTAAAGTAGATTTCTCGCGTCGGCGATAAAACTTCTCGTGTTCCTTCCTCCTTGTTCCACAGTGCGCACGGCTTGTTCGAAGTCAGAATGGCCACACTCACGAGGTATCTTGTAGACCCCACGTGTTCTGAGAGCTACTGTGTCTTTAACTGGTTTCAGTAGCTGACGAATTTTTGTGTCGTTATCTTGCGCGACACGGAGCCACAGAACCTTGTCGATGATCTTAACTGCGATTCATGCTTAAAATCACATCATTTACTTGATGAACGTTACAACTGTTGTTCCTGAAAACCTTGTGTAGATGCCTCGGCTCATAAATACATTTACATTGTAAATTGTTAATACTTGAAAAATATTATATATGTAATTTTTTTCATTATTTACGTTATTCAACTATTTACTGTATTTACATCATAATTTTCATGCGGTAACGTCCCGAGGCCGATGTATTTACCTTATCAGAAAGTATATATTGTTTGTCATCCTCAGCAGCTAATGATAGCTTAAGTTGTTGAACAGTACAAATAACATGCAGCTTCGACTTAACGGAAAACTGCTTAGTGGTTTTCGCTTCAGAGTCCGGAGCGCTGCTTGTAATCGTCAGTGGTGAGTCAATTTTCAAACGATTGTGTTGCGTCTTCCGTTCTGCAGACTCGGATCCAGTCGCGTACACATTTGCGCACAGGCCTAAAAACTCTGCGATAGGTTTCTCATTAAGTCCCTCTTCCATCAAGCAATCATTATTTTATTCACCTGCAGAATATCGTATTTACTATTCTCTGGGAATCTCGAAGTATCGAACATCGCTTGCATATCACTGCACACAACCCACAGATATTGGCAGTTTTGATGTGGTGTATGAGGCTGTCAGTGACTAGTTATCAGTATTTTACACAATTCAGAGGTGATTTGTTGAGTATACCCGTACATCCATGAGGGAAATCGAAAAGGAGCGGTTTAGAAGCATGTAAAATAGTCATTCAAACTGTGATTGGTTTGTCGAAGATGACATTTAGTCAGCTAAGTTCACTGTCGAAAAAACTTTCTTGAAAAATGGCAGAGCTTGGGAATTTAGGCATCTCAATTAATCTGCTGTCTAAAATCTGCCCTACCTTATGCTAGGAGTGCAATGTCCCGCATCTAGTGATTATTTTGTGTGGATGTGTCGAATATGGCATTCTACATGAGTTGTAAAAAAATTTTCTCTAATCAGTGACTGAACTCATGTAGTTTAGTGCATTTGTGTCTCTGTATGATTTCACCGAGGGACCTTACCTAAGCTATAGGGATCGACGAATGTTTTTTAAAACCAATTTAGTTTTCGAACATTGTTTCAAAATTGTATAATGAATAACATAATTTTTCTTATCAGTAAAGGTCGGAAATACTTTCTTTGAATTTTTACTGTGTGATGATGGTGCTGGATATAAGTGTAAATCTGAATGTAAATCGAGCCTGCGTACTTAATATCTACTTCCAGTATGTTGCAATCATCTGGTAACTTTCCGAGACGAAAGTTTTTGATGTTTTCTGTAGAAAGCCGTACAAAATTAGACACCGGAATATGTTACCACATCCCAGTTATGTAAGTCATTCAAGATGAGATACATTCTATAGTATTCATCAATATTTTCGCCATAATAGGACATGAATCTGTTGTTGCAACTGCCTGTCTGCAAGAATAACGAACAGCCCTCCCTCTGACGTCTCGTTCTACAAACTGAAGCTGTGTCTATATCGATTATTAGCTGTAACTCATCTTAAGTAATATTCATCAGAGCCTTCCATGCCAAAGCAGATGAGGTAATACAATGTGAAGGTTCCATTTCATATGCTTTATAGCAACATCTGCTAAAATTTTAAACACGTCGACATGCAGCAGTCCAACAATTTTTAGATACGTATAATTCATTCTCCAGGTGTATTTCACCTGAATGGATTCCATACACTACGCCCTGTGTGGTACTCAGCCTTTGTTCTCGTTCTGCCTGTTAACAGAATTTTAAACTTTTCGATTGAAAGCAGGCGATCGTCCAGAAGAATCGACTCATTGATTACATATTCGTATGGGAAAAATTCCCTCCTGGTTAACTCAACTGAATTCTCGATTTGAGGCCACTATGGCATCGTTATCTCGAGTTATGGTTTCATGCACCATGCATACTTTTCAAAGGAACGCTTCAGTAAATTTAGCGAATCAATGAATCGGAAATTTATGTTGCATCTCTTCACACGATGCGTTATTGGAATACTCTTTGTGAGAGATTTATGTTTTTTCGTATTCGATGGTAGAATAGAAAGAGGACCTATACCTAATATAATTTTTTTATCACCAGCTGTTGTCTTTTTTTGACATAGGTACGTGACCAAGAAATGCCCTTCGTAATTGCTCAGAATGCGGAAAACGACGGGCAACAAAATAGTGATATCTATAATTCACATTACAGCTAGGATGTCCTGTTAGCCGGCCGCGGTGGTCTAGCGGTTCTAGGCGCTCAGTCCGGAACCGCGCGACTGCTACGGTCACAGGTTCGAATCCTGCCTCTGGAATGGATGTGTGTGATGTCCTTAGGTTAGTTAGGTTTAAGTAGTTCTCAGTTCTAGGGGACTGATGACCACAGATGTTAAGTCCCATAGTGCTCAGAGCCATGTGCTGTTCCTCGGTACGCACCTGTGAAAAGACAGTGATCCAAGTGCTTCGCATCGTTTCCCTCAACAGGTTTCTCACAAACGTGACACCCTTTTTCAGAGCAAAACGCTGCTTCCATCTCGTTGTTTAATATTATTTGTTTATTTTGCAATAAAAAGCGATACACAGTCTCAGTGACTGCACAGATTTGTTGCGTGAACGGCTGCATGCAATCACTATCTCTATACAATTTAAACTGAGAATATTTCTGTTATAGCTACTGTTTATATATTAAGTGATACTGAATGGTCTAAGTAACTGTACATGATTGGAATACGAACCGGTCCGCACTTCGACTGCATCCAGCGACTGGTTGCAACATGCATTCCCAATCAGCGTAAATCACGAAAGGCAGTTTCAGTTTAAGACTAAATTCTGTTAATTTCTCAAACTCGTTTTAGCCAGTGGGCTTTATACTGACGACCGCCTTAAGCCGAGTCGTGCTTGGGTAGCTCACAGTTTTAATCTGCCAGGAAGTTTCATATCAGCGCACACTCTGCTGCAGAGTCATTCTGAAGCTGAGACTTACTTTTCCCAGATATGAAACAGATGCGTTGAGACTTGTTTCTACAGTTTACTCAAGGGCGTACTGAGTTCAGTTTCTTCCAACCCCTACGAAGGAGAGGAGGCACATTGAATTAAAAGATCGTGTGAACGAGTTTTAAAGCACCGGTATTTATTTTGTATTCAAACAACTCGAATCAAATGCTCAAGAATCCCTGCGAGAGATCCTGAGAGAGAGAGAGAGAGAGAGAGAGAGAGAGAGAGAGCCAGAGAGAGTGAGTGACAGCATCAAGAAGATGTAGCATGTGTTGTGTGACATCACGAGCATCATGAAATTTCGTATCTCTCGCACTAAAAAAAGATAAAAAAATAAAAAGTTGAAAAAGTCCAATCCTTTTAATTTGAGCGCAGCGGTTGTCTCTTATCAGCCATCGTGATGCAAGCCTCCAGCACTCGTTAAGGCTATGCGACAGAGATAATACTGCTCACGTCTCTAAGGGACAGTGTCTCAATGAGTTTTGGTTTTCCCGTGGTACATGCCTCAGAAAGGCGGTGCGATATTTGCAGACATTTTATGATCCATTGAACCATCACATACTTTTTTGTTTTCAATAGACATTATTGTCTGTCACTTTTGATTAGTTCAGATTATAGCAACATTGAAAAATTAGTTTTTGCTTGCGCAGACGCGAATTTCTGCTCAGTGTTAAATGTCGCTGTATGCAAACCCGGGGGGAAAATGGTCTGACTCCTAAGTCTACACTTCTGCCCAACTGAAATGAGAGGCATATTCACACCTGCAGCGCTCAATCGATTTACTGCGTATCTGGTACGTCATTTTCAATCTACACTCTGTTTGGCTAGAGATAGGGAGGAGAGAATGAGGAGAGTAAAGAATAGTTGATTTGTTTCCATCGTCTTTAATGCTGCACCATGACCAGGTGGAGATTAAGAAGACAGGGGAAGGGAAAGGTTTTTATTAATTTACCACTAATACAATTGGCCTATTTTCTAATACTATGCTCTGATTGGTTGGAAAGAGGTTAGTTTTAATCTGCGCTATGGTTGGGATAGGGAGGGAGGAAAGAGGTGACAGGTTCTCAGATTCCCACTTACACAGCTGGGCTACTTTCTAGTGCAGCACTCTGATTGTTTGGGAAGTGGAAATGGATAGGGTGTAAAGCACACTATTGGACTGTTTACATCATCTTATATACCTTTCCTCTTCGAAAAGTTCTGGTTTTCTCACAATTAGTGTTTCACCACCATACAATACTGTGCTCCAAACGTATGTTCTTAGCAATTTCATCCTCAAATAAAGGTCTATTTTTGATACTAGTAGATTTCTCTTGGCCAGGAATGCCCTTTTTGTCAGTGCTAGTCTGCTTTTGATACCCTCCTTGCTCCGTCCGTCAGTGGTTATTTTACTACCTAGGTAGCAGAATTCGATAACTTCACCCACATCGTTACCATCAGTTCTCATGCTAAGTTTCTCGCTCTTCTCATTTCTGCTACTTCTCGTTACTTTGGTCTTTCCTCGATTTACTCTCAATGGATATTCTGTACTCATTAGACTGTTCATTCCATTCAGAAGATCATGTAATTCTTCTTTACTTTTACCCAGGATAGCGCTATAATCAGCGAATATTGGCATTGATATTCTTTCACCTTGAATTTTAATGCCACTCATGAACCTTCCATTTATTTCATCATTGCTTTTTTGATGTACAGATTGAACAGTAGGGGCGAAAGGCTACATTCCTGTCTCACACACTTTTTAATCCGAGCACTTCGTCCTTGGTCGCCCACTCTCAAAATTCCCTCTTGGCTTTTGTACATGTTGTATATTACCCTCTCTCCCTATAGCTTACCCCAATTTTTCCAGAATTTCGAACATCTTGCACCATTTTACACTGTCAACGCTTTTTAGAGGTCTACAAACCCCATGAACCTGTCTTTATTTTTCTTTAGTATTGCTCCCACTATCAACCGCAATTCCAGAATGGCCTCTCTGGTGCCTTTATCTTTCCTGAATTCTAACTGGTCGTCATGTAACACATCCTCCATTTTCATTTACATTCATCTGTTTGTTATTCTTGTCAGTAGCTTCTATACATGAGCTTTTAAGCTGATTGTGCGATAGTTCTCGCACCTGTCACCTCTTACCGTCTTCGGAAGTTTATGGATGATATTCTTCCGAAAGTCAGATGATATGTCACCAGTCTCATGGATTCTACACAACAACGTCAATACTCGTTTTGTTGTCACTCCCCCCCTTGTGATGGAATGCTATCTATCCCTTCTGCCTTATTTAATCTTAAGTCCCCCAAAGCTCTCTTAAGTGATTTTAGTACCGGATGCCCTATTTCTTCTAAATCAACACCATGTTTCTTCTTCTATCACATACTACAGATCTTCCTCCTCATAGAGGCCTTCAATGTACTTTTTTCATTTATCCGCTCTCTCCTCTACATTTAACAGTGGAATTCTCGTTGCGTTCTTAATTTTAACACTCTTGGTTTTAATTTCGCCCACGGTTGTTTTGACTTGCTTAGTCACTTCTTCCGACAATCGTTTTTTCTTCAATTTCTTCACATTTTTCATGCAGCCATTTCTTCTTAGCTTCCCTCCACTTTCTATTTATTTCATCTCAGCGACTTGTATTTCCGTATTCCTGAATATCTCTGAACATTTTTATAATTACTTCTTTCATCGATCAGATGAAGTACTTCCTCTGTTACTCGTGGTTTCTTCGCAGATTTCTTCTTTGTACCTCCGTTTTTCTTTCTTTTTTTCCGACATTATTCTTCTTAGGTACATCCATTTCTTCGCGACTGAACTGCCTACTGAACTATTCCTTACTGAAGTATCTATAGCTGCAGAGTACTTCAAGCGTACCTCTTTATTTCGAAGTACTTTCGTACCTCGTTTCTTTGTGCATTGATTCTTCCTGACTCGTCTCTTAAACTTCTCCCTACTCTTCATCACTGCCACATTGTGACCTGAGTCTACATCTACTCCTGAATACGCCTTATAATCTAGTATTTGATTTGCAATCTCTGCCCGACCATGATCCAATGTAATTGAAACCTTTCCCTGTCTTCCGGGGGTTTCTGAGTATACCTCTTCCTTTTGCGATTCTCGAATTGAGTGGTCGCTATTACTAGCTGAACTTTATTGCAGAGCTCAGCTAATCTTCCTGGTTTCTTATTCCTAGTACCAAGCCCATTTTGTCCCGTAGCCCTTTATTCTACTCCTTCTACTGCCTCATTCCAATCCCCCATTATTATTAGATTTTCATCTCCCTTTACGTGCTGAGGTACTCTTTCGTATCCTTTCTTTATCACTTCGTCTTCGGCTTGCAACATCGGCATGAATACCTAAATCGTCGTTGTAAGTGATGGTTTGCTGTTGATTCTGATGAGGACAACCCTATCACTGATCTGTTCACAATAACTCACTCTCTGCCCTACCTTCGTATTCATACATGAATCCTACTCCAGTAATTCTATTTTCTGCCGCTGTTCATGTTACCCTTTACTAATCTGACCACAAATCCTTGTCTTCTTTCTGTTTCACTTCACTGAGCCGTTCTATATCCAGACTGAGCCTTAGAACTTCTTTTTTTAGATTTTCTAACTTACCTACCACATTCTAACTCCTGGCACTCCACTGTCCGACTCGTAGAACGTTATTCTTTCGTCGATTATTCAATATTTTTATCATTTTTTACCATCCACTAGCGCTCTATCACCAGAAACTTTTTATAATTACATAAAACAGAATTAATTTGACTTTTAGTGACTACTAATGTGTAATCTCCATTATTAGCAGTATCATACCAAATGTATCTTTCTGACGAATCGTTCATTGTCCTACCTTTGGACTAAAATGATCCGTTGCTATTTTGTAATTGGATTTGTTGCCGTTTATCAGATGATTTAATTTTGCGTAGACGTATTCTCTTTCCTGGTGTGTGAGCACGTTGGTGTATAGATTTGAATGATTTCCGTACTCATCTTTGCAATACATCTTCCTATCCTCTCTGAAATTTATTTGGTATCTGCAATACATTTTCTCCATGTTCTTGTTTTACGCTAAAGCCATCACTTTAATTTTCTATTTATTCTATTTGTCTGTAATAAAACGCATTTCTTACCTGAAAATCGAGCGAGATGGCGCTGTGGTTAGCATTCGGGAGGACGACGGTTGAATCCCGTGTCCGGCCATCCAGATTTAGGTTTTCCGTGATTTCCCTAAATCGCTTCAGGCAAATGCCGGGATGGCTCCTTTGAAAGGGCATGGCCGACTTCCTTCCCCGTCCTTCCCTAATCCGATGAGACCGATGACCTCGCTGTTTGGTCTCTACCCCCACACAACCCAGCCCCAACCCTCTTACCTGAAAAATAGTAGCAGTTGTTTTCTATTCAGAGACGGCTCTAGAAACGTGAACAGAAAGTATGAGAAGTAAATTTCAATTAAATTTCTGTTTAGCGACATCGGCTGCAAGATCATCACGTGAAACTGTAGTGCACTACAGCCAAATTTGGTATATCGTGTTCGTTTCAGGTAGTTTATGCTGTACTTACTGTGGTTGTGAAACGATATTTCGGTGCAGTACACGACTTCTTCCAGAATATTTTGCTTTAACGTTCATAAGGCAAATTTTTAATGCTCAGTGTCAAAATAATTGCAATAATTTGACAGCAGCAGTTACTGTAGAGTAAAAAAGCCTGTCTTGTGTGATTAAAAGATTGCTTAACTGTTGTACTAATTTGTTGAAGCCACAGGTGCACAGGAGGGAGGTGAGAAATTCCTGAGTACACTAAAGAAGTGCAGACGGGAACAGTTTATAAATAGTTTTATCGCTGCCAGGAGTTGTAAACGGTAAGAATCCGACTACAGACACTTTACTTCAGCACGTAACAAAAGAAATTTAGAGGAGGACTACGGCGGAAAGGTAGTTCCATCGGTGTCTCTGCTGACAGGAAGTTATAACTCAGACGAGTGAGAGGGCAGGAAGATTTTACGGTCCAGCAGTAACGGGAATGAGGAGGAGGAAATTGCTCCGCCACCACCTCGTCAGGAGAGCCGAGCAGCGATGCTCAGAAAAGCAGAGCTCAGAAAAATAGAAAAATCATATCCACTGCCTCTCCATCCTGGGAAACAACACCTACCATCAACCCAGCAATTGTTCATTAGCACAACAACACAGTCACAATCAATAATTGTTTCGAAACTATACATTTCCGTCTCTAATAATGTCGTGCAAAGTACCTCTAGTAACGAGAAAGGCGGTCCTTGTCATTGTGGATAGTCGGTTGGGATCTCTCAAATGGGAATGAAAAATTTTCACACATTGTTTCCAAATACAAAAGACTGTAATACCCACATTCTGCAAAACAAAATTGTATAATTTTTTTCGATGAAGGTATATTTAAATATCTTCAGTGAATCTGAAGAAAATAAAAGCATTTCTACGCCACTTGACGTATTAAAACTGCATTACAATCACAGTATCTCTCAGCTAAAAGACAAATTCCTCGTTTACTATTGTAGGTAAAACAGTGCATCCATAAAGATCAAGGTAGCGTTTTAAATCTGACCTACCATGAAAAGAATAATGCTTCAGCAACTCAAACTCCATCTATTCATCACAGATTTATTGCACAGTCACTGCTGTACACAAGATGTCGTTTACTACTATCAACTTTCAAGCAGTTATCGATTCAAGCTATTTATTTATTTATTTTGATCCAACATCAACTGATAACAAATTTTTTTTTGTTCCATTCTTCTGGATAAGTCAGAGCCTTCCTTACTAGAGTTAGATATTATTCCCTGGTTTTATTATCTACACAAAGTTCTCTAAATTTTGGTGAAAGAAAAATATTTTATATATGGACTATACATTAAAAGAGTTAGCAAATTGCAGTACCTAGATTAAGAAATTTACAATTTGTGACACAGTCTTCAGATCTGAGATTCATATATTTACAGTTTGTGGCAGGCTAAGAACTGAGATTCATATATTTTTAGAGAAAGGGTCCTTCATCATACGAGTGTGCTAAATGTAGAAACTCATTTATTGAGTACATAGGATTGTTTGGAGCGATAATTTGAATTTGTTTTTTAGTTCTGTAATGGGAAATTTCGAGATATTAGTGTGGAAGCAATTTAGTAGTTTTATGCCTGCTTGGTCAGGGCTTTTCTCATAGAGTGTGGTTCTGTGAGAGATATTGTAGGGTCTTTCTCTACTTCTAGTGCATTAGTCGTATATTTCTGTATTAAGTCTTTTGTTACTAATTACTGCCATAATGCTGATCTTAGATACATACAAGTTATGAACAGTTAGTATTTCAAGTTCTTAATACAAATCTCTCCAGGATTCCGTGGCACACTTCTTTCCCATAATTCTAAGAGACTTCCTCTGTAGGATAAGCACTCTCTTCATATTACCTTCATTGTTTGATCCCCGTACCTCTATCTCATAGCTTAGATGGGATTCAAATAGTGCAAAATATATGTGCCCCAGAGCAGTAATATTACAAAAAGATGACAGTTTTCTTAGGGAATATATGGTAGTAGATAGCTTTTTGCAAATATCATTTACATGATCAGGCCAATTTATCTCTGCATCATGTGTCAGGCCAATAAACTTGGTCGAGTATTGTTTCTTAATTTAATCATTGCCCGTTAAAATTTTGTTTTCATGAGTTTTAAGCCTCACAAGAACAAATTCAGTATAGACTGATTCATTTGTATTTAATTTTAGTTTGTTTTCATTAAAATACTGCAGAATTATGCCTGCTGCAATACTGTGTTCCACTTCGAATTGCATATAGCTAAGATCACAGCATAGTAATGTGGTTGAGCTGCATTTAAATTGCTGTAGCCGATTTTGTTATAGATTGAACATCATTAACATAAATAATAAAAAGAAGTGGTCCTAATGTTGATCCCTGTGGAATACCAAAATTAATGTTAGTGGTGTTTGATTTGTATGCTCCCTCTGTAGTGCTAATAGACACCAACTGCTACCTATTTGTCAAATAAGATCTAGTCAGATTATGGGATGCCCCTCAAATGCCATATTTCCACAGTTGGCCCATCAATATGGTCATAACACAGTTCAGTCCTTTTTTAAGACTAGATAGACGACACATACACGTTCTTTATTGACTATTGCTTGACGGATGTATTCGATTATCCTGGATGCTGCTGTAATGGTGGATGACGCGTTGACAGACCCACACTGCAGCTTAGAAATCACATTTTTGATTACTAGAGAGTTCCATATTCTTATGTGCATTACTTTCTCAAGGATTTTGGATATTATTGGAAGAAAAGACGTGGGTCGGAACTTTCTACTAGATTTCTGTTTCCTTTTTTAAAAACAGACACAACTCCAACAATTTTCGACTCATCTGGGTAGAGACCATCTTCTATATAAGAGTTGATATTTGCTGATAAATGTGATGCAATTTTATGAGTCATTTCTTAATGTGTCCAAAACTAAGACCATCATATCCTGCTGGATGACAATTCTTCAAGCTAATCAAACTATTTGATGGTGCAATGACTAGAATCCCGATATTGCTTTGAAACAATTTCTTCGTTGACGCTCGACAACTGGAGCTTCACCAGTCACACTTAAAAGAGATTATAATGTACATCCAAAAATATGAAGTTGTACCTAATGAAAATACAAAAATCCGAAAAACATCAACCAGCTTCAAACTCGGTTTCAAGTAAATATACAAATAAACAAGCAAATGTTCTGTGAAATTAACGCTATTGCTATACGAAACATACATATCAGAAGAAAATGTGGGATGCACCTAATCCCGATGAGTATGGTATGAAATGACAGAAATGAATGTTTTGATGAAGAGAAGTTCGGGTAAAGAACATAAAAATCACAAAGGAAGAAATAAAAAGAAGGAAGAGGCAGAGAACTTTGTGCAGTTATCCAGATTTACTACTCGTTTTCGTTAGTCCGAAAATAGTAGACGATGGCTTCACTGTTTCGATGTTACCACGTGTGTCTGTGTTTCGCCACTGTCAAAAACACTTTCGTCATTTGTCGGATTTGGTGATGGATGTGTCGGAGTAGAACTGTGTGTCAAAATCAGTGACATTTGTCTCAGAATCATTTAAATTTCTTTGTTTATATTTGCAAGTACGGCAAATTATTCTTTTATGTGAGAATGCAGAGATACGGGAACGAAAACAAACCACTGTTTCGCTTAAAATGCAGCTGGTTCACTGCTTATCGCAGTGGATAAAAGGGGTAGTCCAAAACGTAAATCTGTAATAACTTGGGCGTTGCTAACTCTGTACTGTCGGCGATAAAAATATTTGAGTGCTCAGCTAATCTTTCCTTCCTCCTCCTACTAAGGCGCAAGCTATGGCGTGTATCTCTATTTCTCAATTGCAGCAACTGACACGGCACAAATATGTTACTCTGTTTAAGTAAAAAACAATTCACTCAGTTCTTCGTTCATACAGCTCACAGCCATGTTAACCGAGTGTTGGTTATGGTGCTTTGAAACCTCCACAAAATCCACACGAATTTCTGCTGTTGCTACTGCTGTTTCCTCTGTTTAATTCTTTACTCAAAGATGGCAGCCACATTGTTGCTACTCCTAGTATGAGTAGCTGATCCTCTGCATCAAACTCTCTGCTCATACCCCTATGCCCTCTGTCTCCTGGTTAAACTTGGCTCTAGTTTTCATGATGCTTGTGATCCGTGACTGCTAAATACACACATAAAAAAAAAATTGCGTGACGCCGGTTCCCTGAACTCCTGAAGATAGAACTTGACTGTGGATATTGTATCACAGACACAGTCCCTTTGACTGTTCAGAGATGTCAGTAAACCCGCCCACTGCCTCGTGATGACTGGGTGTTGTGTGATGTCCTTAGGTTAGTTAAGTTTAAGTAGTTCTAAGTTCTAGGGGACTGATGACCATAGATGTTAAGTCCCATAGTGCTCAGAGCCATTTGAACCATTTTTGAAACCCGCCCAAAGATGTAAAGCACCATGTATGAGCAGTGCCTATTGGAGCGGCTCGGACAGCCGATCAGTTCCAGTCATTCCACCAGGAAGCAGATACACGGCATGTGTTGTCTGTACTTCAACCATGCCTAGACAGTCAATGCAGCGGTTCGATTGCGTCCGCATTGTTACTTTGTGCCAGGTAGGGCTCTCAACAAGGGAAGTGTCCGGACGTCACGGAGTGAATCAAAGCGATGTTGTTCGAACACGGAGGAGATACAGAGAGAGACAGATACTGTCGATGACATGTCTCTCTCAAGCCGCCAAAGTGTTACTACTGCAGTGGGTGACCGCTACCTATGCGTAATGGCTCGAGGAACGCTGACAGCAACGCCACCATATTGAATAATACTTTTCGTGCAGCCACGGGCCGTCGTGTTAAGACTCAAACTGTACGGAATTGGCTGCGTGATGCGCAACTTCACTCCCGATGTTCATGGCGAGATCCATCTTTGCAACCATGAAACCATGCAGCGCTGTACAGATGGGACAACAACATGCTGAATGGACCGCTCATGACTGGAATCACGTTCTCTTCACCGATGAGTGTCGCATATGCCATCAACCAGACAATACTCTGAGGCGTATTTGGAGGCAATCCGGTCAGGCTGACGCCTTAGACACACTGTGCAGCGAGTGCATCAAGGTTGAGGTTCCCTGCTGTTTTGGGGTGGGATTATGTAGGGCCGACGTAAGCCGCTGGTGGTCATGGAAGGCGCCGTAACGGCTGTACGATATGTGAATGCCATCCTCCGACCGATAGTGCAACCATATCGGCAGCATATTGGCGAGGCATTCGTCTTCATTGACGACAAATCGCGCCCCATCGTGCATATCTTGTGAATTACTTCCTTCAGGATAACGACATCGCTCGACTAAAGCGGCCAGCATGTTCTCCAAACATAAACCATAGATTGAAAAGGGATGTTTATTGATGACGTGACTCACCAACCACTCTGAGGAATCTATACCGAATCGCCGTTGAGGAGTGGGACAATCTACACCAACACCACCTTGTTGTACTTTTGGATAGTATGCCATGAGGGATACAGGCATATATCAATGCAAGAGGACGTGCTACTGCGTATTAGAGGTATCGGAGTGTACAGCAATCTGGACCACCACCGCTGAAGGTCTCGCTGTGTGGTGGTACAACATGCAATGTGTGGTTGTCATGAGCAGTAAATGGGGCGGAGATGATGTTTATTTTGATATCTATCCCAGTTTTCTGTACTCTTGGAACCGAGGTGATGCAAAACTTTTTTTGATGTGTGTAATTACGGACGTAGCCTGAAAATTGATCCTATGAGTTTGCTGCACTCTACTTTGCTAACAAAAGGTGACTGTGGCTCTTCTCCTGTTTCAGGTAACAACACAAACAAACTGCTAAACGGAATTTGAAATGTGGTTGCTGATGTTTTCTCCTTTAGACCATAACTTTTCATATTTCCCCAGGCAGCACTGTCACTTTCCGCTTCAACCTATCTAATTCCGAATTCCGCCATTTCTAATTATGCCTGAAGGAGACAAAACTTCCTTCCATTTTCCATGATTTTCTTGTCTCACCGTCATAACCTACAACTACAACGGAGATCATCGTCTGACACCATTGACGGATCAACCGAAAGTACGGATATTCTTTCTCCCGCAGTAACTTACCTACGGCGACATCCGCATTTGACAAAGATGACGCTGCTGTGAAAGTAAACTAAAAACCACTGCAGCAGACGTACATGGTAATACAGAAATAATCAGTACAAACTTTGATTATGGTACGTTTTGTAGATAATATCTCAGGGGCAGACGGGGGTGAGAACACAAGAATGTAAACAACATTCAAATGTTCGCTGAACGTAAGTTCTATGGAACAGAAGACACGAAATGAATGAAAACTACAATGCACGATATTTTCTAACAGCCGTTTTAAATAGACACTATCAGGAAGTTAATTAAAGCACTGAAATGAATGCAAAACAACACTTAATAATTAGATGGGGGCGGACTAACACTTGAATTTAGGCACACCAATGTTTTAAATGACAAATGACGAATGTTTTAAATGACAAAAAACACGACACCAGTGAAAACCTGAAGCACGCGATTTCTTAACAACAGTAGTAAACACACTATCCAAAAATAGATCGAACTTACGCATTATGTCTTTTGTTATTATTCTGGCATGAATGGAAGTCTTGCACAAGTTATAGCCTCAGCATCATTAAGTTTCTTTGCTAATGACCGTGCTAATCGTGAGACTCACTTCGCTGTGCTTAAACATTATTAAACTTTCTTTCAAAATTTTAAAATTTGCTAAATGTACGTAGAAAATATTGCAGAAACTTAGTTTCACCGGGGTGGTTTCATGGTGTGTGAGTGCAGTTCTGCCAGGGACGCAGGGTTCCCTTGGTACAGCTCTGTTCACGTCAAACGTGAACATTTTGGAAATGCTTCAGACCTCAATACATGTAGATGATAACGATGACGAATTTGAAAATCAAGAAGATAATTCCTTCTCTCCATTTATCAGAAATAGTATGAAAACTGTACACAGCTATTAAAATATACTCTCAAATGATGTAATAAGAAAAACCATGTAGGATATTCAATAATTTGTCGAAAATTCAATGCTGAGATTTTTTTCTTTCAAATAACAATAAGCTGTTCTATACATACACTCAATGTACAGTACAACAGTAAATTTCATGTAGAAATAGAATTACTGTAAATTTTTCATTTGTGTGGCCATCTAAATCCAAATCAAAATGTAAATAGCCTAATTACAGACTACTGATGATGCTTTACCTCAATATTACAAACAGACATCTAGGATGGTTAGAATATGTCAAAAGAATGGAAGAAGACAGATGACCAAAGAGATTACTTTCATGGCAATAAGAAGCGGAACACAACGGAAGGGATGGCAGAGGGGTATCCAAGAAGCGATGGACAGAAGAGAAATAGAAGAAACGAGGATGAATGGTGTAATCGAGGCATTTTGCGACAGAGATTAGGTGACAGCTGTCGGGTCCCCACACGAAGAAAGAATAAAGACACTTGGTAAAGAGATAACAGTACGTATCAAAATAGCGTCTACACTGCTAGCCATTAAAATAAGAAGATGATCAATGACGCACGCGACAAACACAAAATATGGCATGAAATGAACTGTATTCTTGGATGCATTCTATTATTTATTGTTACTTATAATTTCAAAACTCACCACCTGGAATCCAATGTAGGTCGTAGCTACCGAAAGTTGGGTACATTAAATATTCGTTCCCAGATTCGTAATGTTTTTAAGCATTTGAAGTAACTGGTGAAATTATATATAAAATTAAAAAAGAAGAAACCGCTCATGGCTTTTAAACCATGGCACTAGAGTTATTGGTTACCTGTACCAACATCACAGCAGACGGTTTACTGGCTGTTACTGGCCATAACCAGAGAGACATCAGTGTTAAGGAAGTTGCATTCTCTAGGAAGCCCCTGTTACGGATTACTACAACTGTGACCTACGCTAATATTACATAGATCTACAAGAGAGCATTCCCACATTCTAGAAACAACATGCTAAATCTCTAGATCCCGGATTACAGGAAACCCGTACCAGTGTTAATTCCGGACCCACCGTCCGACAGCTCTGAGCTAGGGCCACAGGTGAGCTAGCGCATTCGTCCGCAATCCTAGTGTGGTCAACCACCGGGACATGGATCCAACACCCCTCTCCCCATCACCTCTGCAGCCTACTCTTGCTGGCAAATGCACATACGTTGCTCACTTGCTGTCCTTCGTTCTGCTGGTTCTGGAATAGCAGCCACATATCCACTGCCTCAGGTAGTTCTGGATGTAAGGACTTCTTCCAGTATTGGCGAAGTACGGGTGGTTTTCAGAGAACTCACATTGATCACTTCAGTATTATTATTACGTTTTTTATTAGTCACACTGTGTGGCCCATCACGAGGTCCTCTTCTGTGGCGCTATGTTCGTGTCAGAGTAGCTCTTGCACCCACGGTCCACAATATAGAGATTTTCTGCTTCCCAGCCACATTTGGACTTCTGACTGCCCGCGCTCTCGGCATTGGTTATTCAATCTTCTTTTCGTAGTTATCTCCTCTTGGCGATTTTCCTTCCGGATATACAAATGGGGAACCAGTCTGCAAACTTTTGAAAGTTACAGACTGCTCGTTCTGTGGAAACACATTCGATTAATATAATGCAGTGGTTTCCATCGTCTTCTTTAGCCTCATGCCGTTGATCATTGCTGATTCTTCCGACTTTTAGGGCCAGTTTCCCATTCAAGGGTAAAAAGGTTCCCCGAACATGCGCCCTCTTTGACAAGGACATCGGTGAAACGAGGGTCGCTCCTTATATCGAAAGTCTTCTTTCGCCATTGCTAATGGCTTTTATTCAGACTTTAGCTAATAGCCTGGAACGAAGTCTGAACCCAGTGTAATCTTTATACTTGAAATTGTAACTTACAACTTTCGTATGTTTGTGTAGCTTTCTAGGTTTAAACTTTTAATTATGTAGCGTCTGTGTGCGCTTCTCAATGTATAGCTTTCGTGTGTAACTGTGAAATGTGCTTACATAATGACTTCGCTAATTTCTGAAAATAGAATGTGCCTGTGCAACACTATGGATGTAGAGAGATAAAAAAAATATTAAATCAATTTCCTGAATCTAATAGTAAATGTGACCTAGCATCTGTGACTGACAGCCTTTCAACAATGAAAACATTGTTATTGACTGATGCACAAAGCATCCACGTACAGTAACTGATACTAGAGAAGGATAAATGTTATCTCAACACACCCAACAATGTTACTTTCGTTATCACCCTGATATTACTCCTTACCTGAGTAACGAAGATAATGAAGATCTACTCTGATGTACAGTAGGGTCAATACCTAATTGTTACGCTGCATGTTGGCCTGAAATGAATCACGTTGCTCCTGGAGATGCTTCTAGAAAGAAGCAAGGTACAATAGATGTGAGCTTGGTTTGGATAACGCGAATAAACAATGCGAATAATAATTTTTGTGGCAAAACTTTCAGGCCGTTAAAAGGGAATACGGAATTTCAGGGTAGAGAGAATCAAACCCTATTTCAATCTAATGTTACATCACAGTACAGAAAACACACAGTTAATTTGTGTCAGTTACATTTTAATGAAGGCTGCGAGCCTCTTTCTCACATTGTCGGTCCCCACACGGACCTGGTATGAAACAGAAAGCTATAATATTGTATTAAATAATTCTCACATTATTTCGACATTCAATGCGTTGAAGAGAGTGATAGGTGACCTAATAATTTGATGAAAGCACGCTTGGTAACCGAGAAATAGCTGGCTAGACAATATTTTCTTAACCATGAATTTTATATTAGGACTCGACAAATTATAAATCTTCCTCCTCCTCCCCCCCCCCCCCCCCAAGCATACCACTCAAATATTGGCGATCGGAGCAAATAAAAATTCTTGTTCCTGTGTGGGTCCACAGGCTCTAAGTATTTAGCAAATGAAAACATGGTCTGTTGTAGGCTGTATATTAATGTTATTTATTTAATTTCTGCAGTTATCTGGTTTCCACTTTGCTTGATTTTCAAGTAAATGGGAGATATTAACTAACATACATAACGTTTTACATTGTGCAAGGATCTTATTCATCTTACACATATGTATTACGACGCCATAACCCATAAATAATTATGGACAGAATTCAGATCATAATGGTACACCATCAGTCTCACATAACAGTAACTGCTTGAAAATGACGCAAAGTTGAAATTATCTTATTCGCACAAATTAATATACATTAATATACAGCCTACAACGGTCCATGCTTTCATCTGTAAAACGCAAATGCAACGGCGCGTATTACCTCATTCATTATACCAAAATTTCGGGGTGCTGCGTCTCGAAAATAAATCTCCTTACTATATTTTCCATCATCTCAGTACGAACAGGAGCGCTTTTACGACAAGAAGCAAGTACATCATCTACAGCTAACAACGCCAACTCTTGTTGCCGAAACAGAACTCCTCCACCGCTATGGTCAGGGACAAGAGCTCCCTATGGTAAAGATTATAAAAACCGCTTCCACTTCTCCTTTTACAGGCACCTTACACTATGGCGTCCCGATTATTAGTCGAACACGTTACCCCTACAACACTGTGATTTGATCGATTGTTTGAAATTTACATTTAGATCACATTTTTTTACGTTAACTGGAAACTGAGGAATCTTGCATTGGTTTATGTATCTTCTTGTAGTAGTTTATGTATCTTCTACGAATTTACGAATTTCAGTCACTAATCTTGCACAGTGCATAGCACTTCTTTGTAATAGTTGCATATGTTAAGGAACTTTTTGGCAAACGCTGGGAGAGGTCGAAACAGATCTAGACAGGGGCAATGACGATGTCTTTGCTAATTCGTTACTGATCAAGAACCTCTTTTCGCATAATGAAAACATACCTCCGTAAATAACCGTTCTCGTAAGTTCGTTGATGGATTGTTGATTTTAAACCAAATTCAGTCATTAGCTTCAGCAGACGAAAGACCACTGTGCCACCTTTTGTGTGTGCTATGCGAGTCACACGGCGCAGGGTTACTTTGCTGAGGTCCTCTAATCTACTTAGACGGAAAAAAAAAAAATGTCGTGTAGCTGGGGCCTCCCGTCGGGGAGGGCGGTCGCCTGGTGCAAGTCTTTTTAGTTGACTCCACTTCGGCGATTTGCGCGTCGGTGGGAATAAGACGATGGTGATGAACACAACCAACACCCAGTCCCTGAAAACGGAGAAAATCTCCGACCCAGCCGGGAATCGAAACCGGGCCACTTTGCAAGTCATTCCGTCGCGCTGACCACACAGCTCTCGAGGCGGACATTCACTTAGATGAAGATTATTATCTAAAGCTCGTGTGATGCCCTTTAAAGTCAATTCTAGATTTTCGAAAGACTGGGGATCACCTGACGTGAGAATTACCGGTGATTCCACTACATTACTGTTGATCTCACAAGATAAGGATTGCGGTAGTGTTCGTCTCCGAAAGGCCAGCATAATTGTTTTCCCGTGCTTTCCATCCTTACTTCCCTCGGTACCGATTTCATCACCACGTACTATATTTTCGAAGGAATAGAGCTGTTTCTTTAAAGAACTGTAGCCCATACCCATGCTTTGCAACTAAAGCTACCCATATCGCTCGAATTCTCCCTAACAAGTCAATACATGGCAATATCTCTTACATACAACTTGGTTTCTGAATTGCCCGGCATCTAGCTAGATTTCCTTGAGACAGAAGACCTACTGTTTACAGATCAGCACGGGTGAAAAAAGCATCGCTCGTGCTAAACTCAGCTCCTGCGAAACATGAATGAATGGCAAAGATACATTCCGCATTCCTAGAACACCAGAACGCGATTGACACGGTACCTCACTACTGAATGTTGACAAAGGTATGAGCATACGGAATAGGTTCCCAGATATGTATGCAAGTAGTTCGAATGCTTCTTAAGTAATAGAACACAGTGCGTAGTCCTCGTCATCTTCGGATATGTCCCACGGAAGAGTGTTTGGGCCTCTCTTATCCTTATTTGACCCATCGGATGAGCAGGAAGTCGCGGGTGTGTTCTGATGATGCTGTGGTGGACGGGTTGAGTAACTGTACGAGGATACAAGATGGCTTACTCGTTGGGCAAAATTTCTTGTTGGTATAACAACTTGCTCCAAATGTAGAAAAATGTAATTATGGTGTCACCGCCAGACACCACACTTGCTAGGTGGTAGCTTTAAATCGGCCGCGGTCCATTAGTACATGTCGGACCCACGTGTCGCCACTGTCAGTGACCGCAGACCTAACGCCCGCCTGCGTGAGTTAGCGCGTGCATCTTGGCCGCCTCTTTCAATTAGTGTGCGTAGTGTTGGTAAGTCTGCCGGCACTACATATTTGGCGACGAGGCTTAAAAGAGGATTTCGCGTTCGTATTGCTCTAATTTACTTGTGTCATGGCTTCGCCACAATCTACAGATGTACTGTCTGAATTTTATCGCTTGCAGAATCAGCAGACGCAGGCGTTATTGGATGCCCTTGGACAGCTCGTCCAGGGTCAACGTGCAATGCAAACCGATGCGGCGGCCGCCGCTTCACCGCTACCGCAGCCACAACATGCTGTTGCACCCCCATTTCCACCGTATGATGCGGCGATGGAAACCTGGACGGAGTGGTCACGCCAATTTGGATTCCATCTCGCCGTCTACAGAATTCGAGGTAACGAGCGGCAGCCTCACTTATTATCATGTGTAGGGGTGCAATCGTCCCGTGTGATAGTGAAATTATTTCCCCGACGCGACGTAGCAACTCTGTCCTACGAAGAAATTTTGTCTGCATTAGATGCATATTTCAAGGAAACAGTTAATGTAGTTGCAAAAAGGTATACGTTCTTTCGTACAAAACGTACGGCCGGTCAGACTTGTGTCATTTTACGTTCTTCGTTCTTCTTCTGCAGTGAACTTGTTTGGTTTAGATTTATTTCGGTTGTTTAACTTGTCTATAGTCAATCAGGTCCTATCGGTGAATCAGACTGTGCCTTCCGCCAGTGTTTCTCGTCTATGTGAAGAATTTGCAGACATTTTTTCACCGGGCCTTGGTTGCGCTACAAACTATGAAGCACATTTCGTACTGAAAGTCAACGCGCAACCGAAATTTTTCAGAGCGCGCAATGTTCCCCACGCATTGCGTGATGAGGTCGCAAGAACGTTACACGATTTAGAATCACAAGGTGTGATTGAACGTGTGCAAGCTTCTCTCTGGGCATCACACTTAGTGATTTTGCCAAAACCTTCCGGAAAATTGAGACTTTGCGTGGACTTCAAGGCAACTGTGAATCCACAAATAGTGATTGCAACTTTTCCCTTACCTCGCCCAGAAGATCTTTTTGATAAACTGTGCCCGGGTAAATACTTTTCGAAGTTGGACCTAGCAGATGCGTACTTGCAAATACCAGTGGACAACGAATCCCAGCGCGTCTTGGTGGTTAACACGCATCTGGGTTTGTACCGATTCAGAAGACTGCCATTCGGGTGTGCATCCGCCCCTGCATTGTTTCAGCAATATTTACAAACTGTTTGTGCGTCGGTCCCTACTGCAGCGAACTATCTGGACGATATTGTGATCTCCGGAAAGACAGCAGAAGAGAATTTAGCAAATCTAAGAACATTATTTCAGGTATTGCGACAACATGGTCTTCGCTTGCGGAAGGACAAATGTGTGTTTTTTGCTCGTCACTTACCATATTTGGGACATGTAATCAATGCCCAAGGCATACATCCGAGTCCAGAGCACCTCCGTGCCGTACAACACTTGCCTTCGCCGCAGAATTTGAAGCAGCTACTGAGTGTGCTGGGAAAAATTAACTATTATCGTTACTTTGTCCCGCATGCCTCTTCCATTTCAGCTCCGCTTCATCGATTACGCCGTAAAGGTGTTCCGTTCGTCTGGACGACGGAATGCGATCGCGCCTTTCGTCAGTTGAAATCGGCGTTGCTTTCAAATACTTGCCTTACGCCATTCGATCCCCAGAAACCCCTTTTGTTGATGGTAGATGCATCGGATTTCGGGATCGGTGCTGTGCTTGCGCACAAAGTTCGGTCGCATGATCGCCCTATTGCCTTTGCGTCAAAATTGCTCTCATCTGCGCAAAGAAATTATTCACAGATAGAGAAAGAAGCTTTGGCTCTCGTATTTGGTGTTACTAAGTTCCATGATATCTTGTATGGTCGTCACTTTACCATCATCACAGACCACAAACCTTTGACGTCGCTTTTTCATCCGAACAAGCCTGTACCTCCACGTACAGCGCAGAAATTCATTCGCTGGTCTATTTTCCTCTCGCAGTACCGCTACGATATCTTGTATCGGTCCACTGCTAAGCACGGAAACGCCGATGCGTTGTCCCGTTTGCCTGTTGCTGAGGATAGAGCATTCGATTCTTCCGAACTTGCTTACATGTTCATTGATTCGGAAACCGATGACGTGGTCGAATCGTTTCCGATTGATTTTCGTCGTGTGGCTACAGCCACAGCTGCTGACCCTGTCCTTGCTACCGTTTTGCGTTTTGTTGCTACGCAATGGCCTTTGTCAAAGTCTCGGATCGAGGATCCGTTGGTTCGCCGATTTTTTGCTCACAAGGAGAGACTTTTTGTTCGACGTGGTGTTTTGTTGTTGCGTTCTGATAATGATCGGTCCACAGTCGTGGTCCCACGTTCGTTACAGTCCTCTGTCTTACGGCTTCTTCACCAAGGACATTGGGGTATAGTGCGAACGAAACAACTTGCTCGTCAGCACTGTACTTGGTTCGGAATCGATGCTGCGATTACGAATATGTGCTCTTCTTGCATGGCGTGTGCCGAACAACAATCCGCACCGCCGCGGAAATTCTTTGCATGGCCCAAAGCCACTTCCCCTTGGCAACGCTTGCACATCGATTTTGCAGGTCCATTCTGGAATGCTCGATGGTTGGTTGTGATGGATTCTTTCAGTAATTTTCCTTTTGTTGTCCGGATGTCTTCCACGACGTCAACTGCCACCATCCAAGCGTTGTCTGCTATCTTTTGCATTGAAGGTCTTCCACAGACTATTGTTTCCGACAATGGACCACAATTCATGTCCGTAGAATTTCAGTTATTCTGCAAGGCCAATGGTATTCAACATCTGACGTCCGCGTCGTTTTCGCCTCAGTCAAACGGTGCCGCTGAACGATTGGTCCGGACTTTCAAATCACAGATGTTGAAGTTGAAAGAGTCGCATTCTCGGGAGGACGCGTTGTTGCTCTTTTTGTCTTCGTATCGCTCTCAGCCCCGAGATGGTCGCTCGCCGGCTGTTGCTCCACGGTCGTCCTCATCGAACCTTGACGTCTTTGCTGCATCCGCCGCATCAGGTTCCTGTGCAGCGGCAGACTCCTGCTTTTGCTCCAGGCGACGTTGTATCCTATCGCAACTATCGAGGTTCACGGCGTTGGCTCGCAGGGCGCATTCTTCGCTGCCTCGGCCGCGCGATGTATTTGGTTTTGGGGGCCTCTGGTGAGGTGCGTCGGCATCTCAATCACCTGCTCCTCTGTCGTCACACGGGTTCTGCCGCTCCCCGTCTGCTTTCAGCGACGGTGCCGTCCGGTCAGCGCCCTGGGGACCCATCTACTGGCTCGCCTCATCCCCAGGTGTTACCGACGCTGCCTTCCATTTTGCCCCATGGCGACGCCCCGCCGCCGCCGCCGCCGCCGCCGCCGCCTGTTCTCCCGCCGGCGCCGCCCGCAGTGGACGCGTAGCTGCATCCGCCTGGCGCCTCCCTGGGTGACGCGCCGCCGATCGCGTCCCGTGACCAGCTGTCCTCCGCCATGGAACTCTTGCCCGCTCCGGACCACATGGCGTCTTCGCGCGTCGGGTACCCCGACGCAATGGAGGTCGACCCTTCGACCCCTACTGTCTCTTTACGGGCGCGTACACCGCATGTTGACGTGCACCCTGGACTAGGTTTTCAGGAGTTTCCTGGCTCCCCTCGGACCGAATGGTCGGGTGCGGGTGGCACAGCCTCGCCTGTTGTTAGGCTCCCCACCTCATCGCATACGTCAACATGGGGTCCTCCCTACGGCGGGCGGAAGCCTTATAACACGACCGTTCGCCGATTTGCGGGGGAGGAATGTGGTGTCACCGCCAGACACCACACTTGCTAGGTGGTAGCTTTAAATCGGCTGCGATCCATTAGTACATGTCGGACCCGCGTGTCGCCACTGTCAGTGATCGCAGACCTAACGCCCGCCTGCGTGAGTTAGCCCGTGCATCTTGGCCGCCTTTTTCAATTAGTGTGCGTAGTGTTGGCAAGTCTGCCGACACTACAGTAATATACAGGGTGTTTCAAAAATGACCGGTATATTTGAAACGGCAATAAAAACTAAACGAGCAGCGATAGAAATACACCGTTTGTTGCAATATGCTTGGGACAACAGTACATTTTCAGGCGGACAAACTTTAGAAATTACAGTAGTTACAATTTTCAACAACAGATGGCGCTGCAAGTGATGTGAAAGATATAGAAGACAACGCAGTCTGTGGGTGCGCCATTCTGTACGTCGTCTTTCTGCTGTAAGCGTGTGCTGTTCACAACGTGCAAGTCTGCTGTAGACAACATGGTTTATTCCTTAGAACAAAGGATTTTTCTGGTGTTGGAATTCCACCGCCTAGAACACAGTGTTGTTGCAACAAGACGAAGTTTTCAACGGAGGTTTAATGTCACCAAAGGACCGAAAAGCGATACAATAAAGGATCTGTTTGAAAAATTTCAACGAACTGGGAACGTGAAGGATGAACGTGCTGGAAAGGTAGGGCGACTGCGTACGGCAACCACAGAGGGCAACGCGCAGCTAGTGCAGCAGGTGATCCAACAGTGGCCTCGGGTTTCCGTTCGCCGTGTTGCAGCTGCGGTCCAAATGACGCCAACGTCCACGTATCGTCTCATGCGCCAGAGTTTACACCTCTATCCATACAAAATTCAAACGCGGCAACCCCTCAGCGCCGCTACCATTGCTGCACGAGACACATTCGCTAACGATATAGTGCACAGGATTAATGACGGCGATATGCATGTGGGCAGCATTTGGTTTACTGACGAAGCTTATTTTTACCTGGACGGCTTCGTCAATAAACAGAACTGGCGCATATGGGGAACCGAAAAGCCCCATGTTGCAGTCCCTTCGTCCCTGCATCCTCAAAAAGTACTGGTCTGGGCCGCCATTTCTTCCAAAGGAATCATTGGGCCATTTTTCAGATCCTAAACGATTACTGCATCACGCTATCTGGACATTCTTCGTGAATTTGTGGCGGTACAAACTGCCTTAGACGACACTGCGAACACCTCGTGGTTTATGTAAGATGGTGCCCGGCCACATCGCACGGCCGACGTCTTTAATTTCCTGAATGAATATTTCGATGATCGTGTGATTGCTTTGGGCTATCCGAAACATACAGGAGGCGGCGTGGATTGGCCTCGCTATTCGCCAGACATGAACCCCTGTGACTTCTTTCTGTGGGGACACTTGAAAGACCAGGTGTACCGCCAGAATCCAGAAACAATTGAACAGCTGAAGCAGTACATTTCATATGCATGTGAAGCCATTCCGCCAGACACGTTGTCAAAGGTTTCGGGTAATTTCATTCAGAGACTACGCCATATTATTGCTACGCATGGTGGATATGTGGAAAATATCGTACTATAGAGTTTCCCAGACCGCAGCGCCATCTGTTGATGAAAATTGTAACTACTGTAATTTCGAAAGTTTGTCTGCCTGAAAATGTACTGTTATCCCAAGCATATTGCAACAAACGGTGTATTTCTATCGCTGCTTGTTTAGTTTTTATTCCCGTTTCAAATATACAGGTCATTTTTGTAACACACTATATGTATATATAAAGACGACAGTAGGGAAGACGAAAGGCTGGCTTTCCTGTCTTGGGAGAATGTTGGAAAAGTGTGCTTCATATGTCAAGGAGACCAGTACAGAACACTAGTACGACTATTATTGAGTGCTGCTTGAGTGTCTGGGGTCTCCATCAAGTACGACTGAAGGAAGACTTCGAAGCAATTCGGAGGCGGGCTACTAGATTTACTGCCGGTAGACATGAGTGTTATCGAGATGCTTCGTAAACTCGAATGGGAAGCCACGGTGAGGAAACGACGTGCTTTCCATAAAAAACTATTAAGAAAATTTAGAGAACCGGCATTTGAAACTGGCGACATAACGATTTCCTGCCTGCAGAGCATATTTTTCGTAAGGTCCAGGAAGATAAGACGAGAGAAATTATTACAGAGGTATATAGACAATTGCTTTTCCCTCGCTCTACTTGCCAGTGGAATATGATTGGAAATAAAAATTTTTGTTTTTAAAATTCAGTCTTAATCACACCACGTATGTTACACGAACATAGGTGATCGATTTCAGTCATATCACATGACCACCACCAGGCCCATGGCATCCTTCGGAGATGATTGGTGGAGCACTCTTTTCAGCTGCTGTGATGTCACTGGAAATGACTAGCAGTGCTGCAATGTACTTTCCGCCACTCACCATGCAGTAGCTTGCAGATATGTACGTGGATACGTTGTGTTCATATACGTTTGAGAATAATCGAAAGAGGGAATTCCGATTAGTCACGTAATGCGACACGGCCTGCTGCTTGTTATCAGCTGTAGCGCAGTGATTAGCACACTGGACTCGCTTTCGGGAGGACATTCTTGAAGAGGGTTCAGACCCGTGTCCGGCCATTCTGATTTAGGTTTTCCGTGATTTTCCTAAATCGCTTAAAGCAAATGCTGGAATGGTTTATTCGATAGGGCACGACCTTCATTCCCAGTCCTACCCTAACCCGAGCTTGTGCTCCGTCTCTAATGAACTCGTTGTCGACGGGACGTTAAGCACTAATCTCTTCCTGCCTCCTCCCCGTTAACGTAACCACTTTTCAGTCACTCTTTCATGTCTTACGTAAGTCCTCACTCTGGTATGACTATTTTGGTTTTCCTGTTACTTTAATGTTCATCGCCAATTCCTAAGGCGACACGGAGGAGATTTCTTTTGCTTGTGCCTAGAATTACCTGTTCCTACATTCTGCGTATTATCCAGACTTGCGAGTTGATCTAAGCTAATTGCAAGAGGGTTTCAGGCCATAGTCAGCTTTCACTCTTTGGGCCAGCATCTTAGACGTGACACATTCACTGTCATGGTTCTACCACTTCTTATTTCTATGTCAGAGGATATGTACTTTGGTGATATTCTTGCTGGGACAGTCTTTAAGTGTTCGGCTTCAACGTAGTATTTGCAACTAATACTTTCTACTTTTCAAAATTTGGCTAAATGTCTGTAATCACAGCGTTTTAGACAATGTTGCAGCATTAAGTAATCCTTGACTGACAGTGTTCCGCAATAAATGTACAACCTCTGCTCGGTTAAAAAGAGCATCCTATGTGAAGCTGACCTCAGCCACATGCCATGGGGCCTTGGATTTTAGCTTAATTCCACTGTAAAGTACGGTGTTTCTATGTGTTCAACAAGCTCTAGCTTCTATTTATATACTGATTTCAAAAGATCTTTTTCGTATTTGGCGGTGGAAACATCATATAATCAGACGTGGGCGCCTCCTTTTTGGAGTTTCGCAAGTTAACAACGCGACATTTTTTCATTTTGCCAATCATTTTCCAACTGTGGTCCTCCAGAACCTACTTCTGTTATTACCTCATTTTTTGCAGTGCGAATGCTTTTCTACTTTTAAGCGGCCTGCGTGATCTGTTACGTACGTGAGGCGTGTTTTGGTTACAGTGGCATATTGGTCATCTTCTGAATTAATGGAACTTGCATTTGGAGACTTGGCAGTAGCCTGCCGCGATGGCAGAGCGGTTCTAGACGCTTCAGTCAGGAACCACGCGACTGCTACGGTTGCAGGTTCGAATCCTGCCTCGGGCATGGATGTGTGTGATGTCCTTAGTTAGGTTTAAGTGGTTCTGAGTTCTAGGGGACTGATGACCTCAGATGTTAAGTCCCATAGTGCTCAGAGCCAGCTACTTGACAGTAATTATTTAGATTTTGATGATGGTTGGCAACCTAGGTTTGGCCGGAAGCGCTGCCAGAACAGCTGCAAATATGGAACGAGGAGCAGTTCTTCTTTCGAATTTGCTTCCTGTCCGAGATGTCAACTTTCTTTTTCCATTTGGGCTATTCTGCCCGTAAACTGGGAGTGATAAATAGCCCAGTGCGACAGTTTCCAGCTGAGTTAGCTTTTTGTTGACTTTTTTCTTTATTTATGTACTGAAAATAGTGCTCATTTACTTCCGGCAATTTTCGGGTTTGCAGCCTTATCCAATGAAGGCCCTGCCACGATATTTCGGCCCAGTGACGTCCGGCCATCCTCAGCTGAGTCGACGATGTACTGAAGACAGCTGATGCACTCATGCTATTCATAGCGAATTCCGTGTATTCCTCCAGAATTTTTAACCTCTACAGCTCTCTCTACTATCATGGTTTCTGCACGGAACCTCCTTATTCCTTATCTTATCAGTGAACCTAATTTTCAACAGTCGTCTGTAACGTTGCTCAGATGCTTGAAAGCACATTCCATGTTTCGCTACCATATAATGCTATATTGAAAACGAAGATTTTCAGAAATGTGTTCCCAAGAGTAGGGCCTATGTTTGATACCAGCAGAATTCTCTTGGTTAGGAGTTCCATTTTTGCCAAAGTTAGTCAGCTTTTTATGTCATCTTTGCTCCGTCCGTCGTGGGCTATTTTGCTGCATAGATAACAGAATGCATTAACTTGATCTACCTCCTGATCGCGAATTCTGATATTAAGTTTCTCGTCATTACTTTCTTTTTAGATCTACTTTCCGTCCACATTCTGTGCTCATTACTCTGTTCATTCCGTTCAACACATCCCGTAATGCTTATTCAGTTTCACTGAGCACATTAATGTCCTCACGAAATCTTATCTTTGATATCCTTTCACCTTAAATTTTAATCGCACTCTAAAACATTTCTTCCATTTCTGCCACTGCTTCTTCGATGTATAGGGTGAACAAAAAATGGCTCTGAGCACTATGGGACTTAACATCTATGGTCATCAGTCCCCTAGATCTTAAAACTACTTAAACCTAACTAACCTAAGGACATCACACAACACCCAGCCATCACGAGGCAGAGAAAATCCCTAACCCCGCCGGGAATCGAACCCGGGAACCCGGGCGCGGGAAGCGAGAACGCTACCGCACGACCACGAGCTGCGGACATAGGGTGAACAGTAGGGGCCAAAGACTGCATCCCCGTCTGACACCCCTGGTAATCTGAGCACTTCGTTCTTGATCCTCTTATTGTTAACATTTGATTCTTGTACATATTGTTGATAATCCGTCTTTCCCTATAGCTTAACCTTATTTTTCAAAGAATATCCAACAACATGCTCTGTTATACACTGTCGAACGCTTTTCAAGTCGATAAATCCTATGAACGTGTATTAGTATTTCTTCAGTATTGCTTCCATTCTCAACCGCATCGTCAGAACTGCCTTATTGACGTCCCTAACTTTTATTAAGCCAAACTGATCATCATCTAACATATTCTCAATTTTCTTTCCCATTCTTCCGTGTATTATTAATGTCAGCAGCTTGGTTGAATGAGCTGTTAAGATGACAGAGTGATATTTCTCGTACTTGTCGGATTTTGTTACCTTCGGAATTGCGGGGTTGATGTTTTTTCCGAATGTTTGATGGTATACTGCCAGTCTGATTAGTTTCTAAAACTTCAGCCTACTACTCATCACTACTAAATTGTGATCTGAGTCTATACCTGCTGCAGGATTCGCCTTGCCATCTAATATCTTATTTTCCAATCTCTGCCTGACTATGACGTAATCCAACTGAAATCTTTCCGTATCTGCCTGCCTTTTCCAAGTATACGTCCTCCTCTTGTGATACTTGAACAGAGTATTGGCTGTTACCTGCCGAAATTTATTGCAGGACTGAGTTAGCATTTCTCAACTCTCATTCTACCTCTAATCCCATATTCTCCTGTAATTCTTTCGTCCACTCCTTGCCCTACAACGGCATTCCAACCCCCCTTTACATTTATGTTTTTATTTCCCTTTACATACTGGGTTACTCCTTCAGAATCCTCAGAACTTACTATGACTTCTCATCTTCAGCTTGCGATGTCGGCTTGTATACCTCAACCTCTGTTGTCGATTTTTGTTTGCTGTTGATTCTGGTGAGAACAACCCTTTCACTAAACTGTTCAGAGTAACCCACTCTCTGCCCACTTCGTATCCTGTTACACCAATTTTTGCTGCTGTTGATGTTACCCTATAGTCACTCATCAGATCAGAAATTCTTGTCGTCTTTCCATTTCACTCCACTGACCCCCCCCCCCCCCCTTCACCACTATATCTGGATTGAACCTTACCATTTCCCTTTTCAGATTTTCTAGCTTACGTACCAAGTTTAAGCTTCGGACATCCCATGTACCGAGTCATAGAACGCTATCCTTTCGTTGGTTATTTGGTCTTTTTCTCGTGGTCACCTCCCGCTTGGTGGTCCCCTCCCGGAGATCCGAATGTGGTATTAGTCCAGAATCTTTTACCAATGGAGAGATCATCATCTCCAATAGCAGCATATTTCAAAAGGTTGTATTTCCTTCTTACATAAACTGTTTATTATCCACCTCTCATCATATAAGGCCACACACCAAAATACATTCAGAAATGATTTCCTGACACTTAAATTGATATTAGATACTAGCGAAGCCATCTTTCTCAGAAATGCTTTTCTTCCTATTTTCATTTTATATCCTCTCTGTTTCACATACCATTAGAAATTTTGCTTCTCAAACATCCAAACTCGTCTACTACTCTTAGTGTCTGATTTTATAATCTGAAAATAATATAAAATAGTATAAAATATAATATAAAAAACTATAAAACATCAAAATAATCAGCATTCATCATACACTCACAAAGCAGGGTACAGGCCCCATCTACGTTTTGTGTGTAAGAACAGATTACGCAGTGGGTTCCTCATTCAGTAATTGTATTTGATTGTAATTTTTCAGAAAATCGTATAACCCCTTTCCTAAACAAAGAAAAGGTGAACCAGCACATATCCTCATAGTATCAGAATCATGTCCAATACTTTCGCGATACTTCTGCCGACGCTGGTCAGAATGCCACTCTCTCAATCGAATACAGAATCGATGGGTTCAGGACGGCCGCACTCAACACTACACCGAAACTCTTAGCCACACTCTGCTAGCGCCTGGGAGGACAGACATATTGTTCGCTAAGCCGTGCAGCATCGTTCAGCCAAGTCACATACCACGAGTAGGAAAATCGGCTTATTTGAAAAATCTTAAACATGGCTGCGAATCAGTAAATGCACAAATCAGAAGAGGTTGAAAAAATCTGCCAACCAGTTTTAAAACGAAGGCTTATTAGCTCTTGACCTAGGTTTCCATATTTCTAAAGATATCTTCTTCTGGCTCACTCCTTCTGAAGAAGATATTTGTAGAAATATCGAAACCTAGGTCAAGGACTAGTAGAACTTTGTTTTGCAGGTGGTTGGTTGACTTTTAAACCTCTTCTTATTTTCAAAACGTAAGCGCACTGTGGAGAAAACGTTTCTCATGGATGTATTTCGAGAGACTATAGACTGTGTATTTACGTAAGGTTTTGTTAGAAATAACTTGACCGATTTGATGTCTTATTACCTCGAATTTTGTGGATGTGGAGAATATGATTCAGACTAATCATCAAATTATGTAAATCACACGCAGTTCTGTTAGTAATTTCGTAAACAGTATAAGATTAGACTATACATCCGTTCACTTATCCCCATAATCATCAACAACCATATTATTGCTAATGACAGTGTGGGAAAGTGTGGTAATATGACTCTAAGTACGATGTACACATAGCTTGCGTGGTTTGACGGCTGTCTCATTCAATTTCCCTCTCCGCGAAGCTTACAAAGGTGTGGTCCAATAAGACATGTATAAACCTACCCTGAAACGTTTTATGCAGGAAGAAGAGAACGACATAAATGCACTACCAGAATTTTAGCTGCTACGAGGCATGAAAGTATTTTGTAAAAAATGTGTAAGTTACACATTTTTGCCCCTTGAAGAACATCATATAACAGCGGTTTGCACAGCCCTGCCCCCCTAGAGCTGACTCAGCTCAGCTACTCACTCACGCAGCACCGAGAAGCCGGATTATCAGGAGTTCACAGACAGCAATTTTAAGCACCTAAAGCCTGGTTTACAGTGGAGCGAATGGAAGCGATTACGTGCGAATGAGCATTTGTAGAATATTCACTGTCATTTGCTTGTGTATGTGTAGAACCGATTATACTAGAGGGAATGGAAGAGAACTCGAGGTAGCGAACATTATCTATGAACGCTGTGTTGTTAGTTTCTAGGTTTTGGAGCTAATATTCGGCCTACAGGATACAAATCTATCTTGTTGGAGCCACAACGCAAAACTTTGCTATTCAGTGAAGATTATTTTGCATGGCGAGCGCACTGTTCGTGACGGAGTATGCAACATGGAGGAGGGAAGAAAGAATTTAAGTGCCTCAGTTTGTATGGAAGAGTGACATGCATGGAGATCGTGCACTTTACACGGAATTACATCTCCATCTCTCCTTAGCAGTGGTCAAAAATTTTCTTTGCATGTCGGCTGCCATTTTTCCCTGGCGTCTAACTACCATTGAGGGGAAACTTATAAACAGAACACAAATTACCGACGTCGAGCATCATCTGCAGAGGTGACACAGCAAGAGTTCCACTACTCGTGTAAGGTCTAATGGTCTCATTCTTCTCTTTCTAAAGCAAAAGTGGTCTAGTGGCAAAGCGGGCGCTTCGTGATCGATAGAGTGCCGGGTCAAATCCCGTTCAGATCACACTTTTTACACTACAATTTTTAACCGAGCATTCACTTCTTACACGTGCTTGAATGGCCACGAAAGACATGTGGTTCGGATTCCACGTTAAACAGCAGGTCTCTATTTTCCCATAAGGTAACTGGGGAAGGTTAGCCACACGTAAGTAGCTGCAGTGGCGTCTAGTTGAAAGACTTGCAAGGGGCTTCCCCGGTATACCAGACAGAATTCTATTTTGATCGTGCTTGTTAGCTTGTTTGCTCTTGTGAAAACCTGGCTTAAACTATGCAAACTTTTTTGAATAACTTTATATCGATAGTTCAATTCTTTCACATGTAATTCTGGTAAAAGCGGCAAGCAGAAAAAATAAAATCATGACAGTCTTTGATGGCACAGACGACTTCCATCAATGAGGACTTGTAATTTGTTGAAATGAAATGTGTCTTGCAGTACTACATTTTATAACAATTCCTGCAGGCCATTCCTTACAATAATGTTAGAGCGTTGTACATTTGACTATCAGTGAAACTTCTTTGTTTATTCCCTGTAGTCGTCACAAAAATGCGAAGCGTCGACTGAATGACAATAACAAACATTTTTCTTGCAGCAGGCACAACGGACAAAGGGAAAATTGATGCATTCAGGTACTTCGCAGTAGCCACTAGTTTTGTTTAGACAGAACTGGGATGGAGTCAGAAGTGGCCCCGGCCGTTGTTCTGCATATTGCGCTGCATACCAGGAACACGTGATGAAATTCGCAAAGCGTGCCGGAGAAAACTGGTAGCGCATAAATGACTGGAAGTTAAGAATACTGTTCCGCTGATAAACCTGAAGTGAGAGAGAGGTATCGGAAATTACGTCGTCTGATAATTTCCTGAAAAATGCTTTCCACTGTCGAAAAAATTATTTATCGAGAGGTTGAACCGCAATGGTAGTTCCAGGCGGAATCCACATTACATCTACAGATTTTTCGTCGTCCTCCACATAAACAGAGGCGTCATTATGTCCAGACCATGAATATAACAAAAGCAATCAATTAGATTCTGCAGCTGGTAGGAATACGTTTCGAACGAAATGTTGAAAATTATTCTTTCCCACTATTCCAGATTTTGATACGTCACTTACAAGACTTTTGCAACTCAACAGTCCATTGCCGCGCTGGATTAGCCGAGCGGTCTCAGGCGCTGCAGTCACGGACTGTGCGGCTGATCCCGGTGGAGGTTCGAGTCCTCCCTTGGGCATGGGTGTGTGTGTTCGTCCTTAGTATAATTTAGGTTAAGTAGTCTGCAAGCTTAGGGACTGATGACCTTAGCAGTTAAGTCCCATAAGATTTCACACACATTTGAACATTTTTTTAAACAATCCATTTTTTATTTTGATCCTAATTTACGTTGCGGTTCTTGAAACCTGGCATTTCGTGTATGGATATTTCATTGCATTCATTCATTGGGCAGTCAGCTCTGTCTTTTTTTCAACCCGAAATGATAAAGTGCGATGTTCACGCAGTACTTTCACGAAACCTGACTGATCAGTGTCATAAACAGCAGCTGCGGAGATAACAGCAAGTTTCGTCTTTGCGTCAGCTATGAATGTCTCTATAGATTTGTCTATCACTGGCAGCTGTTCTATACGTTTAATTGACGTAAACTTGGTAATTTTGCGACTTACTATTCTGTACGATTTCTTGCGTAACCAGGTCGACGAAGCCTGGAAATTAGCAATGTTCGTATCAGATGAAATTCGGAGGGCCCAGTCTCGTAGATCTCCATCGGTGACGATACATAGTTTCTCACGAGCAGTTCTAAATCTTCCGAACTGTTTTTCATTCAGATGGTTTCGGGTTTCCGATTGGCGCATATTTCTTACTTCATGTAATTCATTCTTCCATTTTTACAGTTCACGCTCCGATTTTACGAAACGAAAACGCCTTTGCACATTGAGTAACTTCAAGTTTTTCTCCCATCTTCGTTTAATCAATATTTCATTGCCTTTTCTTTGTCGCTGAAAGTTGTTGTAATACGTGTTTTTTAGGCTTGGAAGTTATTCTTCTTCAGAAATGTTAGTGGCACAACTGACGTCGTCCGAACCATAATTCACGGAAGCGTCACAGTTATTTCCTACTTCTTCTAACGAATTCACAATTTCAAAGTGAATTTTGATATCATTCGAATGAATGTCAAAGAATCAACTAACAAATGAAACATATGTACATCCTCAGGAGAAATAGTTGATTTCGGCTGGAAAGCACGTTCTTCATATTTCATCATTGCTAAATTGAGGAAGTTAATCGGATTGCACATTACTGTGAAACTGGAAGAAGAAAAAGGTACTATTAGCAGGCAAGCCTTACGAAAGCACAATAAATATTAATTCAGCTATATCTGTATTGTCAATACTTACCAATGCTGCAAAAGGCAACTGATAATCTGTAATATATGTTACTTGAGTGGCTAATTCGAGAGAATTATATCTGTGTACTGTAGTGTCAGAGGAATTATCAACTAAGTGTAACCTGAAACGTCCTTTACAAATTACGATCGGGTAGTGTCGTCTATCTTGTCTACAAATGTACCACCGACCTACGCGCGCTGTGGATTTGCCAATTTCCAGTTTTTTTTTTTTTTTTAACACTTGCAGTGCCTCTTAGCAGCTAAAATTTTGACAGTGCATTTCTTTCATTGTTTTCTTCCTGAGTAAAAAATTTCAGGATAGGTTTCGATATACCGTATTGGACCATTCCCTTGTTAGACCAATAGCGAACAAGCACCTTTAATTCTGTTAGTCGGTGCGCAGAAGCTAATGGCAGACGCCACGATTCACGCACGCGTCCGCATCGAACATTAAAATAAGCAAACTCAATTTGAACTCGACACTGCGTGGAAAGAAAAAAAAACTTACAACTGCTGTAGCATTCTTTTAAAAGGAAGATATTGTAGGTAAAAGAAAAATATTTACGAGTAATGGTGGGTTATAAAGCTGTATTGTAAATAAATAGATCACATAAATCAATTTTATTTATGTAGCAAAAGTTAGTTTTATAATGAAACAAGCAACAAGCAATTGCGAACCCACAGTCAGTAAAACCTTTCTTACACCTGACACACAATTGTAATTAAGTTCACCGCGACAGTTACGGCTTCAGTCACTCGACTGTCATTGAGAAAACAAATACATTACACAGTTTTATGGAGACTCGGCTCTCGCGATATTGTTAATTGTAAAATCTGTTTTACTCCCCCAGGTAGCAATAACTATAATGTCTATTTGCGGAAGCATTGTGAGTATCGGTTGAGACACAGTTCACTGCACGATTTTTCTGTTCATAATGATGACTTCAGCTTTCATTACGCACTGCGACAGTAATTCCAATCCACAATCGTTAAGTTCCACGACTCATTGCCTCATCAAGTGTTTGCATCTCATAATCAACAACACGCGTCTTGCCATATTGTCGCTCACACATTCATTAACTAAAGCTCACACTTTATCGGTGCTCTACTGTTGTTCTCGCTCTCTATGCTTTCATATCTATGATTTACACATCACAATTAATATTAAAAATGCAGATAGCGTAATCAAAAGAATTTACTTTCCATAGTCAAGTAATAATCAGAAAGGCATATGCATCCTTCAGCGAAAAAGAAATAAACTGAAGTTACGTTTTAACATCATTACCAAACGCGGTTATACTACACCACCAAAGACGTGAGCACTTATTCTGAGAAAGTAAAAGAAATGACAGAAAAAAGAGAAAAATGTATCTGTCACTAATGGCTATATCTTAACAACACGTACGATGCACTGATGCCCAGAGTACCGCAGACTGTCATCACGTCCGGCTGTATTGCGGCTTCCCTTGACGCAGCATCAGAGTGAGGTCCACCGATAGCGGCACGCCCTGTGATAAATACTGGAGACATGAGTATGTATTTCTTCCATTAGCCTATCTCTTCCTTCCCCCTTTCTTTGTCCATTTCCTCCACCAACCTCCCTGTCTATCTCCTCTCTGTGCATCTCCACCCCCGCCCCCACTCTTTCACCCCCTGTCCCTCTCTCTCTCCATCTGATACTCGCCTCGTTGTATATATATCGGGTCTGCAGCCGGAACATCCCGTCATCTGGACACAATATTTCGCTGGTCCACCTGGCCGCCATCTTCAGATGAGTAGGTCGTCGCATTATCTCTCCGGAATTGAAATCAAATACGCCGCGGTGGCTCCTTTATACACCGACCGTGGGTCCACCGCGCGTGTGCGAAAATAACTGCCCTCTAGCGACAGACACAACAGCGCACCGGCGGTGAAAACTCGCTGAAACGATAAATCGACATCAAACCCTACTGCCAGCTTTTGAAGATCGAGACAAGGACCGTTGTTTCTTAATGTCAAACAGAACAGGGTTCCAACTCACTTAAAGGATACCTCTTCTCTCTTTTTATAATATTGTCAGACAGCCGGATTTCAGTGGCTACTGTCGCTACACAGTCCCAATACCGATGCACAGGGGCAAGTATTTATGTCTCATCGTACAACATCTTATGTTCTTCCGTAAGACAATGTTCTGCCACCGCAGACTTTTCTGGCTGAAATACACTGTTGTGTACATAGTTCCGCGTAGTCAGCGCGTACACAACCTTCCCAATAGAGCGCGCCCCACTAAGCACAACAGCGCAGGCGCAGCGCTCGTCCGTCTTCGCACTACGAGATGGCGCTGTCTTAGAGACGGACCAAATTCTGCTTCCGCCTATCCGCGTATTAATATGTCACGCAGCCAATGAGATTGCTGCTAACGTAGAACCTTTTCTCCTCACGGATCACACTCGTGCAGTGATACCTGAACGCGCGAGGTATTATAACGAGTGTCCAGACCTCTGATTAGTCAGTCTGCATTAGTCTGCATTTGTCTGCACCAGTCTGTACCAGTCTGCATTTGTCTGTACCAGTCTATAGTCAAGTTTCAGTCTGCACCTAATAAGATTACCACGTTCCTGTACATAGCCATGAAGATAAATGACTAGACACTTTGTCAGGTATCAGAGATATGCGAGAATAAGATTAACATACCAAGACGAAAGGAACTTCAGATTGTCAATTGTAAATAGCATCCAGAACCAAGTTAAGTAGGGTTTATGATTTTTATTATTTTAATAAATGTGTGTGAAAATTAATCAAGTTCTGTTTAAAGTTGGTCACCGTCAATCTGCTACTCTAAGCGTGCAAGTGACATTTCTATCGTCTGACCTAACGACAGAAGATAAACACGCCACGATAAGACCACGAGACATATTGCTGAGACTCGCCTACTTCGTTAGAGCGACAAGTCAAATAATCTGATGGTGTGTGTATCGAAGGTCTTACAGTACGCACACCACATAAACGCTTGTGGCGATGATGCTCCACGTACGATCCTGGACCGTACGAATCGTTTGTCCAATATAGACATTCCCGCAAGGACAGGGAATCTTGTAGACTTACACAAACCTAAACATCTTTCATTGAGCCTGACAGGGCTCTGGTCTTAGCTGCCAGACGGAATACACTTTTAATATTAAATTTCCTTGAAATTCTACCTATTTTTGAAGATATGCTCCCCCAAATGCCACCGATTTGCTTGTATCTGCTACTCCCCTCTCTCTCCAAATGCTGCTCCAGACTGTCAATGTGTTCCTGCCACCTCTGTCCATCTGATCCTTCCCCCCTGTGTCCATATCCTCTTGCCCCTGTAATTCATCTCCCCCTGCCCCGTTTGCCCCTCCTCACTCCGTTTATATCCTCCTCCTTTTTCCTTTACCTGTGTCCTTCTCACTCCCTTTATTTCCTACTATTTGCTACTTATGTCCATTTACTCCTCTTTCTCCCTCTGCCCATCTCCTCCTCTTCTCTTTCTCTGTCAATTTTCCCTTCGTTCCACATATCTGTGTCCATATCCTCGTCCCCCCCCCCTCCCCCCTCTGTCTCCACGATAACACTCCCATGACAGTAGGAGGTTGCTGGGTCTTACTCCTACAGTATTTCTTTCAGGATAGTGATATGTTAACGTAGTCTGGGTGATATCGGTCCACTTGTTTAAGAGGAGATATGGGACATATGTACATACAGACATACATATTTACACACACACACACACACACACACACACACACACACACATATATATATATATATATATATATATATATATATATATATATATGTGTGTGTGTGTGTGTGTGTGTGTGTAAATATGTATGTCTGTATGTACATATGTCCCATATCTCCTCTTAAACAAGTGGACCGATATCACCCAGACTACGTTAACATATCACTATCCTGAAAGAAATACTGTAGGAGTAAGACCCAGCAACCATATATATATATATATATATATATATATATGTGTGTGTGTGTGTGTGTGTGTGTGTGTGTGTGTGTGTTTGTAATATGTAAGGTTTTACTTTCTGTATACCTCAAATGACCTACAAATCTAATCTTCTGTCCTTCTTACTATATACTATTATACCCACTGCGAGGAAAATGTCTTTGCTTTACTCCTTTGTGTTGCACAATTAATGGTCAGCAGTGTACTTTCTCTCCATAGCCGTAGGAGGAGGAGTTTAGTGTTTAATGTCCCATCGATAACGACGTCATGAGATACGGAGCGCAAGATAGGATTAGGGAAGGATGGGGAAGAAAATGGGCCGTGGCCTTTCAAAGGAACCATACCGGCATTTGCCTGAAGTGATTTACGGAAATCACGGGAAACCCAAATCTGAATGGCCGGACGATGGTTCGAACCGACGTCCTCCCGAATGCGAGTCCAGTGTGCTGCGCCACACCGCTTTTAAGGTCCTAGAAATACTCTGGGATTTACTAGGAAAGGAACCGATACCTCTACGACAAAATTCAAGAGATCTGCTGGAAGGCGTGTTAGATTCGAGCGCTGTGGCGGGGGCGGATGCGCGGGGTTGAGCACGGCCCCTTCCACAAACTGCCGCTAACGCGTCCGCCGGCCGGCTCGGGTGGCGTGTCGGAGCAGCGGTCCCCGTGGGGTCGTAGCTAAACGGGGAAACTGGCACTCATTTAACATTAATGGCCCCCATTAGTGCCGAACCGCGCGCCCGCCGCGCGCTCCGACATGCCGCTTCCCTCGGCCACCCCCGCCATTTCCAGGAGAGACCAACAACAGAGCAGGGACACCACTTTCCACCCCAACAATGCGGCAAGCACGCGTGCTGCGCGATTTCACTACGAGTGGTACTTCACTGCACTTATCTAATCGGAACCAGGAGTTTCCAAAATTGATAAAACTTATCCTACTGTGCAAAAGTTAAGAATACTAGGGAAGGAGTAGACGAAGAGGGAAAACAATTGGCCAAGTGCGAGTAGGACTCGCGCATAGAAGGTTCCGTACAAACTTAATGATGTATATATGTATAGTTCATCCATTCTGAGAATCGACAATATCAACGATGTCGATATCGATACTGGCAAGATACTGATCCCCGAATTACAAGTCCGTATTAAAATATCTACTGTAGTTCATACATTAGCCCGAACATACAAAAAGAAGCCAGCAGGGATCTCCAGTTTATATATGTAGAGAGAGAAGATTTAAGAAAACACTTTTATTTACTGCCTGAAATATGAGTATAACTTCAAAATTTTTGTTACTACGCTTTTGACGGATGATGAATGCAATGTATGTTCAAACGGCAAAATATATTTTTTATGTTATATAATTACAATTGAACAAGTTTCTGACTTTCTGCAGTAACTGTACTGTGACACCTTGCTTCTTGCATAATTTCATGATTCTAGGTAAACGGGAAGTATCCTATAAGTTTTGATGAGTATGAGACATAAATGACAGAATCTTTTAGCTGCATTGACTTAGAAGCTTAAGTATTTTACACCACCAAGAGACCATATTGTATGTGACATCAATTTGAATTTGATACATCAATCTGTTCCAGAGAAAAAGGGGTCTTACAAGACGAACAGATAGACCCACTGATAAAAGAGACCCAAAAATTTTTTTCGTGTGATCTTCTTTCGTCTTCTTCGCGGATGGGTCACTTAGGACCACGCGTAATCAACATTTGTTGTCCTTCCTTTTCGCCCAGTATTCCTTCATAAGAAACGAATGGGCTAGCTTTCGTTGCGTAGACTACGTATGTCGGTTAGTTTCTCTCTTCTTCCTCAAGACCCCGTGTGTTTGCGATTTTTCTGATTTCATTTCTGTCATGTAGATTTGGAGGCCCTAATTCGTTCAGGTCTTTTTCCGTCTGTTTGTACCAGTTCGGTCTTGTAGTTTTGTTCTTTAAAAATGTATATATTTTGTGCTGATTGGGTCCATTCATTTTCGTGTGATATAATTACAAAATAAAAATTTTCAAGTTTTTTCTTAACTTTCACTGTGAAATCTTACGTCTTGAGAACTGACTGTGGGTCAACGGGAAGCATCCTATAGGCTTTGACGAGTGCGTGACATCTTTTGATTCCTTTGACTTAGAAGCTTATAATTCTTACACCTCCAAGAAACCATAGACTAATATGTGATATAGATGTAAACTTGATACGTCTATACGATCCTGAGAAAAAGGCCTTCCCGTCTGTCGAACATACATACATACAGACAGACGTGCGAACAACAACGCGATACTATAAGGGTTCCGTTTTTATAAACTGAGGCACAGAACCCTAAAAGGAGCAAGTATTCCTCAAAAACCTTCAAGATTTCTAACATTACGCCATGTTCTGTAATGACCTGAAGCACTGTCTCATTTAAAAGGCACCCGATTCAAAGATTTTGGAGACGAGCGTATCGGAACCATTAAGCGCCAGTAATGATGGAAGACGGTGTCTAAAAAAGATTCTTCTGACTTTTCGAGACTATATCTGCTATATGAATGTGAAATATAAACTTGTCTTGAATGGTGACAAAGGCATAAGACCATAAAATATTCGTTTTCAAAAAAACCATCTGATTTGACATGAGTGTTTATTTACATACACGCACATACAATCTTGGAGAACTTTTTACAACTGCAATTAGGAACATAGTTTTCACTTACCCTTGACGCTCAATGTGTCTTTCACCGGAGGCACCAGAAGCACTCAGAAGCTGAAACCCATTCCACTGTCTGGACTTACTTCATTCACTGATGTTATTGAAGCTGAAACGCATCCCACTGTCTGGAATTACTTCATTCACTGATGTTATTGTATGGAGCAACAGTTCATTCAAAGTTAAATAATCGAAACCAACCCATTTGCATCCACTACCGGTTTCACCCTTTACTTTAGGCCCTTCTCAAGTGGTTCCGAAAAGTAGTACTGCAGAGGAGCCGATACTGCAGAGGAGTCGAAACCGGTAGTGGAAGCAATACTATTCTCAACTGAAGACATAACGTCTGCAAATGTATTTGTAAAGGTTCGTCTTCATCACATAAATCGTATAATTCATAATTATCGGTTTCGGCCATTGCCATCTTCAGATCAGTTCTTCAGATCAGTTACGAACAGAAAAACAGTCTTGTATCGACCTTAAAGCTCAAGTAGCTGAAACAAAATATACAATAGGTCTAGCGACACTAAAGAAAAAGCAGAAAAATTAACATGATTAACAGCAAATCGTATCAACCAGTATAAATGTATTCTGATGTATCAACGTCAGTATCTATGTACTAAAGTGTCCCTTTTGAAATATTCAAGCCGATATATTTGAAGTAAATAATAAAAGGGCTCTGAATAATATTATATGGACATAAACGACAAATTAGCTATGGAAATGTATTAAATTAGCTTCAAAGAAAGACTTTATCGATTGGAATGTAATAAAAATATATTATTTATATTAGATGAGATCGTAGTGCATAACGTTCTCGAAACTAACATTACTATCTTTGTCATTATATATAAGAGAAGAAAGATATTTAAAATCACTTCGAGTCAGATCATTTCTTTTGCTGTATGTAAGGTACGCTTCCTATTGTAAAGCGGTAGCTTTTGTTCTATTCGTTCTCGTACGTAGCGAATAATTCAAGTGTGTATTCTGTGCTTAGTGGAAATATATTTACAAAAAGTGAGTGCATTGTTTTACTTAAAGAACCCTTGCAAACAATTCTTCCTGAATTAATAAGTGCAAGAAGCTATTTAGTATTTTTTCCAGTCTCTGTGAAGCGAGCAGCTTGTGATCTTTGACTGGCAACAATTGGCCGCCATTACGCGGCGTATTTAAATTTTACGTTTTTGTGTAAGGTATCACGACAACCGGAGCAGAAAGAATCATTTCAAGTTATTCAATTAAGAAAAGTGGAAAGCTTCACTAATCTTATTTTGTCAAAAAATGCATTCTTTCAAAGATACGATTTATTCTAGGTCAGTGTACTTAGCCTGCGTTACATTTCGCCGAAATCATTTGAAATAATTTGTAGGGAGCCTTGCGCTCACTTGTAAAATAATTGAATATTTATCTTTGGGCACCTACAAATCAATATACTTTCTTGTGTTTCGCTTAATAATAATAATTAATTACCACAGAATGGAAGGGATAATATAGTATCCAGATAGACAGTAAGCACTTGTGATAGCCCGCCCAGTTAGCCGCGCAGTCTAACCCGCTGCTTCCCGTGCGGGAAGGCGTGCCGGTCCCCGGCACGAATCCGCCCGGCGGATTAGTGTCGAGGTCCGGTGTGCAGGCCAGCCTGTGGATGGCTTTTAAGGGGGTTTTCCATATACCTCGGCGAATGCGGGCTGGTTCCAGTTACACTGTGTCGGCGATTGCTGCGCAAACACCGTTTCCACGTACGCGTACACCATAATTTAATCATTCTACCACGCAAACATTTTACACTTGTCTGGTATGAGACGTTCCCCGGGGTGGGGGGTCCATTGGGAACCCCGAACCAAACAATAACCCAGGGTTCGGGGTGGGGCGGTGGGCGGTGGTGTGGTGGGGGGGAGGGTGGGTGGACTGCTGTGGCGTGTTGTGAGGTTGTGAACCACTGAGGGCTACGGCGGGACTAAGCCTCTCTGTCGTTTCTAGGTCCCCGGTTTAATAATACATACAGACAAATGCTTGTGGTGGCAAGAGTGTGTGTTGTAGGCAACTGAGGCCAGTAGATGGCACTAATGCTGAGGCACATGAGTAACCAGTATCGTAAATTCAATAGTTAAATCGTAGTATTACATCATATGACAAAATACGGGTCTGAGAATACAACATGTACTGAAACATAATATGTGGAAACAAGATTCGTACTTACAAATACACCTAAAACGTGTAAAGCATTCTTTTCTGTCATAATAAATAACACACAATTGCGTTGCAGCACAATGTTTTAACATAACATCACATCCATAAATCGAAAGCTATCAGGGATGACGAGACTTCAAAACATAACTTCAATAATATTTTCAGAACATTTAAAACGCGACAGCTGGAAAAAAAGAAAAAAAAGATGTGCATAATGGACGACCTCTGATTTGTGTCTGTGAAAGACAAGATGCGTATCTGTGGAGCGCAACACTTCTCTCTGGACTTGGCTAATAAGCAGTTAATGAACTGTAACAGGACAGGACACTTGGTTCTTTGTTCCCCATTTGAGTAAACGTGTATTGACTATTTGTTCTCAGGTAATTTAATGTATTGTTGGAAATCAGCTATCTTGTAAAATCTTGAATTCTAAAAGTGTGATGATTTTAGAAAGTTCTAGTAACTTAGATACGAACGATAATTTTGACTGTATTTGAAGAATGTAGTAGAATACACCACTGTTTCATATGAAAAGGTAACTACGAGTTTTCATTTCAAATGACACAGCCTATATGAATCCCGATGTGTTACACATCGGAACAGCCTGCGCACGCTCATAACTTTTCTGCGTGAATATTTTATTCACCGCAAAAGTGTTTTCCTCCCTTCGACGTTTTCCTAGGACGGATAATGCTTACCAGATCTCTGTCCGGAAGCGTGTAAGTGCTGAGACAACTTCCGAACGGACTATTACGACCACTGAAATTTAATTCCGAGCTGTAGCCTACAACGAACTTAGCAGCGGGACGTAGGGTAGCAGAAATCTAAATTCTCTGAGCTGCAGAAATCAGACACCAAAAGAAGTGCCACTTAACAAGTGCAGTGCCACATATAACTAACACTACATGCGCAATTAGGACATTATCCTTTTGTGGCAGTTAAATTCGAGACAACAGAAACATCAAACAGGTAGAAATAAATTTTTTATGATACAGAAATTAAAATTACGGTTGTCGATGGCACATTCGCAGTGGAATTTTAGTGCATCGCCTCGTGGCTTCTCTGCAAAACAATTTTTTTGTTTTTCTGTGGCGGAGCTTGCAGAATAAGGCCCAGTCAACTCGTCACTAGTGCCTGTCATGCTGAAAGGTTTCTGTTTATTGATGCGATCTTGCTTTTAAAATGCTTATTCTGACTTTTACACAGTTATGTGATATTTTACTTTACCAGGCTAGGAGATTTCTGTGTTTATGTTGTTACTCTTCATAAGTTTTAGGAGGATTTTATGTATGGATTTTATTTCCGTAGGACATATGTCAGTTTACTTTATACTGTCAGAAGCTCATTTTCCCATAAGGAGTACTTTTACTAAAAATACTTACACATACTGCTTTTTGACTATTACATTTACTACACTGCTTACTCATGTACCCAAATGTTAGTGCCCTCTATTGGCTTCAGTTATTTATATATGTACACGTTGCACTCAGGCTATCACCAGGACTTACTGTGTACCTAGGTTTACAGCGTGTATCATAATTAATGGCGTAAGCGCATACAGTGGAAAGTACGCAATACTAGAAGCAAAAAAGTCTCAGTAAACACAGGGGCGAAAATGAATACCTTAAGAGCTACGAGCAACTTTTCATCTTCAATACTGTGAAGCAAATCTCTTCTACTGCAAGCTCTCTGCTTTCCACATTTTGGAAAGTAAGAGTATGGACCAAAACAAGAAAAAAACATTTGTTCTAAAATGCATACCTTAAGAGCTAGGACCATGTGCTCATCTTCGCTTCTTGGAAACACAACTTTTCTAATGAACTATTGCTCATAACTTTTAAGTCAAGCATTTTAGAGCACATGTTTACTGCAAGTTTTTTTTTCGTTTTCGTCCGTACTGCTACATCCCAAAATGTGGGAAGCAATGAGCTTCCAGTAGAAGAGATTTGCTTCACACTTGTTGTTGTTGTTGTTGCGGTCTTCAGTCCAGGGACTGGTTTTATGCAGCTCTTCGTGCTACTTTATCGTGTGCAAGGTTCTTCATCTCCCAGCACCTACTGCAACCTACATCCTTCTGAATCTGTTTAGTGTATTCATCTCTTGGTCTCCCTCTGAGATTTTTACCCTCTACGCTGCCCTCCAATACTAAACTGGTCATCACTTGATGCCTCAGAATATGCCCTACCAACCGATCCCTTCTTCTAGTCAAGTTGTGCCACAAATTTATCTTCTCTCCAATTCTATTCAATACCTCCTCATTAGTTATGTGATCTACCCATCAACTGCTTCACAGTATCGAAGATGAAAAATTGCTCGTAGCTCTTAAGGTATGCATTTTCGACCCTATGTTTCTGAGACTTTTTTGCTTCTAGTGTCGTGTACTTTCAACTGTATGCGTTTATGCCATTAATTATGATACACCCTGTATAGGTACTGACGCTGATACATCAGAATATTTTTGTGCTATGTATTGCTGGTATGCATTGCTGTTAATCATGTTAATATTTTTTTGTTTTTCTTATGTATATCTAGACCTGTTGTAGATTTTACTTCAGCTAATTGAAATAAGATTGTTACAACACTGTTTTCCTATTTCTAACAGACCTGAAAATGGCAGTGGCCGGAACCGCTAATTGTGAATTATACAGTTCATGTAATCAAGAGGGATCTTTACAAATAAAGTAAGGTCATCAATTGCAACTGGGGCAGCTTACGTTCATTAAACAAACAGGTGTGCAATCAGCACACCCACCAAAGGTGAAGGAACTAGTCGCTCATAGTTGTTGGAAGTTGGGGCAAATGAACGTGGCCTTTCACCAACCCCGACCGAAGTAAACACATCGTTGAGACCAGTCAGCCTTGGAGGCGAATTCGTGCCTTTCGAAATTCGCAAGTTCCTTAGCGCCGATCAGACCTTGAGACAGCTGATAGTTACTTTCGCATACAGTTACCAGGGCAGTGATGCTCGGTCCTGTTGAAAACCTGAATTTCCATCCTATTCCTGCAAATGTGGGAAAATCCACGTGATGGAGCGAGCGAGTAAGCAAGCTGCACCGGGATTGCGTCTATTGGCACCCACATGAATCGACATCGCACGACAGACGCGAACGCAGACTTGATATATAAATTAATATTTACCCCAAGTTTCTATCTTGTTTCATGTAGAACACACAATCTAGTGAAACTGGATTCATCTTTCTGAAACAAACGCCTGCAACGGGACACAAGACCATCTTTTGGTGGACAAGACAGAATATTCTGACCCCTATCGGAAGGTCACCTGCAGCTCAGAATCTCAACGGCGATCGATGTCCCATCATTTTTGTTAATAGAGCTTTGACGCAACAGACGATCACATTGTATTGTCACGGGAATCAGCTCCGCAAGCTACCGCATGATTTAAGTGGAAGAGACCGTGTACCACTAGTAGTGATTCCGTTTCCTATTCTGTAAGCAAATGGACCGAGGTTAAAAAACCACAGTCTGTATACCTCTGTGCGAGACCTGATTCTTTCATCTTAATATTTCTTACGCGAGATGTAGGTTGGTGCCAGTACAATCGTTTTGCTGTCAGTTAAAAATGCCGGGTCTATATATTTAGTTCCTAAGAGAAGAAGGTGGTTTTTATTTCCAAAATGAATATTTCTGAGCTTGCTACGGATGATGACCATGCAAACAAACTTGCTTCTCAACAGTATTTTAGAAAAGAACGTCGTCTTGCCCCCAGCGTTTCCCTTTTGACTTGTCGATGCAGCTATGCTACACTTGCGTTCCAAGATGCTGCTCCAGGCGGGTGTAATGTAAAGTGCGCAACGGAGAATAATAAACGCTAAAATGACTACCTCCTGAAGCAGATCTTACGATCTCTTAGTTCTATAAATTATAATCTAAACATAAATGAATGATGATGGCAACTAATCCTACTAAATGATAAACGTTGTTCCCGCCTTATATTTATTGTAGCAAACAGTTGGCGATATCACCATATGTACTGCATCCGGTGTGTTGAAGTGATGGTTCTCGTACTCGTCTGCGACGATGGAAGAACTCCACCCACAAATAAACTCTTTCAAACACTAGGACGGTCCTCTGAGTAATATACTCTAATACTGTCTTCACCTCTCTGTGTTCTAAAGACGATAAACGTGAACTCCCAGCCAAAAGGACGGAGTTCAGATAAAGTCTCAACGTATGTATAGGCAGAGGAAGTGCTTTCAATTACTGAATGCTGCGTACTCAACGACGACTTCCAACCCAGAGGTGAAGTCCAGAATCGTATAGGTTCGCAACAGTACAGTGTCTAACTGTTCTAACTAAAAACTCTCCTGAAAGCAAAGACAGCAAGTCCGCCTGTACCAACAAAGCTGATACCGAGAGACCGTCACACATGGGCGCTCACAACGGAAGACCTCGTCTCTCCACTGCTGGCTACCCAGCAAGGCTCGGCTCCCACCCTCGTATTTCCGAAAACGAATCATATTCCCAAAACCACGCAATATTCTCCGTCTCTACAGATCCTTCCGAATGCCGACAAATCATATTTTAGTCTTTTGTCGTCCAGCGCGGAAAGTTTGCGAGGAAAAACCTATACTCGTACAAAGGTACGCTTCTGAGTGAAAATCCTTGGAAATAACCCAGCCTGCGTGGTTTCCGAGGTGGCACTTCTTCGTTCCTCTCATCTGCGTACAATATTTTCAGCGTTTACGAAGTATAATCCTTCCGGCTCGGCTGCATCATCGACCGGTCGCGACTCTATTGTGCTCCAGCGTTTAGGTGCTACGACGTCCGTCTTGCTAGTTCCTGTGTTTAAGCAGGACCCACGCACCTGTGTGGGCCTTCAACCCAGGGCTTCAGTTCCACAAGCCGTTTCATTTCCATTGGCGTTCCAACCTCTACTATTACAGGCAATCATTCATTACGCCGTTTTATAATAAAGACACTCGGTCACCTATCATGCAATAATCTTTAACAATTATTTACAAGGCGTACGTGACAATGTCAGTCTCCTTCATATGTTCATATATACGATGTACAACCTGTCACATGATACCTAATTGTGTTTCTAGATCACAGCAAAGTATGTGGATGAGTGCTTGTAAGGTTCGAAATTATAGCCACCTTACAGCGTGTTGGTAGAATCTACCGGGTACAGTTCTAGCAACAGGCCCTTAATCGCTTCGATGACTTCCTTTAATACGGTACGGTGGCGATCCCAGACACTCTAGCACTACTCAGGGTGTAGCAGAAGTGTTTCATATACGGTCTCCTTTGCCGATGAGCTACACTTTCTTAAAATCTCTCCTAGAAAACATTAGTCGACCATTCACCTTCGCTACAACCGTCGTTAAGTCTCGTTCAGTTCCATTGCTTTGCAGCGTTACGCCTAGACATTTAATTGATGTGACTTCGTCAAACAGTACTCCCATAATACTGTATTCGAGCACTGCAGAATTGTTGGTGTTGTCACCGTGCGTGAACCACATGTTCCCAAATAACATCGTGTCACAATTATTTACGGTTTTTTTAACTTTCTGGGCAATTGAAGTGAATGATTCCGCCACACAGATCGCCCGACATAGATGCCATCGAATATTTGTGGGACATAATCGACAGGTCAGTTCGTGCACGAAGTCCTGCACCGGCAACACTTTCGGATTTATGGAGGGCTGTAGAGGCAGCATGGTTCAGTACTTCTGCAGGGGACTCCCAGCGACTGCTTGAAGAAATGCCACTCGAGCTCCTCCAGCATACCAGGCAAACGGAGGTCCGACACGATATTATGAGGTATCCCACGACTTTTGTCACCTCAGTGTGAATCTGTAAAACTGTCATGTCTTTCTGTTTGAACACGCTTCTCCAAAACTCCTGCGAGAATTTTCATGGGATTTTCACATGTAACCCTCGCATAGTTTGTGGCATCTTATGCGCTTTATTTCACAAAAATCGGGTAACGAAAAAACGGTATCACAACTGAGAGTTTTATCCGTGCTGATATTATAAATGCGAAAGTAAGTCTGTGTATTATATTATTACCACCAAATCGCTGAACCGATTTCGATGAAATTAGCTATAGAGAATGCTTGTACTCTGAGTAAGAATGTAGGCCTATTCCAGAATGTGTGCAGGACAAGGTGCTTACTGATTAGACGCATACTGGGCAAAATGGGGAAAAGTACTTACTCTATGTAAAAGCTGTTTACTCTTTGACTTTTGATCTTTATACATTTTGTAAAAATGATTTTGTTGGTGAATGTGTGATATGTGATGCGATTCAAAGAAACGAATACCATGGTTATAAAACCTTACAGGTATTTTATCCACACCTCAACGCTATTTGTTGCTTAATGCACATGTTGTACCCTGAAGCGCCAAACAAACTGTTACAGGCATGCGTATTCAAATACAGAGGTATGTAAACAGCCAGAATAAAGCGCTGCGGCCCGCAACGTCTGTGTAAGACAATAGCTGTCTGGCGCATTTCTTAGATCGGTTACTGCTGCTACAATGGCAGATTATCAAGATTTAAATGAGTTTGAAGTTGGTGCTACAGTCGGCGCACGAGGGACGGGACACAGCATCTCTGAGGTAGCGATGATGTGAGAGTTTTCCCGTACGACCATTTCACGAGTGTACCGTGCACATCTGGAATCTGGTGAAACATCAAATCTCCGACATCGCTGCGCGCAGAAAAATATCCTGCAAGAAGGAGAACAACGACGACTAAAGAGAATCGTTCAGCGTGACAAAAGAGCAACGTTTCCGCAAATTGCTACAGATTTCAATGCTGGGCCATCAATAACTGGCAGAGTGCGAACCATTCAACGAAACATCATCGATATAGACTTTCGGAGCCGAAAGCCCACTCGTGTACCCTTGATGGCTGCACGACACAAAGTTTTTACTGTGTTTTATTCTTCGCCTAGTCCCGTTGAAATCAACATTGGACTGTTGATGACTGCAAACATGTTGCCTGTTCGGACGAATATCGTCTCAGTTTGTATCGAGCTGATGGAAGTGTACGGGTATGGAAACAACCTGATGAATCCAGGGACGCTGCATGTCATCATGTTCAAGCTGGTGGAGGCTCTGTAATGGTGTGGACGTGTGCAGTTGGAGTGATATGGGACCTCTGATGTATAATTGGTTTATTATTTGTTGCTGTTTTCGGTGATGGTCTTTTGTATAGATACGACCCGGACAGGTGACAAGTCTTGTCAATGTGGACGGCACTCTTGGTGCTGAGACATCTTCTGGTAAGGGTTAAAAGAACGAAGTAAGAGGAGTAGGTAAAACTACTCAATTTGTTCTTATTCATGGACCTACTTTATTTTGTGGTGCGAAGTTAAATTTTTCTTTAATGAAAGTTTCTTCTTCTTCCAGTTTGGCTAACGGATGGATAACAGTTGCTTTCGTTGCTTGTAACAATGCAGGGAGAGCCGGTTTGGAATTCTTTGAAACTCGTGAAATCTTGGCTTACCGTACTATACCTGTTTCTGAGATTATTATTGCTAGTGAGGGTTCGTACTTTCTTCCGCACGGGAATTTGTCTTTGTCTTGTCGTAGACGTTGTAAGATAAATTCGGATCACCTGCGTCCATTCATGTCCATTATGCATTTCGACTGACTTAGGAAATTACAGCAGGACACTGCGACACCCTACACGTCCAGAATTCCTACAGGGTTGCTCCAGGAACCCTCTCCTCAGTTTAAACACTTCCGCTGGTCACCAAACTCCCCAGACCTGAGTATTATTGAGCATATCGGGGAGGTCTTGCAACATGCTATTCAGAAGAGATCTCCACCCCTCGTGTTCTTACGGATTTATGGACAGCCGTGCAAAATTAATGGTGTCAGTTCTCTCCAGCACTACTTCAGACATTGGTCGAGTCCATGCAAAGTCGTGTTGAGGCATTTTTGCGTGCTCGCGGGGCCGTACACGATGTTAGGCAGGTGTACCAATTTCTTTGGATCTTCAGCATATAACTCACAGCTATTGAAGTAGCACGCTGCATGGATAGCGCTCCTGGCTATGCCCTTCTGTACTCAACACTCGGCAGCGCTCCTGTGTATACCGACGCATCATCCGTTGGAACATCTTGGAATGGGAGGAGAGCAGTGCGCACATCACGAGCTATGCTTAACAGATGTAGCACATACACTGAGGTGATAAAAGACATGGGATAGCTCATAATATCGTGTCATACCTCGTTTTTCCTGGCATAGACCAGGAGTTCGATGTAGTATTGACTCAACTAGTCGTTAGAAGTACCCTGCAGAAGTATTGAGCCATGCTACTTCTATAGTCGTCCATAGCTGCGAAAGTGTTGCCGGTGCAGGATTTGTGCACCAACTGATCTTTCGATTATGTCCCATAAATTTTCGATGGGATCGGTGCCGAGCGACCCAGGTGGCCAGATGATTCGCTCGAATTATCCAGAATTTGTTCACACAAATCGCGAACAAATGTAGTCCGGTGGCATGTCGTAGTGCCATCCATAAAATTTCCATCCTCGTTTGGATTCATGAAGTCCATGGATGACTGCAAATAGTCTCTAATTAGCCGAACATAAATTTACAATCATTGATCGGTTCAGCTGGACGTCTAGGTCCATTCCATGTGAACACAACCCAAACTATTATGGCGTGGCCACCAGACTGAACAGTGCCTTGTTGACTACTGAGGTCCGTGGCTTCGTGGAGCCTGCGCCACACTCGAATCCTGCCTTCAGCTCTTACCAACTGAAATCGATACTCATCCGACCAGGCCACGACTTTCTTGCGGTGTAAGGTCCAACCGATATGGTCATGACCCCAGGAGAGGCGCTGCAAGCGATGTTGTGTTGTCAGCAAAGGCACACGCATGCGTCGTCTTCTGTAATAGCTCGTTAACGCCAAACTTAGCCGGACTATCCTAACGGACACGTTCGTCGTACGTCCCACATTGATTTCTATGGTTATTGCATGCAGTGCTGCCAGTCTTTTAGCACTCACAACTCTACGCAAACACCGCTTATCTTAGTCGTTAAATGAAGGCCGTCGACCACTATACTGTCCGTGGTGAGAGGTAACGTCTGAAATGTGGTGCTCTCGGCACACACCTGACATTGTGGATCTCGGAATTTTGAATTCTCTAACAATTTCCGAAATGGAATGTCCCTTGCGTCTAGCTCAAACTACTATTGGGCAATCAGTTCTGTTTATTCCCATCGTGCGGCCGTAGTCACATGAGGAACCCTTTCACGTGAATCACCTGAGTACAAATGACAGCTTCTCCAATGGACTGCTCTTTCACACCTTGTGTACGCGATATCACCGCTATCTGCGCTAGCGCGTATGTCGTGACTTTTTTCACTGCCACTCATCAGACGAATACCACTGCTTTTCGACTGTTCCCCACGCGTAACAGTTAATCTGTAATAATTCCGCACTCAACGTTCACTCTCCACTGCCTATGACGTTAAGCCTGTCTCAAAAAAATGGTTCAAATGGCTCTGAGCACTATGGGACTTAACATGTGAGGTCATCAGTCCCCTAGAACTTAGAACTACCTAAACCCAACTAGCCTAAAGACATCACACACATCCATGCCCGAGGCAGGATTCGAACCTGCGACCGTAGCAGTCGCCCAGTTCCGGACTGAAGGCTATAGAAGCGCTCCACCACGGCGGTCATCCAAGCCTGTCTCAACCAGGGCAGATTCTCAGTATCCCCATAATGGATGTTCCTCACATCGAGCTGAGATGGTCTGTAGTTAACTGCACAAAGTGTTGCTAATGGCCTGCGATGTATCGCCCGTCCCGAAGTGACGAGAACGAAGAGCCGAAGCTTAAATTAATGGGCAAGTGAATGTGGTGGTTTACTATCGGGCGGATTTTAGTGCCTCATCGAAGAAGCTGAATGCTGCACGGGGGGAAATTCGAGTCCTCTCTCAGGCATGGGTGTGTGTGTTGTCTATAGCATAAGTTACTTTAAGTTAGATTAAGTAGTGCGTAAGCCTACGGACCGATGAGCTGTTTGGTCCCATAATGTCTTACTACAAATTTCCAGATTTTACCGAAGCTGAGTTTGTGGCAGGCACGAGGTGGTGCAGTGCATAAATATGCTTAAAAACTTCTAGTAAACTACAGCGGAAGCCGAGCAGTGTTGTGAAGTGTTACTTAGCAGTGGTGTACTGGCTTACATGGAGATTACGGCGCTCGGCGAGAAGGAAGTTCGTTGCAGTGGGCTTAGTCGGCCGTTGAAACTGTACTGGGCGGTAGTGTTTTGCTGGCTCACTAGAGTGGAATATGATCAACGCTAGGCGAAAAATTTGCTGTCACATTGGTAAGGTGTTGTGTGCTGATGGATTCACCGCGGTTGATAAGAATTAAGCTTAGCTTCGGCATTAGATGACTGAGTATGTTCAAGTCTCTAAAACCTTGTTCACTGCCCATGCTTCAATTGTTTAGTGAGTTTGTCTTCCTCCCTACAGCACTGATCTTCGACATGTGAATTTGGTACGTCACTATACTGGTTGCTTTTCAAAAAATTGGTGTTTCATTTTCATATGTGTGCTGAAGTTCCTTTTAAAGCTATGGTGTGATTGCCATTATATTGAGTTATCATAAGGGAGCACATTTTACTGAAACACACTCATATCCAGCGTCTCTCAGCTTGCCCAACAGAAGAAAACCTACAGACGTCAAAGGCAGGGAACGGGCCGGCCAAGCTACAGGTCCTCTTGCGTCCAGTCCAACGATTTGGAAAAAATTCGTGAAGACATGCTGTAATACTTCGTGCACTGTGGGCTGGACAACCATCATGTTGACAGCACTGGTTCCTCCTAATCTGGAGAGCATTCGTGTAAGATAGTCTGTTAGGAGGTAGTGATACCTGTGCGTGTTCGGTGTTCCATCTAGAATGACAAGCGTATGAGTTGATGTTTCACTATCTTGCGCCACACGTTTACATTTCGTGGACGGTGTCAAAGCCAGTATTGTTTTGAATAAAAATTTCGTCGGTTTCCAATCGCGTCAAGTAATTAAAGTGGCACGAGCTTTCAGCCAAGTACTACATGGCCATTGTCAAGTGGTATCACTTCGTGTGGGCTACTGGTAAGCCTCTTACATACACTAGGTGCCGGCTGTGACGTCACCGCCATATACTGCCATATGTTCACTCGGCTTCCGATGCGCCCGATTCAACAGCGCAATCGCTGGATCCCATGCTGTGCTGAGCTGCATGCCACCGTCTCTGTTTAGGTTGTTACTGTTCCGGAAGACCTTGCGAGGTCTTCAGGAACAACGAATATGACATGCATCAAATAAATGAAAAAATATCACAAGAAGACCTCCGACGAGGAGCAGGATAAGAGAGTTGCTCTTTTGCCGTTCTATGGCTCAGTGTCGAGCAAGGTAGGCCGCCTGCTGAAGCGACACAAGATCAAATCGATTTTCATGCCTCCGATGAAGATCCGTCAATTACTCGGACTAGTTAAAAACACAGCAGGTTTCAGAAGACCTGGAATCTACAGGATACCTTGCGAGTGTGGCCAGTCTTATGTCGTACAAGCAGTGCGCACTGTCGATCAGCGCAAGAAGGAGCATGAGACGTTTCATCGCCTTGATCGCGTAAACGACTTATGGGATTCTGTAACTAAAGAAGCCATTGAAATAAGAATCCCAAAAAACACCCTAATTAGAGACAGTGGCGTGCAGCACAGCACGGAGTGTGATGCAGCGATCGCGCGATTGAAAAGAGCGCATCGAACATCAAGTCAACATAAACCCGCATATGGCTATGCCGCGGGCAGCAGTGACGCCACATCTGGCAGCTAGTTATATAAGGGGCCTACCAGCAGCCCACTCACTGTCATACCACTTGACAGAGGTCAAGGAGGAGTTGGCCGAAAGTTCATCAAATTTTAGTTACTTGACGTGGTTGAAAACCCGAGAACTTTTTATTCAATGCTACCGCCGCGAGACTGCATTCTTACAAAATGGTTCAAATGGCTCTGAGCACTATGTGACTTAACTTCTGAGGTCATCAGTCGCCTAGAACTTAGAACTAATTAAACCTAACTAACCTAAGGACATCACACACATCCATGCCCAAGGCAGGATTCGAACCTGCGACCGTAGCGGTCGCTCGGCTCCAGACTGTAGCGCCTAGAACCGCACGGCCACTCCGGCCGGCGCATTCTTAGCAATAGTGCATGTTTCGACGGTTAACCTGGCCATCATCGGTAAATGTGGCTTCATCACTAAACAAGTTACATGATACGTCTGGAGGATCCTGTTTTGATGTCACTGTGCATAAATTAATACGATTCTCATAATGGTTTCCATGCAGCACTTGATGGAAAGAGATGTAATAGGAATGGAACCTATGTCGACGGAGAAGACTTAGGACACTTGCCTGACTCACGCCACTCCCTCGTGTTATAGGGCAGGAGTTAACGTGCGGATCAACAGCAACAGCAGTAAGAACATTAATTTCTTCCTCTCCTATTGCATTTGTTTCCTCCAGTTACATTGTATTGGTGTTACACTACCACTTTCACTTAAATAGTTGAAGAGGCTGATATATAACTGCCGAGATGGTTGACGTCAGTTGGGATATCTTGCCGCATACATAATACAAGAATGTACTACATTCGTCCTACACCAGTCGTGCACCATGAGCATGTCGACTTTTTCTGGAATGATAAATCCCATTGTCCATTCATGACCCACTGGCTGGGCTGACACACACTGACTGGCAAGTCGCGATGCATTCGCGGAACACACAAGCACACTGTAACGTAGTACCTAGAAACTACACAGGTTGAGTAGCACAAACGAATGTCCGTGTGGAAGCTATTCAAAACACGATTTCTCCTAAACGACTCACGTAGAATCCCACAGTTGAAACACCAAGTAGGAGTAGCAACAGTGTAGGAAAAGTTAGATTGCTACTTACGGTAAGGAAGACACGTCAACTTACAGATGTGTAGCTTTCGGCCTCTGTTAACTGTCGAAGGCTGTGACCGGAAGCTACAAGTGAGTGCCTTTTAATCGAGTCTGCCTGCAACTTGACGTGTCTTCTTTACGGTAAGGAGCAGTCTATCGATTCCTGCATTGTTCACATAGAATCCTGCAACAAACGCCACTGACAGTCTAATTTACCCTACTTTTAGGCTGTAATGTCAATAGGCACTATTCTACTGAAAAATTTGTATGTTTGCACAGAAAATACACTTCCTCAGTATTATTACAATCTATTTATCGGCTAATAAAATGACCCCCTGACTATCAATCCATCACTTCCAGCAATATTTGCGGTTCAAATGGTAGGTAATTCAAAATCAGTTTCAAGAAAGCCTCACATTTTCATGTTCTATGTGTTGATGAAAGAGAGAGACAGTTCACAGCTGTCCGTGATTCTATCGTAAACGTAGCTTCATCGGTAAGAAAGGACTCTTTGAAGAAAGAATCGACCATTCTAAGATCACGTCAGAACTAAGTGACAGACCTCCATGCATCTTGCGTCATTTCTTACCTGTTCTCTGTAAAGAATAGTTTGTTTTGGTTTGTGGAAGACATTGATTTTTCTGAAAATTCAACAGTCCGTGTTCTCCTTATGTTTCATGATGTAACTTCTTATTTGGGGAAACAATCAGTTCTAAATATTGTAACTCTCCTGAAATATACTATTCGAATTTTGAAGACTGAAACATCGTTCAGTTTTCCTCTTTTAGAACAAGGATAACAGTGGAAGATGTTCCAGCGTGTGTGAAATCTGATGGGACTTAACTGCGAAGGTCATCAGTCCCTAAGCCTACACACTACTTAACCTAAATTATCGTAAGGACAAACACACACACCCATGCCCGAGGGAGAACTCGAACCTCCGCTGGGACCAGCCGCACATTCCATGACTGCAGCGCCCAGACCGCTCGGCGAATCCCGCGCGGCACAGCGGTAGAAATTACAGTTTTTCAGAAGGTATAGTTGATACCGATATTTCCGTCATTAATACAATATTTCGTATTAATACGTCATTTAGCGAAATTTTTTTCACAGTTTATCTGTGTGAAAACAGAATTACGATATATCCGACGATTCCAATAATACACACATCAAAAAATGTTTTGCGTCACCCTGGTTCCCAGAACTACTGAAGATGGCCGTTGACTGTGGATCCGCCAAAAGATGTAAAAAACTATGTATGAGCAGCGCCTATTAGACGGAGGGGGTGAGACAGCCGATCAGTTCCAGTCATTCCACCAGGAAAGAAGTACACGGCTCGTGTTGTCTGTAGTTCAACCATGACTAGACGGTCAATACCGCAGTTCGATCGCATCCGCCTTGCTACTTTTTGCCAGGAAAGGCTCTCAACAAGGGAAGTGTCCAGGCGTCTCGGAGTGAACCAAAGCGATGTTGTTCGGACGCGGAGGAGATACAGAGAGACAGGGACTGTTGATGACATGCCTAGCTCAAGCCGCCAAAGGGTGGATGACCGCCAGCTATGGATAATGGAGGAGCCCTGACAACAACGCCACCATGTTGAATAATGCTTTTTGTGCAGCCACAGGACGTCGTTACGACTCAAACTGTGCGCAGTAGGCTGCATGATGCGCATCTTCACTCCCGACGTCCATGGCGAGGTCCATCTTTGCAACCGCGACACCATGGGCCTAACCACATGCCGAATGGACCGCTCAGGATTGGCATCACATTCCCTTCACCGTTGAGTGTCGCATCGTCGGAGACCTGTTTGGAGGCAATCCGGTCAGGCTGAACGCCTTAGACACACTGTCAAACGAGTGCATGAAGATGGATGTTCCTTGCTCTTTTGGGGTGGCATTATGTGGGCCCGACGTACGACGCTGGTGGTCATGGAAGGAGTCGTAACGGCTGTACGATACGTGAAAGCCATCCTCCGACAGACAGTGCAACCATATCGGCAGCATATTGGCGAGGCAATCGTTTTCGTGGCTGACAATTCGCGCTCCCATCGTACACATCTTGTGAATGACTTCCTTCAGGATAACGAAATCGCTCGACTAGAGTGGTCAGCATGTTCTCCAGACATGAACGCTATCAAACATGCCTGGGATGGATTGAAAAGGGCTTTTTATGGACGACGTGACCCACCAACCACTCAGAGGGATCTACGCCGAATCGCCGTTGAGGAGTGGGACAATCTAGATCAACAATGCCTTGGTGAACTTGTGGAAAGTATGCAACGACGAATACAGGCATGCATCAGTGCCAGAGGACGTGCTACTGGGTATTAGAAGTACCGGTGTGTACAGCAATTGGGGCCATCACTACTGAAGGCCTCGCTATATGGTGGTACAACATGCAATGTGTGGTTTTCATGAGCAATAAAAAGGGCGGAATTGATGTTTATGTTGGTCTCTGTTCCAATTTTGTATACAGATTCCGGAACTCTCGGAACCGAGGTGATGCAAAACTTTTTTTGATGTGTGTATATGACAAACATCCTAGCCGATTCACCCTGCATCATTACTTTTTTTCGGAATATCATGCTGGCAATTCTATGTCCTTAAACCGCCAACCCAGGACTCGGAATCTGTTTTAGGTTGCCTATCAAACGTTTTTCAGTGCAACAAAAGTTAGATTTCCAATATTTCTCACAGTTATTGACCGAACATAAAAATTTAAAATTCTGTCATAGCCTACTGTTAAAGTGGTATTATCCTATGTTGAAAGTTAACACAATAAGACAAGTATTCCACACAGTGTGTTTATCTTGAGGCTGCGAAACTGACGGCGTGAACTTACTCGAACTATACTCACCCAATATTTGAGAAAGAGGGTATTTAGTGACTTCTATCTTACACATGATTTAAAAACTTTGCGGTGTAACTTTTTCCCGCTAACAAACCCCTCCTCCCCCCCTCTCCCTCTCTCACACAAAGTGATAAAGGAAAAATGTTTATAGCCTACTACATTTCCGCTATTCATGCAGTGAGACTCCATCACCAGACGGACATTGTAATTTATCACTGTTTTACTACCTGTTCTTTTCGCAACAAAGTTTACAGACAGTAGCACATATACCAGTGGAATACCTACATATTTGTATAATTTCACGACACGTATTCAGGAGATATGATCTCATAAACATTTAGATGCGTGAGAAACTCTCTTTTGCTTAAAATGGAGCGCCAATTACACACACACATATCGAATATGAGAGCACATAGGCGGCTTTCAGCAAAGCTTTAAGCATGATTTCAAACCTTTCTCAATTTATTTTTTCGCTTACGTGGTTAAAATCAAATAAGACATGTATTTTACATATAAATTCCTCTGTAATCTAACGTTTGAATTTGTTTCAAACAAGGAAGTACGATTCTTTAAAGAATCGGGGGTTACTGGTAGAAGAATATAACATACGAACAGGTACATATTAGCTCATTAAACGAACTACTTGGTAATTTAAACTTCTATTTAGTTTCATTATTATTTTGTTCACCCCTGTGGTTCCTAAAATTCACTGTTCGAGGAAATGGAAAGACTATCTTCTCAGTGCGTATTTTGTAATCAATACTACTTTTTTCCAGACCAGTTGCTCAGTTCATGGAATCAGCGCTAACATCACGCACATAAGGACTTGAAGTCACTAGCTTTCTCCCAGAAGAACCATAGTCCGGTAGACACTTCACTAATAACTACTTCTTGTACTAACAAATTACAACTTAAGTGTAATTGATTTTTTGGTGGCCATCAACTTTCGCACCACTGACTAATTTCTTAGTAGACTCAACTGATGTACATAACAGCATATATCTTTTTTTAACATGTACTATGTAGTTTTGTTTTCATGACGTGTTCTGCATACTTGAAGACCTCCTGACTATGGATACATGCGGCTAAAGGTACGCCTGTGCACCAGCACAGTTAGCTCTGCTCATTCACAACATAAAATTCAATTATCTCCATAATTCATGCATTAACGCGTAGTGAACATTACCGGGCAGCTATTATCACCTATATGGCAGTGAGTCTGATGTAGATTTGCACCATCATCCTCAATAATGGATCCAAATGCAGTTTACATATAAAACAAAATTATACTGACAACAGTCTAAAAATTACGTGTGTTTATTCCACCGCTGTACAACACCTGTACAACAGGCAAAGCGAATGCTCACGTGAAACTATCACAGGTCTGTTAGATCTTCTATTATTTTCATAAATTTCTTGCATTAGCATAATTTACTATGTTCATCAGAGAGAATTAACTGTTGTCAACTTATCATATGCGTCACACGGTTGAATATTTTTGTTCACTCGGATGCAAAGTATTCAGTGAAACCACATATTAAAGGGAGGGCACAGTGTAGATTTACTTTTGACAGATAACTAACATTTTCGCGTACCTGGAAGCTTACTAAAAACCACGATGTTATAGGCTTGTGATGTATCAAGTAAAAAGGAAGGTCGAGGAAGCAAAGAGTGACGGTTCCACCAGGTATGTCTTAATTATGTTGTTCAAATGTGTGTGAATTCCTAAGGGACCAAACTGCTGAGGTCATCGGTGCCTAGACTTACACGCTACTTACACTAACTTTAACTTAAGCTACGAACAACACACACACCCACACCCGAAGGAGGACTCGAATCTAGGTTGCGAGGGGCCGCACAATCCGTAACATGGCTCCTCAAACCAAGAGAAAATTCACCTAAAAGTGACATAAATGCTAAGGTAGTAAAATTCCAAACGAAAAGACAAAACTGTATTTTTAAAGGAATTTTAACTCATTATTCTATTGAATTTTTGCTTACGAGTGACGTAGAAACTAATGTTCGACTTTTGATTCTTTTTGGAAGACCGTACAAGTAAATTACACTTTCGAGCAAATATCAGTTTGTTTACTCTGTTAGTCACCTTTTTAAAATATAGGTTGGTACTCAACATTTCAAATAAATGAGCCCATCATCAGGTTCCTGTGTATTAAATTACATTTACATGACAGATTTTCGTATTGCTATATGTGACTTAATGTCACACAGATTTCGAGTTGTTAGATTTACAGAACGAATTTACACGTGACCACAAAACCAACTGCATTATAAACGTAGTGACATCTGATATGACGAACTTCAGGCGTAATGCGCAAAGAAGAAAAATACTGTAAACACTGTCATTAATATTCACTATTCTCACGGTCCTCATATGCACCACATCAATTAATGATGCGCTAGACTACTACGTAACCCTGTACGTAAATTAGCATTACCATACCCGATTGTAATAAAAAATATGCTCGTTCAGCAAGAGGAATTGTTAGTCTTGAAATTTAGGTATACAGTGACTTACCGGTACATGCTTTCAAACAAGAGAAATAGTACATTATCGGTTGTACTGAATATGGTCATTCATCGAGCCTGTACGGAACATCAAGTAAACTAGATAAGGTTCAAGTTCACAATGGCCGTGAGAGCGCTGTCGATAACAGGAACTGTAAAACTGTGGTTCCTTTCCCTTAGTAGATACGAAACATAAAAGACCATGTTAAAGAGTTAAAGTGAAGTAAAAAAGAAGGCTTCGAAATGGTTCATACAAAGGTGTTAGCTTTTTTCAAAAAGAGAAATACGTTAAAGACGAAAATAAATTTATTTTTAATGAGAAGTTTTGAAAGTAGTTGTCTAAAGTGTAGCTGCACATGGTAGTAGCATAGCACAGAGAATATACGTTTTTGTGTCAAATATTTTAGTACAGAAGATGCCAGATGTTTCGATAGCTTAACTACATAACCGAGGCCCTGAAGACAATTGGTAAGAAAAGAGTCTTGGGAGATAGTGTTGTACCTGGAGGATAATGTACCTAAGAACCCATGATGTTTCTTAGCCGGTGTTTCAATCTAACGACCAATTTTACAATCACACGAAGAAACGCTCACTACAGAACACCATGAGTAGTGTTCGGTATTTTATGCTGTTTTTGATGTCAAGAGATATGAGGTTGCGTTTCATTCAGCGCTTGTAAAATGTTAAGAGTTCTACATACTAAAATGCTGTAACTATTAATTCTTCAATTATGGGGTTTTATCGTGAGAAACATCACGTATTTTTTAAAACTAGCTGCAAAAGGTGTGGACGCTCAAGGCATCCTTTGTCAATCACGCACCATCTTGTTGCTGGGTATGGAACGTCGTCTAACACGGAATGAATGATATTTGCAAACGAACTGAGTTTCACAAATTTCCGTTCTTGAAATGAAAATTGATGCTAGTTGCGAATATGTCCTATTTCAAACAGTTTTTAATTTGTTATCAGTTTTGGAATATATTACTTCTTAATTTGATTTCACTTACTGATTGCTTGTGTGTGGTAGAGTAATCATGTAACACACAGGCTACTGAATACAGTGCTGACCCTTTTAAACCTGAATAGAATATTTGTTCGCAGGTATATACCACGCTGTGCGTTGCAACTGCTTTTCACTTTTAGAAAAACTTTACTTTTCAGCAGAAACTTTTGAATTTTAAGAAAAAGACTGTAGCACATATAAAATGAATTCAATCACTTCCAAATGGAATAACAAAATTAATTTATATTACAGTCTAGAAGCGAATGACTGTAAAGTGTTCCGAGGTAAAACAGTCTCCCACGCAACTTGTTCAAAGAAGAGGGTAGGTTGACAAGACACATTCTGAGGGATCGCGGATTAGTTAATTTGGTACTCTATGGAAGTGTTGGGGGTAAAAACTGTAGACTGAGACCAGGGTTTGAACACAATGAGCACTTTCAGCCTTGTACATTGCGACGCTAAACTCTGCGGCCATAATTTCAGGCCTCGTTAAGGGTTATTTTGTATTTTGGTACAAGGGACCAGTCTACTGTGGTTCGTTAGAGAGTAATAAAGTAATTATGATTTATTAGATTTGTTACCTCAGTTATCTTTACCTCAGTTACCTCTGTTTACGAAAAAATATCTTCGCAATAGTGAAAAAAATCTGTAATTACACTACACACAAAAGAGAGTAGTGCAAAAATGCGTAGACCGATCCAAAAGTACTGCGATGTGGTTGCCGTCGTCTGAGGTCGGTCAGTATTGCGGCGTAGCCTAAACTTCCTTCGGCCTGAGTAAACAGATACACGATGTGAACGTCGACCACCTCTTCAGCTATAATCTTAACCATGCTGCTTTATGTCACTGTTAATGCACAACAAACACAGACGCAGGAACAAACCCAAGACAGTACCGATCAGTACTGACTGCAATCCAGGCGACGAAGACTAAAGTGGCCGTTGCTGCTGCCTACATGAAAGAACGTGACCGAAAGGAACAAGACACACAGCTCATACCGTCGACATTTGCGTTGTTATACAGATGTTTTCAGCACAATATGGATACCGTAACACGAGGATACTTTGACCGATTTTCAGATTCAAATGTGACTATCATGACTGGGTTTTAATTTCTGCGACTGTTATTATGGTGAACATAGGAACTCTTAAGAAAGGATTACATACTAATTAGTACAGTACCTTTTCTAAAATGTAGAAAAAGTAACGGAGGAAAATGTAGGTGATCAAAGACAGCTTGGATTTGGGGATACATTGACAGGCCTATACCTCCACCACAACTGCCAGCTACCAATCTATTTCTGGTAATATTTCATAACCGCAACGAATCTTTGCCAAACCAGAAATAAATAAGTTAATCTAAAATTTTCTTAAGTGCTTTATTGAGCCTCATAAAAGACAAAAACCAAGTACGTTACATAAATCAGTGTGATCCATAATCAAAACTGTAAATAAATTGGAAGGTATTTAAGTAGAGTACCACACACATACATCCAGATTTCATTGAACATAACACCTTCAGTTTCAACATTAATCAGTTCAGTTATCTGTTATGAGAATTAATTAATTAACATACATGATATACCTGAAAATACCGATTGCTTAGCAGTCAAATGATATCCGTAGATTGTTTTGCACAACCTGATTTTAACACACTTTTCGTATACAATTATAAGGCCCTACAGATTTGCCAATTGTTGGGCAAGAAAATCGGCATGTATGCCACCATTTAGCGAATTTTTATGGACCTATCATCAAACCGCGTGTACTGAACACCCAACTGTGAGCCAATAGAGAACTGCAAAACTTCTAACGATCCGTGGGAGATCATATACCGCTTATACCAAACATAGATGTTCTTCTTATGGCCTTCAGTCCGATGATTAATTTGTTGTGGTTCTCCAAGTCGTCTATCCTGATCTCACCTCTTCATCTATAAAAAGCTACAGCAACTTCATACAGTTGAATCTGGTTACTGTATTAATCATCCGCCTTCTTCCCTCCTCCACCTTTACCTCCATTACCAAACTGACGAATTCTTGCTACCTTATGATATGTCCAATCAACCGCTCTCTCCTTTTAGTGAAGTTTTACTATAAATTTCTCTTAACATAAGCCGACTAAGTACCTTCTGATTAGTTACACGATCTACCCATGTAAACTTCAGCATTCTTCTATACCACCACATTTCAAATGCTTCTATTGTCTTTCTGTCAGAACTATTTACTGTCTATGTTTCACTTCCACACAAAAACGTTCTGAAAATACCCCTTAACACTAAAATTTACGCCTGATGCTAAAAATTTCTCCTTCAGAAATTCTTCTCAGACTATAACTAGCTACACGTATCATATCCTATCTATTTGGGCCATGATCTGTTATTTTGCTGCCCAAATATCAAAATGCATTTACAATTTGGGTGTCACATTTCCTAATCGTATCCCCTCACCGTCATCTAATTTAATTCTACTGTAATCGATTACCCTTATTTTACTCCTACAATTAGGAATGTTAATCTCGCATCAAGACACTATCGTTTCCGCTAATCTGCTGTTCCAAGCCCTTTGCTGCCTCTTGATAATATTTTGTAGTCATCGTCAACTTTAACACCCTTTGCACATTTCTCCTTGCTTTCCTTCATTGCTTCTTCAGTCCACAGTCTTGTTAACATCTGGGACACATTACGAACCTATATTACTCACTTCTCAACCACTGCTTCGCTTTCATGTCCTTCGTCTCTCGTACCTACAGTCTGGTTTCGCTGACAGTTGTAAATAATCTTTCATTCGTTTATTTTGTCCTTGCTACTTTCAGAATTTCAAAACGAATATTACAGTTAAATCAGTTAAAAGTTTTCTCTAAATCTACGACATACGTTTGCCTTTCTTTAACGTATATTCTTAGGTAGTCGTAGCGTCATTATTGCTTAGTGTGCTTCTACATGTCTCCAGAAACAAGATGGGCTACCTCCAGGTCATCCTTTACCAATTTTTCCACTCTCTGTTAATCACTGGTTTCAGTATTTTGCATCTACGTTTTATTGAATTTATGATTTGGTGGCATTCACAACTGCCCGTACCTGCCTCCTTTGGAACTTTACGCCTGTCTCATACATCTAACAAAACAGGTTGGTTGTTGGTTGTTTTCGGGGAAGGAGACCAGACAGCGAGGTCATCGGTCTCATCGGATTAGGGAAGGACGGGGAAGGAAGTCGGCCGTGCCCTTTGAAAGGAACCATCCCGGCATTTGCCTGGAGTGATTTAGGGAAATCACGGAAAACCTAAATCAGGATGGCCGGACGCGGGATTGAACCGTCGTCCTCCCGAATGCGAGTCCAGTGTCTAACCACTGCGCCACCTCGCTCGGTAACAAAACAAGACAGGTATAACTGTTTTACCATGGATGGCAATCACAAGGAACTGATTAATTCTGAGGGAATATTATCTGCTCCAAGGACCTTGTTTCGACTTACCTCGAGTCTCATATTTCCGACGTACTCTTCAATCAATTTTCTTCCCTTTTTGTGATATTGCCTTCATTTACCTCGTACAGCCCCAACCATTTAGTCAGTCCACCTTCCAGATCCGTTCTCAGCATAGTACTGGCTTGCCAACTGAGATTTTGTTATTCTTACAGTTAGTTCTCTTTTCTCTAATGACATCATGAATTACCTGATAAGAGCCTTCCATCTTTTCCACAGTTCGCATGTTTATACGACCTTCCATTTGTCCTCTAGTCATTCCTTCCTAGCCATTTTACGCTTCCTGTCAGTCTTTTAGATGCCTGTATTCCGTTCCGCCAGCTTCATGTGGTGCATTTTTATTTGTTCTTTATTCGTCAATTAAATTCAGTTACCCATGCATTTCTTCAGGTTCTTGACTCTTTACGTGTACAGTCCTCTGCTGCCTTGTAATTTTATCTCTCAAACGTAGACAATCATTTTCTATTGTGTTCCTTTCCCCCTTTGAAGCTCTCAACATCATCTGGTTCTTTCAGTTCTCCTGGTCCTATCTCTATAATTTTCTACGTCTTTGCAATCTGCTGGATTTTAATCTGCAATTTGTAATCAGTAAATTATGGTCCTCATCCGACACAGTGTACAATCTGGTTCGAGGTCTCTCTAGTACTGTTACGTAATCATTCTGAAACCTTCCAACGTTTCTAGGCCTCTTCCACGTATACATCCTTCTTATGTTGTTGTTGCAGTCTTCAGTCCTGAGACTGGTTTGACGCAGCTCTCCATGCTACTCTATCCCGTGCAAGCTTCTTCATCTCCCAGTACGTACTGCAACCTACATCCTTCTGAATCGGCTTAGTGTATTCATCTCTCGGTCTCCCTCTACGATTTTTACCCTCCACGCTGCCCTCCAATGCTAAATTTGTGACCCATTGATGCCTCAGAACATATCCTACCAACCGGTCCCTTCTTTTTGTCAAGTTGTGCCACAAACTCCCCAGTTCTATTCAATACCTCCTCATTAGTTATGTGATCTACCCATCTAATATTCAGCATTCTTCTGTAGCACCACATTTCGAAAGCATCTAATCTCTTCTAGTCCAAACTTTTTATCGTCCATGTTTCACTTCCATACATGTCTACACCCCATACAAATACTTTCAAAATCGACATCCTGATACTTAAACCAATACTCGATGTTAACAAATTTCTCTTCTTCAGAAACGCTTTGCTTGCCATTGCCGGTCTACATTTTCTATCCTCTCTACTTCGACCATCATCAGTTATTTTGCTCCCCAAATAGCAAAACTCCTTTACTACTTTAAGTGTCTCATTTCCTAATCTATTTCCCTCAGCATCACCCGACTTAATTCGACTACATTCCATTATCCTCGTTGTGCTTTTGTTGATGTTCATCTTATATCCTCCTTTCAAGACACTGCCCATTCCGTTCAACTGCTCTTCCAAGTCCTTTGCTGTATCTGACAGAATTACAATGTCATCGGCGAACCTCAAAGTTTTTATTTCTTCTCCATGGATTTTAATACCTACTCCGAACTTTTCTTTTGTTTCCTTTACTGCTTGCTCAATATACAGATTGAATAACATCGGGGAGAGGCTACAACCCTATCTCACTCCCTTCCCAACCACTGCTTCCCTTTCATACCCCTCGACTCTTATAACTGCCATCTGCTTTCAGTACAAATTGTAAATAGCCTTTCGTTCCCTGTATTTTACCCCTGCCACCTTCAGAATTTGAAAGAGAGTATTCCAGTCAACATTGTCAAAAGCTTTTTCTAAGTCTACAAATGCCAGAAACGTAGGTTTGCCTTTCCTTAATCTTTCTTTTAAGATAAGTCGTAAGGTCAGTATTGCCTCACGTGTTCCAACATTTCTACGGAATCCAAACTGATCTTCCCCGAGGTCGGCTTCTACCAGTTTTTCCATTCGTCTGTAAAGAATTCGCGTTAGTACTTTGCAGCCGTGACTTATTAAACTGATGGTTCGGTAATTTTCACATCTGTCAACACCTGCATTCTTTGGGATAGGAATTATTATATTCTTCTTGAGGTCTGAGGGAATTTCGCCTGTCTCATACATCTTGCTCACCAGACGGTAGCGTTTTGTCAGGACTGGCTCTCCCAAGGCTGTCAGTAGTTCCAATGGAATGTTGTGTACTCTCGGGGCCTTGTTTCGACTGGGGTATTTCAGTGCTCTGTCAAACTCTTCACACAGTATTGTATCTCCGATTTCATCTTCATCTACATCCTCTTTCATTTCCATAATATTGCCCTCAAGTACATCGCGCTTGTATAGACCCTCTATATACTGCTTCCACCTTTCTGCTTTTCCTTCTTTGCTTAGAACTGGGTTTCCATCTGAGCTCTTGATATTCATGCAAGTGGTTGTCTTTTCGCCAAAGGTCTCTTTAATTTTTCTGTAGGCAGTATCTATCTTACCCCTAGTGAGATAAGCCTCTACATCCTTACATTTGTCCTCTATCCATCCGTGCTTAGCTATTTTGCACTTCCTGTCGATCTCATTTTTGAGACGTTTGTAATCCTTTTTGCCTGCTTCATTTACTGCATTTTTGTATTTTCTCCTTTCATCAATTAAATTCAGTATCTCTTCAGATACCCAAGGATTTCTACTAGACCTCGTCTTTTTACCTACTTGATCCTCTGCTGCCTTCACTATTTCATCCCTCAGAGCTACCCATTCTTCTTCTACTGTATTTCTTTCCCCCCATTCCTGTCAATTGTTGACTTACGCTCTCCCTGAAACTCTGCTCAACCTCTGGTTCTTTCAGTTTATACAGGTCCCATCTCCTTAAATTCCCACCTTTTTGCAGTTTACCGGCCAGGGTGGCCGTGCGGTTCTAGGCGCTACAGTCTGGAGCCGAGCGACCGCTACGGTCGCAGGTTCGAATCCTACCTTGGGCATGATTGTGTGTGATGTCCTTAGGTTAGTTAGGTTTAATTAGTTCTAAGTTCTAAGTTCTAGGCGACTGATGACCTCAGAAGTTTGCATAGTGCTCAGAGCCATTTGAACTTTTTTTTTTGCAGTTTCTTCAGTTTAATCTAGAGTTCATAACCAATGGATTGTACTCAGAGTCCACATCTGACACTGGAAATGTCTTACAATTTAAAACCTGGTTCCTAACTCTCTGACTTACCATTATATAATCTATCTGAAACCTTCCAGTATCCTTCTTATAGCAATTACTAAATCAAACCTTGTGTTAAATTGTACCAGCCAGCTGCCTCTTTGGTCCTTTCCCCCTGTCCATGCTGTCCTACTATTTTTTTCACCTTTTGCTTTATGTACTATCGACTTCCAGTCACTCACCTCAATTAAAATTTCGTCTCCCTCAATTATCAACTGTACTCTTTCATCTCACCGCACTTACTTTCAAATCCAAGTATTCAAGAGATAACCCTGTACAACGTCCATATTTGGTCGGCGGAGTCCGTGTTTCCTTCGTACAGTATGATTCCGTTATGTGGTTACAAACTTTCAGGAGTGATGGAGAAGGGTAAATGTATCAGTTTGAAGTAATGGACCCTAGTGGTCGAAAGTTATAAGAGAAAATCATTCTGATATCGCGGACGATGGAACCCTTCTACTGTAAGCTCTTTGCTCTGCATGCTTTAGGAGGAGGTAGTATGGAATAAAACAAGAAAAAATTGTCAAATAAACATGGGCTCTTAAATGTATACCCTAAGAGCTATGAGAACTTGTTCACAGTCCGTCCTGCTTTCGTCCAAAATATAGAAAGCCAAGGGCTTGCTGTAGAAGAGGCCCACTGTCAGAGGTAACAGAACGACTTTTGATTGTAAATTTCGACTCGTTCGTCTCCGGACGCTGGTCCCTTACCACAACTTGATACATTTCTCCTTCTCTATCATTTCTGAAAGTTTGTAACATAATCACAGATCCGCGGCATACTTGGTGAGTCAGGGGGAACAGTATATGCTTTGAGGGGTGATACTATTAGTTTTCTGAGCAAAACAGTCATATCAAAAAATGCCCAGTTCTTAACAGTTCACGAATAAACTAATGCAAACAATAGGAACCGGACGAATGCAGTTGTTAGTAAATTAAACATGATCTAATATTTTAAGTGTGTACATTTCCCCTAAAAGTATGTTGGAAACGTCCACCATCAACTGTAATGGGTTTTGCAGCTCTTGTATACAGCTGCTGTGTTGATGATGTGAGCTTATTCGTGAGGTCCTTTAGTCGAGCACACGCATGTAAAATACGAACGAGCTGTTCCTCGTCTGTGTCCACTCTGTGGTTGTAGACTTCGCTCTTAAACCAATCCTACAAACGGTAATGTAATGGACTAGGATCAAGTGATCTTGGAGGTCAAGAGATGATTCCAAGGCAACCAATACAACGCCCGGGTTACTTTTCAGTGAGGTACTGCGTCACTGACCATATGGAATATGCAAGAACTCCATAGTACACAAAACGTCGTGCTGCCAACGGATTATCCTCCAAGTAAACACATTTTGAAGAAAATCAAGATACCGTACTCGATTAACACAGTTGCCTAAAACAACTGGACCGATGAGTTGGCCATCAATAATACTGAATAGCACGTTCACTGAGAATCATCGTCTGAAATTTTATTCTAGGGCAACGTACAAATTTTAATCAGCCCATGTGACTTGCCCATGTTATTGATGTCGTTGCTGTTAGATGTTGAATTATCAGTGAAGAGAATACAACGTTGATTGGCAACGATCTGTTGACAACATTCATTTCATTTGGCATCAACTCCTACATGCAGGTACCGCACATTCTGCCGATGATACGAATACAGACCTGCTCACGTACTTTGCACATCATTCGTGTTTGTGGAACACCAAGCTCTTCTAGAGCTGGTAGTCCACCTGCGTTTTACCATTTCAAAAATGTTCTCAACTTCACTAACACCTTGTTGGACATCACATTCAGATACAATATGCACGCAGGGAACCGTACCACGGTCACTCAATCTGTCAAACAGCTTGCTAATCATCTTTCTGTTTGGAACTCTTCGATTTGGAAATTGTCTCTCGTATTCCCTAAGACCAGCCCTATAACTCCCACTGCAAAGCCCATAGACAAAGGTCATGTCACCATACTCTCCATATGTGACGACTTGTGGCATTTTCACTACACAGACCCATACTGTTTTGACTTTCCACGTAACAAAGCTGTAGAATGCTGGTACAACCATAACGATGGTCCAACCATTGTAGTAATCAGACGCGAGGCAAACAAAGTGTACACCTGCTGGACTCGTTGTACCACCATGTGCAAATGAAGTGCACATTTAAATGGTCAGTGAAGACCACACTACGTTGCTTCATTTCAGTTTGGTTGTATTCGCATGTGACTGCTGGTAAAGAAAGACAACCGTGATTTTCAGACAGCCGTTCACAGAGGTGATAAAAGTCAAGGGATAGCGATATGTACATACAAAGATGGCAATAGTACCGCTTACACAAGTTATAAAAGGGAAATGCACTGGCTGAATTGAATTTTGTACCCAGGCGATTCGTAGTAAAAGGTTTCCGACGTGATTATGGCGGCGCTACTGGAGTTAACAGTGTTTGAACGCATATTTGTAGTTGGAGCTGGGCGCTTCCATTTCAGAAATCGTGAGGGAGTTCAACATTCCGGGACACACACTATCGCCATGGACGGCCCATTGGCCGACGGCCTCCACTTAACGACCGAGAGAAGTGGCTTTGGTATAAAGTTGTCAGTGCTAACAGGCAAGCAACAGCGAATGAAATAACCGCAGAAATCAGTGTTGGAAGAATGAAATTGTTGTGGGTTGGCAAGAGAGCCAACCCGGTACGAGAGGAAGCCGAAAGGCACGCGCTTTAGCTCACGCAGGCTGTCGTGAGTTCTGGAAGAGGACAAGGAAATTAGACTGTAGAAAAGGGACGTAGCTGTGGAATACTTAACTTTAATCCATAAATGGTGAACATCGCTCTTGACGGTACATGTTTTATAGCAGCGATAGTAACTGGTAATGATGCCTTGCTAGGTCGTAGCAAATGACGTAGCTTAAGGCTATGCTAACTATCGTCTCGGCAAATGAGAGCGTATTTTGTCAGTGAACTGATCGCTAGCAAAGTCGGCTGTACAACTGGGGCGAGTGCTAGGAAGTCTCTCTAGACCTGCCGTATGGCGGCGCTGGGTCTGCAATCACTGATAGTGGCGACACGCGGATCCGACGTATACTAACGGAATGCGGCCGATTTAAAGGCTACCACCTAGCAAGTGTGGTGTCTGGCGGCGACACCACAGAAATAACCGCAGAAATCAATGTGGGACGTACGACGAAATTTGGCGTTAATGGGCTATGGCAACAGACGACAGACTTGAGTGACTTTGCAAACAGTACGACATCACCTTCTGGCCAGTGACCACATCGGTTGGACCACAGACAGCTAGAAAACAGTGGCCTGGTAAGATGAGTTGGATTTCAGTTGGTAAGTGCAAATGGTAGGATTCGAGTGTGGTGCAGACCGACCGAAGCCCTGGACCCTAGTTGTCAACAAGGCACTGGGCAAGTTGGTGGCGGCTCTGTTGTGGAGTGGGATGTGTTTAAAACTAATGGAATGGGTCCTGGTTATGTTCAGCTACTTGGGTACCACTTGTAGCCATTCATGGAGTTCATGTTCCCAAATAAGGATAGAATTTTTATGAATGACAGTGCGGCATATCACCGGCTCACAATTGTTCGCGATCGGCTTGAAGAGCGTTCAGGACAGTTCGTCCGAATAATCTGGCCACCCAAATCGTCCGACATGAACCCCATCACATGTTTATGGGACATAACTGAGAGGTCATTCTTGGACAAATTCTGCACCGGCAATACTTTCGCAATTACGGACGGCTACAGAGGCAGCGTGGCTCAGCATTTATGCAGAGGACTTCCAACGATCTGTTGAGGTCATGCCACATCAATTTGGTATACTATGCTGGGAAATATGAAGTTAGATGCGATATTAGGAGATATCCCACGAATTCTGTCGCGGCGGTATATGTCGGATACTGTTAATAGAAGAGCATATGTTCATTTGAAGATTTTTTGTTCAGAATCATCAGGACTATCACCTCTCAAAGCACATACCTTTCCTCCTGACTCACCCTGTATATGTTGCAATAGTTACGCACCGATAAAGGTACTCACACAGAACACACTATCGTGAATAGTGGCATTAAAGCCGTCTTTGAACTGACGTGTTTTATGCAGTGGCTGCATAGATGCAAGCACAGTTAATGAGATGATAATTTTTCTGGGGCTCGAGCGGAATGAAATCAATCAGGTTGGTTCGAATGGCTCTGAGCACTATGGAACTTAACAGCTGAAGTCATCAGTCCCCTAGAACTTAGAACTACTTAAACCTAAGTAACCTAAGGTCATCACACACATCCATGCCCGAGGCAGGACCCGAACCTGCGACCGTAGCGGTCGCGTGGTTCCAGACTGTAGCGCCTAGAACCACTCGGCACTCTGGCCGGCGAAATCAATCAAATTCACTAACACATTCTAGGTAACAATTAACACCCGTTCGTAGCGCAAGGTGATGGATTCCGACGTGCAAGCGCGCCAGCAGTTTCACCTGTGGTACGGCGTGCATTGCTGCGCCTCTCGCGGCGCCCCTCACTCTTACTGAAGGGGCGGCCATTGCCAATTCTGGCTGCGCGCGACAAGTAGGCCCGCGCGGCAGTGGAAGGGGTCCCGGTATAAGACGCGGCGCACCCAGCTCACCGCACAGTGTCCGGCAGTCCGGCGACGCAGCACAAGCGACAATGGCGGCCTCAGCGAGCTCGGTGACCTGGCTGGTGATCCTGTCCGTCCTCGTGGCAGCAGCCGTGGCGACACCCAGGAGGGACTTCAAGGGCGTCGCTGCCATGGACGACACGCTCTCCATGCTCAGCACGGAGTGCGACGCCAAGAAAGACTCCCTCTCCTGTGTCAAGTACAAGGTCCTCACCGTCATTGAGCAGCTCTTCAGGAAGGAATCTTTCAAGGTCAGTCGTGGGAGGTACTGGGGACTGGTTCCGCCTATTTGCAACGAGTAACAAGAAATTACGTTAGTAAGTTCAAAAAATTGTTCAAATGGCTCTGAGCACTATGGGACTTAACAGCTATGGTCATCAGTCCCCTAGAACTTAGAACTACTTAAACCTAACTAACCTAAGGATAACACACAACACCCAGTCATCACGAAGCAGAGAAAATCCCTGACCCCGCCGGGAATCGAACCCGGGACCCCGTGCTCGGGAAGCGGGAACGCTACCGCGAGACCACGAGTTGCGGACCGTTAATAAATTAACGGTCTATCGAGTCCCCCTCTTCGAGATTCATGCAGCCTCAAACTTCCTTGATCTATCTATAATTCCATCTTATGTCGTTGGAATGAGACTGTAGTTGGTCTAAGACTTGAAGAAAACACTTACCATGCCGTAACTTTATTTAACAAATTTAGCTACCAGCTTCGGTGCGTCATTGGTACCAAATTAGCTAGATAAGTCGTCTAAACGTCTGTGCCGTTATAGGGACCACTGTATCCAATTGTATGTCGTAGACTGCTTCTCGAAAGATGTGGACCCCTCACCTCTAATGGTGGCAGCAAAATAAAATTATTAAATAAAATGAGCTATTGGTATCTACTTTCTTTAATTTCCTTAAAGTACGTCGCACGTATTCTATCCCATCAATTTCGATTTTTCCACTGGGCTCAACTCCCGGAACATCTTTGATCATTACTGAATTCCAATCCTTCTGAATGGGGATAACATAGTAAACTCTTCCTCTATACCTTCTGTTCTGTTTACTTCTACTTTCTAATTTTTTCATTTCTGACACATACGTTTTCTGTTAGCGTTGTGGAGAAACAGAATTATGAAACCTCCAGAAATTCTTACATAAAAAAATGGTTACTTCCTGAATTGCCGTGTTAGAGGGAAGGGTGTATGTCATTCATCTTTGTTGTAAACATATCACTGTGTAACGGCGTACTGCAGTTTCTTACGAAGGAGATTGGGTGACTAGTACAGAAATAAATTAAACTGGGAAAGCATCCCACCCAACCTGAAGTATTCCCATTCGGAAGATATTTAGCATAGTATTGTTTCTTAAATGGAGGTACATACGAAATGTATCCGCCTCTGAACTCGCCGTATCTAACATAGGATAATGCGGCAGACTTCTACATCGAGGTAATCTGTTCGAATTTACGAGAAAGGAAACAAATATTATTAGTATTTGGTGTACAAGTAAAGAAGAAGTGATGTTGTTTAGTTCGAAACCATAGATAAATGCACAAATGTCTTAAGATACATTCTGAACCACTCGGCACTTCATGAACAGGTCTGATAGCGAAATCAAGTTCTGTGACCTCCTTTGCACAAATTGAGATCAGTAGGCTATGTGACGTCACTGTTCGACTTCTGTAACAACATAGAAACGACGGCTCCACTCGGCGTTTGCTATATCGTAGTCGTCCACTAGAGACATACGCACACCAAACTTAGGAAAGATGACGGAACATACTTAATTATCTCAGTATAAATGGCAAATGCAGAGGAAAATGAGTCTTAATGAAGGTTTTAATGACTAGCGTATGTAGGTCATAGTTATAATAACTGTTTACAGAAAGTTAAACGGGTTGGTAGAAGAAAGCTAAATGTTGAAACTAGCACAGTATAAGTTATCTGCGTGTTTGTCACCGAATACCGGTATAAAATGTTTCGAAGCATCGGTTACTGTTAGAACTTGTCGTCAGAGTGGCGTTGTATAACGTAGTCGAAATGCTAGAACATCTTACGATACATGACGGAAGACGTGTGCCGTAAAGTCCATGCTCATAAGCGTGGCATGCATAATTTTATAACAATAAATTCGAATAGTCCGACTCATTAGGTAGTGTGTCAGATATTCGGAAGGACCGCGTGTGAATCTAAGTGTTGCCGGAGATTTGTACTGGATGGAAGGACTGGAATGAATTCACACAGCCTAGTGAGGCCATTCGAGTGGAAGGGGTAGTTTACAGACTTGCGGGCGAAAAGCTAATAACGGCTGTGCGAGATGTGTGGCGACCACAGGCCTCTCCATACCACATCAAATGAAATCGTTGGTCGAATATGACACAGCGGCAGATCATCTGCACGTGGTTGGCAGAGCCTGACCGCGAAATTACTTAATTAGATTTCAGACTGAAGCGAAGTCGGGAGCACTGAGAGTGACTCTATTTCAAACCGTTTCCAACGCAACAGAATAGCACAGAACGGCTGTAGTTGTATTTCCCTGAAGTTATTCAGTATGACATTAAAACGTGGTAAGCAGTGAGATGTGGGAGTTTGTCCATCTTCCTTCTACCACTCTCTCACTCTCTCCTCTCTCACACCCTCTCTTGTTTTCGGATCGTCAATCTCCCGACGGATTACATGTAGACCACCACGTTTTCGTGTTTTGTCCAAATCACTTCATATCAGAGTAGCACTAGTCTCAGGTTTTAATGGGATATATGCAAATATCCGTTTTTCTCCTACAATTTTAATCCTCTGTGGCCGCCAGTGGTTCAGTGTAAGTCACTCCCTGATATCGTGACACGTCTCCTGTTATTCTGTACCTTATTCTAGTTTCTCCCACAAATTTAACTCCTAGCGCATCTGCGAAGAACCTCATTTAGTACGAATCCACTTAATACTTAGCATCCTTCTCTGGCTCAGTATGTGAATCGTTCGAGTCTCTTTTCTTCGGTTGCTGCATTCCCGTGTAACGTTCCCATGGAGGCATCGTTTCGGATATTAAATGCTACGTTTGATACCAGTCGGTATCTTTTGGCAAGGATTGCATTCCTTTTTATGTTAGGCTACTTTATGTCCTCCTTGCTTCTGTCATGTTAGCTTTTAAAGTAGGGAGATTTCATCACTGCGTGTATTACATGGCCCCCCAGATGAGTAATATACTTAATTCTTTTGTTCTTTCATTTAGTCTAAATTGGTATAATGTGCGTTCGTTACACAGGCCCTGTAATTCTTTCGACAGAGGACTGCAGTGACTACAATGAATCTTGCCACTGGTACCATTTCACTCTGACTTTTAATCTCCCTCATGAAGATATTTTATTTTCCTCGTGTTCAACAACACAAGAAAAAGACTGCATGTCCGACATGAACGGTCTCTTAGAGTTATTTCTCTATTTCATAGTTATATACACACCCCCAGCAGCCAACCTGCCACTTTCCGCCCTGTGAGTTGTAAAATTTACAATTTTAATATAAAAATATTAAGAAGGAAAACTGGGTGACGATTTTTATGACTCGAAGAGAGTAATACATGTACCGGGTGATCAAAAAGTCAGTATAAATTTGAAAACTTAATAAACCACGGAATAATGTAGATAGAGAGGAAAAATTGACACACATGCTTCGAATTACAAGGGGTTTTGTTAGAACCACCCCATATTGCTAGACGCATGAAAGATCTCTTGCGAGCGTCGTTTGGTGATGATCGTGTGCTCAGCCGCCACTTTCGTCATGCTTGGCCTCCCAGGTCCCCAGACCTCAGTCCGTGCGATTATTGGCTGAAGTCGGAAGTGTATCGTGATCGACCGACATCTCTAGGGATGCTGAAAGATAATATCCGACGCCAATGCCCCACCATAACTCCGGATATGCTTTACAGAGCTGTTCACAACATTATTCCTCGACTACAGCTATTGTTGAGGAATGATCGTTGACATATTGAGCATTTCCTGTAAAGAACATCATCTTTGCTTTGTCATATTTTGTTATGCTAATTATTGCTATTCTAATGAGATGAAGCGCCATCTGTCCGACATTTTTTGAACTTTTGTATTTTTTTGGTTCTAATAAAACCCCATGTTATTCCGTGATTTATTCAGTTTTCAAATTTATGCCGACTTTTTGATCACCCGGTACATTATGTTTATTATCAGTGTGATATGATGGAGGATTTCGGTAACTGTGGGTCGTTTTCAGGATGTGGAAAGTATGTAGAATACTCGGATATGAAGGGAAAGTGGGGTGAAGGAGCAGACCAGGGTTCTCAACGATTGGGATGTTATGAGGAGTTGACTATTAAGTTTACGTGACATGTAGGAGAGGTGAAGGTGCTACGGGAGTTTGTGGAGGTGAGGGAACGTTACGTGCTGGTACAGAATAGAAGTGGGAGAGGGATACAGAATGTGAGATTCAGTGTATATACTTCCAAAATTTAGAGGTAACAATGAACGGAGCAGCGGACGCTCATGTTAATTTGGCACAGATAAGGAAGAGGAGGAAGAGGTGGACGAGGGTTTGCTATGCATGGATGAGGGTCGATGTGTTTAATCCCCACGTCCTGCTGGGTAGCGATTTTAGTAGTTTTATTACGTTGTTGGCTTTCTTATGGATGTTTAGCGGGTCGGAGTTCCAAGTGTTAGCTTAAAATGTTTCAATGTTTTAGTAAGATAAACTGATCGTTGTGGATTATCAGGTAAACTTTCCGAAACAGAATCCAGGGTTCATTGAAATCCGCGTTTAGCCGAAAGTAGAAAGTATTTGACTGTGTTTATTGGGACAGACGTGAGAGCATACTGTGGCTGCAGGTGTCGGACGGCGTGACGGTGGTGAAGAACGACGCGGAGCCAGCGCCGCAGGAGGCAGGTTCCGCCCGCGGCTCCAGCAGCTGGGTGGACGCCGCCATGGAGCTGGTCACTGGGCACGACCTGCGCGTACAGTTGCCTGGAGAAACCACGCTCGTCGTCTCCCCGCGAGCGCTCGACACGGCCGGAGAGGTGTCGGCCACTCTGCAATTCGACAACCGCGCCCTCGAGGGGCGCTCAGTCGAGGAAGGTGAGCACCCAGGCTGCACTCCTTTCGGCCGTCAGTGGAGAATGCACAGCGCTGATAACTTGTGATGAATTACAAACCGCGTCTAAAAATTCATCACTGTACTCACATACGGCAGGTCATCCAGAATTAATCTGTCCGTGGTAAAAGCCTGTAGATTCAAATGTTTGCGTGTTTCCTCTGAATAGAAAATAACGATGTCCTCCTCCACCCTTCCCCAATTCGAGCTGATGGTCCGTTTTTCATGATCCTGACATAATACCCAATCTGCTTTTTATACTTGAAAGTCTTTTCGGGTTTGCTGCCGGATCCTAAAATCAACTTGACTCGATATTTCGGCGATCCAACTGTTCGCCATCTTCAGGGAATGCTGCTTCTGCTGATGAGTCCCGCTGAGAACTGACGCAAGATTGCAATTCGACGTCCTATATAGGCCACCGTTCAGTACACGGCGCATGAGCCGCCCATCACGGTTTCTGACTTCCAAAACAGGGAGGTGGCGCCGCCCTTAGTGAAACACTGCTGGCAACGATATATCGCAATCAAGGCCGCACCGAAGAACGTTCTGTTTTAATGCGAGATAATACAGGATTCCACGTTTTACTAAGAGGAAACCCATTGTCCCTGTTGATTAAATTATCAGCCAACCTAATTTCGATCGCCTCTTTATACACGCTATTCCAAAAACCGGAAATGTTGGCAATTACAACAGTTTCCTCAAATTTCATTTTGTGTCTCTCATTCAGACAGTGTTCTGCTACGGCCGATTAGGATCCGGCAGCAAACCCGAAAAGACTTTCAAGACTTATTACGCCGGGAAAGCCTACGTAGTTACTGCTTTTTATACTTGTTGCGGTGCAGTTTCGCGAGAAATGAGACGGGTTGTGGAGTGAATTTAGAGAAAGTTTTGGTAAGGAATATATGTCTGGAAGTACCGATTTAGTGTAAAGTAAGTTTCATGGCGCGCACACAACAGATGTTGTTGTTGTTGGGGTGCACAGGCGACCAACGGCGCGATTATCAGCACCCTTACAAATAATAAAAGAAACAAGTATGTTTAAAAGGGCTAAATACGCTGGCATTCTCTCTCACCCACTCACCGCACTCAAAAGAGGGAATGAGCTGTGATCTTTGTGCTCAGGCTGCAGTTGTCCCACGTGCCGATCCTGCTGTTCATTTCACAGTGTATCGGCGACGTATGCTTTGATACACACGGCCCACACACCCTGGTATGAGGCTGTGAAGCACCACAGTCAGCCCATCTAGATGTGAACGTACCAGTCTCTCGTAGGCGTGGTTGTAGTACGACGAAAGTGGCATACGAGGATTAAGGAATGAAGCGATCGCAAACCTTCCAGATACATGTGTAGCTTTACATGCATTACGTGACCACCGTGAAGTGGGAGATTTGAAAGTGATCCGGTTTTGAAACTTATTCTATATTCAACTGGCATATTTCCAGACATGGGTCTTCTATCAGAACTTTATGTACTCGGTCCACTCTTCAATCCCTGGAAGCCTTTAATAGGAAATGAGAAAAGAAACAGGAACCTGAGAAGATGATTTCTTGACTGAGAAAGAAAATGAAGTGCATATTGCATTTTTCATGTCTGTCTTTTGTTTTTGTTGTGCCGACATGAGAAACACGTTTGAAAATTTTTTTTTTCGCAGTATACCTTCTTTAGCACACTGTGTTTCTTTTTAAGTTCTTCTGTCCATGCAGAAATGACCCAAGTACATTTTTCAGCAAATTCGTATTGTGAATTACTGGTGTTTTGCTGTCTTTAGGTGGGAGACTGGTTTCATGCAGCTCTTCATGCTGGTGAACCCTAGGCTGGCCTCTTCATCTGTACATAACTATTGCCACCTACATTCATTTGTACCCGGTTGCTAAAGTCAACCTTAGGTTTTTCTGTACAATTTCTACAGTCCACAATTCCCTCAGTTACCAAACCAATGAATTCTTGATGGCTCAGTTGGTCTTCTTTCAACCGATTCCTTTCTTTACTCAAATTGTGTCTTGATTTTGCCTATTGCCTTTTTCGATTCAGTCCTACCTTTTTAGTAATACCATTTAACCATCGAATCTTCAACAGTCTTCTGTAATTTAAAGAGCGTCTAGCAACTTTCTGCCTGAACTGTCAACGAACACTAGTCACTTCTGTTCAAGGCTACACACAACACTAATACCTTCAGAAATTATTTGAGGTACTAGATTTCATTCTGTCTTGAATGGTTCTCCATGAATGCCAACTTGTTTTAGGTCTTAATTAAATTGTATTAGCCAGTTGTGGTTTTGAATTCCCTGAAATACAGACAGTCCTAAGGTGTGGGAGATACGTGTACATGATAACTAATCTTTGGCTAAATTGTAGCTTATAGTCACGAACTCATACGATATAATGCTTTCCAGCTGTAATAAACGTAAGCTTAAGCTCTTTGAAACTTCTTGAGAATTAAAACTTTGTGCTGGACCGGGACTCTAACCTAGAACGTTTGCCTTTCGCGGGCAAGTACTCACCGACTGAGTTATTAAGCACAACTCATTTCCTGCCTTCCAAATTTCACAGGGGTTCTCCTGCATACCTTGCGGGACTAGCCCTACTGGAGTAAAGGATACTGCAGAGACAGGGCTAAGCCACTGCTACAGAATATTTTCCAGAAAGAATGTTCACTCAGTAACGTAGTGTGTAGTGATTTCAAACCTTCTGGCAGATAAAAACAATTTTAGTCTGCCAGGAAGGTTCCAAGTCAGCGCATTCTCCGCTGCAGAGTGGAGATTCATTCTGAAAACATAAGGTCAGTTACTATGGATTGTCAGTGACCATGTCTTCAATCAAACTGATTTCTTACTAAATGCTTAGTAATTCAAAGTTTGAAGTAAGATGCTAAAATGTTATAACAGTAAATATGTTAGTGCTGTTCTAGCAAATTACTCATGAAGAAAGCCCCTTCATGAGGTTTTTTTTTATTTTATTTTTTATTTTATTTTATTTTTTTTTAAGTCATGCTTCAAAGCACCAAGAGTTTGTAATGAAATTTTTTTTTAATACAGCAAAGTGTAACCGGTCACTTTTTTGAAACAATTGTTTATCACAAACTGCTTTTCAAACCTATTAAGGCTCATCTTGAGAAACCTGTTTATGGAATGAACAGCTATTTTAAAGAAGTGGCCTTTTGCTATTTTCTGTATTTATACCGAATGAACGGTCACGAATAATGGAAAAACTTAAAAAATAATTGTTTAATAATGGTTTCGATTGTCGGGCCAACTTCATGTATCACAAAACTATTTACAGCATCCTCTAAGGCAAAGTTCTCAGTGTTGCTTCAAAAATGTAAAAACTACCTTTTATCAACAGCAAACCAATTTTCGTGTGGTGTTATAATCATATTCCGCTTATTCTGGTGGCGACACTCAGCACGTTGAGTAAGTGTTGACGCAGAATTGCTTTTATTTTATTTGGTGCAACGTTTAGAACATAGACACTGGAAGTGAGCAGCAATCGATCGCGAAACCCGTCGATTTATTACAACAGATCTAGATTTCATCTATTACATATCTTCAGTGTATATAACAACAGGTGACATTAGTCCCAAGTCTCACGTAGTAAACAGTATTAACTGACGTTACTTCAGGAGTCCAAGACGAACTGTTGCTAGTTAGGTTTAACTAGTTCTAAGTTCTAGGGGACTAATGACCTCAGCAGTTGAGTCCCATAGTGCTCAGAGCCATTTGAACCATTTTTCGAACTGTTGCAACCAATATTGTTTACTACTGATAAATGGCTCTGAGCACTATGGCACTTAACATCTGAGGTCATCAGTTCCCTAGAACTTAGAACTACTTAAACCTAACTAATCTAAGGACATCACACACATCCATGCCCGAGGCAGGATTCGAACCTGCGACCGTAGCGGCCGCGCGGTTCTAGACTGTAGCGCCTAGAGCCTCTCGGCCAACCCGGGCGGCCACTACTGGTATTTTGGACTAATATCGTCTGTTGTAAGATGTTAATATGGCTGTGTAATAGTCTAAATCTAGAGTTCCTGTAATAAAAAGACGGATTTTGCCATCGATTGTTGTTATTCTCCCCATTGTCTGTGTTCAGCGATCGCTGTGCACAACGGGATCATACGGATTCCAATCTGATTTATAAAAGTGCCATGTAAACTGTTGTAAATAGCTCTATAGTACCTGAAGTTGGTACGAAAATCGAAACTGACGGTAGATGATTGTTTTGCAAGCAGCTCTTGGCTGTGTGACATTTAGTTTCTTTTCAAATACAAGCTGTGTGGTACCACACGCATAAAGTATCCTTATGCTTGTCTCTGACATCACTAAATCGGCTGCCATGCGTTACAGCGCGCAAGAGCAAGCTGAAGAAGATCATCGTGCCGGTCCTGGTGTTCGTGCTACTGAAGGCGATCACGCTGGTGCCGCTGCTGGTGGGCGCGCTCGGTCTCAAGGCGTGGAACGCGCTGCAGCTGTCCTTCTTCTCGTTCATCATTTCGGTGGCGCTGGCCGTCTTCCAGCTGTGCAAGAAGCTCGCGTCTGACGCGGCGGCGTGGCCCGCGGCCGCCACGGTGTCCGCGCATGCGCCCTGGGAGCCCTCCGGCGCCGGCCACCAGGTGGCGTGGGGCCGCGCCGCCCCCGCCGAGGACGACGCGCAGCGCCTCGCCTACCGGGGCTACGCCGAGGATTAGGCCGCGCGAGCACCTCCTCGCTCTTCTTAATTTATTGCAGTATTTATTGTGAATTATGTGCCCGCCTCCAGGGAAGTCGTCTTCTACTCAGGCTTGCCGCCGTTCGAGCCAAGTCAGAACGGCGACACAATGTCTCACGTTTAAAAAATAAAATTAATGTTTGCTGACGAGCAAACTTGACATGAAAGCACTCAGAGCGTGTTTTATTTAATTTTCTTCGAGCTGTAGCAATCCTAGTCGAAACCTGTAGACTGACCTCTATTCTAGTACCAAATAATGTTGCTGTAAACCAATCTAAGTTTAGTTCCATTCACTACCCATCTGAAGTACCTGTTACGAATTTCATACGCTGTACATTGACATACTGTTGCGCTACCGTTATAATTAAAGATTCCAAAAATTTTATGATTAACTTGTTTTTAGCCTTTTTTACACTATTTCATTTGGAGAAATGCAAAAATGTAGTCGAATATCTTAAATTCTTGCACCAGCTGAAATAAAGTAAGTGAACAAAGAAAGTAACTTTTATTTCCATTTTTTTCACTGTTGTTGTTGTGGTCTTCGGTCCAGAGACTGGTTTGATGCAGCTCTCCATGCTACTCTATCCTGTGCAAGGTTCTTCATCTCCCAGTAGCTACTGAAACCTACATCCTTCTGAATCTGTTTAGTGTATTCATCTCTCGGTCTCCCTCTGCGATTTTTACCCTCCACGCTGCCCTCCAATACTAAATTGGTGATCCCTTGATGCCTCAGAATATGTCCAACTAACCGATCCCTTCTTCTAGTCAAGTTGTGCCATAAATTTCGCTTCTCCCCAATTCTGTTCAATACCTACTCATTAGTTATGTGATCTACCCATCTAATCTTGTGCATTCTCCTGTAGCACCTCATTTCGAAAGCTTCTATTCTCTTCTTGTCCAAACTATTTATCGTCCACTTTTCACTTCCATACATGGCTACACTCCATACAAACACTTTCAGAAACGACTTCCTGCCACTTAAATCTACACTCGATGTTAACAAATTTCTCTTCTTCAGAAACGCTTTCCTTGCCATAGCCAGTCTACATTTTCTATCCTCGCTACTTCGACCATCATGAGTTATTTTGCTCCTCAAATAGCAAAACTCATTTACTACTTTAAGCGTCTCATTTCCTAATCTAATTCCCCAACATCACCTCATTTAATTCGATTACATTCCATTATCCTCGTTTTGCTTTTGTTGATGTTCATCTTATATCCACCTTTCAAGACACAATCATCACACTTAGTGGATAGCAATGACTATTCTCACTGATACACGAATGAATCATGCAACTTTATGAATCGTGAATAAAGAAAGTTCGAATAACAGCACTGATTTTGACAATGATGAATTACGACTTTCTCCGCTATTTGATGTGTCTATAATGTATGACCATGTAAGGCGTCATCAGATATCCAGAACTGCTTTACATAAAAAAGAGTAGTTATTTTACTGAATGATAACTTGTCTAAATAAACCAGCAGCAATAACATTGATAATAGATATAATAATAGTGACAAACATATGGGAAACATAAAAATGAATATTAAGTTACACTTGATCAGAACTATTTACTGATGTACTTTCTTTCACATTAAGATTATTCATAATACAGAATTAAGAAGAAGCTGAAACATCTGAGGCAGTTATAATGTACAGTTGCTTCCCAATCTCGGGCTTATTACTGTGTCAGCCAAAACAATGGACCAAATGTTAACGACGAATGCAAATCAACAGATAACTTACACTGTTGAACCAAAACGTTATGACCACCTGCTTAACAGCTTATTTGTCCGCCCTTGGAACGAAATACATCACTGATTCTGCGTATTAGGGATCCGACAGATTGTTAGTAGGCTTTGTTTTGTGGCATTAAAGCTCTACGCACACGTCTTGTAATTCGCGTAAATAACGGGTCGCTGATTTGTGCACACAGTGATCGCGCTAGACATCGACCGAGATGAGTTCCATAGGGTTGACATCAGGCAAATTTGGTCGTTGAGACACCAACGTGAGTTCATTATAATACCAATGAAATCACTGTAGCACGGTTATGGCTCCGAAATGTGGACAGTTACATTGGTCAAAGATGACACAGCCGCCAGGCAAGATAACAAGCACGAAGGAATTCAGGTGGTTCGCAGCTGTCAGCGTCTCTTCAGTTACTGCCACAGGTCCCATGGAAGCACAGGAGAGAGCCTCCCATAGCATGATACTGCTCCCACCAGCCTGCGTCTGTGACGCGCTGCACGTATCGAGTCCCCGTTCACCTCGATGACGGCGTTTGTAGAGGCGACCATCGACCTAGTGTAGCAAAAATATGGTTCACCCGAAGCGCCGACACGTTTCCATTTATCGACGGTCGAATTGCGATGGTCCCGTGCCCAATGCAGTTTTAACTGACGATGTATTTAGGTCAACATATCAGCACATATGGCTTATCGACGCCGTGTTGCATGTTTATTAATGTACGATGAATGGTGGTCTCCGAAACACTTGTGCGTGCACCAACATTTTGCTCTTTCGGCAGGGATGCCATAGATTGGCATATATCCCACTTCACAGAGTAGAAAAACCTCCGCACCCCAATTTTTGCGAAGAGCCGTGAAAGTCCACCCATTTAGAGGCTAGAGTACTTTATCCTTCTCCCTCTTTCCATACATGTTCACGAAAGCAGCAAATAAACATTCGACCAGCTTCGCCGTTTTCGAGACACTCGTGTGCTAGCTGTACGTAATAATAATAGCCCTTTGTCAAAGTCCCTTATGTCCGTGGACGTCCCCATTTGCAGCCTGTGTCTTCACTAGGGCATCCCCTACCCTCGTATGTTCCACTTACGTACTTTTGTTACCGCGTCTGTTGCTCCCAATGCCACCAGGCGACATCGAGCGTCGCGGTGGGCAGTGGTCATAATGTTTTGGCTTATCAGTGTATATACTAAGACAACTCTTATTGGATGGGAACGATACGTGCATATAGCGTACAATAAATACAAACAGCAGCTAATTCGAAAGAAATGATACATTACACTGATGAGCCAAAGAAACTGGTACACCTGCCTAATATCGAGCAGCTTCCCCCCCCCCCCCCCCCCCCACCCCCCCGAGCACGCAGAAGTGTCGCAACACAACATGAAATGGACTTGACTAATGTCTGAAGTAGTACTGAAGGGAACTGACACCTTGAAGCCTCCAGGGCTGTCTATAAATACGTAAGAGTACGACCGGGTGGAGATCACTTCCGAACAGCGCGTTGCAAGGCGTCCCAGATATTCTCAATAATGTTCATGTTTGGGGAGTTTTGTGGCCAGCGGAAGTGTTTTAATTGGGAAGATTGCTCCTGGAGCCATTTTGCAGCAATTCTCGTCGTGTGGGGTGTCTCATTTTCCTGCTCGAACTGCTTAAGTCCATCGGAATGCACTATGGATATGAATAGATGCAGGTGATCAGACAGGATGCTTGGGTGCATGTCACCTGTCAAAGTCATATCTAGACGTATCAGGGGTCCTACATCACTCCATATGCACACGCCCCACGCCATTACAAAGTCTCCACCATCGTGAATAGTCCCTTGATGACATGCAGGGTAAATGAATTCGTAAGGTTGTCTCCATACCCGTACACGTTCGTCCGCTCGATACGATATGAAACAAGACTCGTGCGACCAGGCAACATCTTTACAGTAATTAACAGTCCAATGTCGGTGTCGAAGGGTCGAGGCGAGGCGTAAAGCTTTGTTTCGTACAGTCATCAAGAGTACATGTTTTGTCAGTATTTGTCAACGTTACCATTGCTGTGAGATTTGAGTCGCAACCGAAGAAAATAATACAGGGTGGTCCCGAATTCATGGTACAAACTTTAATGGTAGGTGCAGGACATTGTAACAAGGATATATTGTATAGGAATGTATAGTCCCAGGTGACGCGGTGAGGCGTAAACAGGGGAAATAACGGCCGAAAGGAAAACGAAAGATTTTATTGAAATCGTTGTTGACAAGTGTCATGTTTACAGTAAGTGTTCAAAATTGCGTCCACCATGAGCGATACATGCTTGACAGCGTCGGTGCAGCGATTGGCGTACACGTTCAAAGATGCCTGGTATTTCACGCACACCTGCAGCAGCTACAGATATGCGAGCAACGAGATCCTCATCTGAGTCAACTGGAGTCTCATAAACAAGACTCTTAAGATGTCCCCATAAAAAGTAATCGAGGCAAGAGAAATCAGGAGATCGGGGTGGCCAAGGGACTGGTCCACCACGCCCAATCCATCTAGCACCAAACGTGGCATTCAGGTAATTCCGTACAGCAGTGCTGAAGTGTGCTGGCGCTCCATCGTGCTGAAACCACATGCGGTTACGAATGGCGAGCGGAACATCTTGCAGCAGTTCTGGTAACACTTCTTGCAGAAAAATAAGATAGCTGTCGCCACAGAGTCGCGTGGGTAGTAAGTATGGCCCAATCAAAAAGTCGTTCACAATACCAGCCCACACATTAATACCGAAACGTTGTTGATACGCATGTGGACGCGTTGCATGTGGATGATCTGTTGCCCACACATGGGAATTGTGCGCATTAAAGACACCCTCGCGTGAAAATGTCGCTTCATCTGTAAATAGCACATGACCTACGAAATCCGGCTGCAACGCACATTGCTGCAACAACCACTGGCAGAAGTTCACGCGAAGAGGATAATCTGCCGGATTCAATGCTTGTACTTTTTGAAAATGGAAGGGGTGTAAGCGATTTTCATTTAACACTCTGCATACAGTCTGATGACTCACATGTACGTCACGCGCAACAGTTCTTGTGCTTGACTCGGGTCTATCAGCCACTATGTTCAAGATGCGTTCTTCCAGTCTTGGAGTGCGTACAGCTCTTAATCGACCAGCGTCATGTCTGTTGACGTCGAACGTACCTGTTTCACAAAGTTGACGATGTAACCGTTGAAAAATTCTATGATCCGGCATTCGTCGATTAGGATACTCCGCGCGATACATTCGTAACGCAGCTCTGGCGTTACCATTTGCACGGCCGTACATGTAATGCATGTCTGCTTTTTCTGCATACGTAAAGTCACCCATCGTCTACGGCAGCACAATTGTGAATGGCGCTTGTCCCTACTGCGATACATCATGTTCATCTACTGCCCTCTACCGGCAGTGACACCAACCGATCACTCCATTTCTCTTTCCCCTGTTTACGCCTCACCGCGTCACCTGCGACTATACATTCCTATACAATAAATCCTTGTTACAATGTCCTGTACCTACCATTAAAGTTTGTACCATGAATTCGGGACCACCCTGTATATGTGGAGCTACTATGGTGTGAGAGTACTGTATGTAAAATTATCTGTTGTTTCTAGAAAGAAGTCGCTGTCACTATTGGGGCCATCTGTACCTACTTGAAGTATTAAATGCAGCAAGGATTAAAGTAGGAACAGAGGCCCTGAATAGTGATAGCGACTTCGTTCTAGAAACAACAGATAATTTTACATACAGTACTCTCACACCATAGTAGCTCCACATATATTATTTTCTTCGGCTGCAACTCAAATCTCACAGCAATGGTAACGTTAACAAAACAGGTAAGCTGCAAATCTTTAACACCGAAGAGGGGACCTTTTGCTTGAGTGAACTACTGGAACACAAAAGTTTTTCTTCCATTGTGTTTTTGTGTAAAGAATACTAATCTAACACGTATGTATTACTCTGGAACTCTGTGAACAAACAGACAAGACAAAGTGATTTCGAAATTTGATTTTGTGTTCAAAAAAGTTACACACAAAAAATTCAGTTACTTGTCGCCGTCTTCGCACGCTCGAAGGACACATCACAATTAGTGCTTTACACGCATTGTTCTTAAGACGGGAAATAAATTATGTAACCGAAAGTGTCTCTAAGCTGAGTGTAACTTTACTTATAACGTGACATGCGATAAAGACAAAACGATATAACTTATATAGAATAAAAGCAGTGGTCTCATTCATATCTCTTTTATCGTCGGAACATTTATTGCGGAAGAATTTTCGAGCTTTTCAGACTTGACGTTGAAGCTCATCAAAGCAATTTCATTAAAGAATGTTCGTGAAAAAGTTGTTTTCTGCCGTTTAAAATTGACTTATCGCATTTTAAGCATATTATATTACGTTTAGAACAAACTAGATTATTACGGTTCAGCTGAAGTTAACAAACGATCTTCAGACGAGTTTCTCATTCTATTTCAGTTTTTTGATGGTTTTGAATTTTCGTCCACGTTACGACAGAGAAATTTTTAATCATGTACGAAAGGACTGTTTTAAAAAGTCTGAAGGAAGATTAGTGTATATGTCGTTCTACATAATATGATGGGCGACTTTCTAAGAGAAAGTTTTAAACAGCATGTAACAAAATCTTAACAGACTGCTAACAAAACTGCTGTCTTTCGAATATTGTGAATGTTTTGCAATCCATTAATATTTTAGTTTGTGCTTTATCATATATATAAATAAACGTCAATTTTTTACTCGTTTCGGTCTCTCAGACCATCATTACAGGAAGAGTAGCAACAGAGAAGTGCAAAACTGCACTGTACACATTATGTCCAGCAAATAATCTAAAAACAGAGCTTAAAGAGGAGTATAAAATACTTGCAAAGACAGAAACATCAGATGGAAAAGCAACTCATGGTCTGTTAGATGATTCGGCAGTCCACAGCGTTACAATAAATATAAATGGGTGTCTGTCATATACCAGGACATTACACAGCATCAAATAGCTTTTATGATAACAAACAACTGAATGTGAAGGAACTGCCATAAAGAAAGGTCGCTGTTGAATTGAGAACAACACAGATCACCCATTACGAAGAACTCCAAAGAATAAAATGCAAAGTATGTGCTCCCATATTCAGTAAAGGTAATATACAATGAAATACACTGTCAGCAGTCAGAGGCAATGTGACAATGTTGTCAACAGTGTGAAGCCCCGTAACATACGTTAAAACAAGTTTACAGCGTCATTCAGAGCGATAAAAAGAAGAAAAGATGTAAGCAGAGTGAAACAATATGTCGTGTGAGTTATAAATATTCAATAGAAAACCTTATTAACCCAACATACACAACACGAAAATACATTGCGTATACAAAAGTATCAACTATATAGTCAAAAATAAAGTTGACAGGCTCTTTTTAGTAATAGTAGTAGTAGTAGTAGTAGTAGTAGTAGCTTTATTCGTCCATAGATTTCTTTTTACAAGGAGATAGGACACATCGAAGTATTTACAAGTTTAGACCAATTTAAAATAAGCTAATTTGTATACATTAACATTTACAGACTTCTAGTTAGAGATAGTCATTAGATTTACTGCTGGTATACAATACTTTTTTACAAATAACTTATTACACAAATAACTTATTAAATAATGTGATGCCACACAGTTCACTCATTTTTTTTATCCGGCACATCACACACTATACACATTGTTTCATAATACTTCACTCACTAAACACAACAACACACACACACACACACACCAACACACACACACTGGTCATCTCTTGGCCATTTTCTGAACCACAACATCTCCTTTGCTACCCTGAAAAACTGAGTCAGCATCCCTATGTAATGAGTGAGATGTTGAGCTCAGAAAGAGGAAGAGGTGTTAGTACTGTGCTATGCATAGCTTGGGGGTAAGTACCTCTAGAAAAGGAAAAAAAGAAGGAACAAAACATGAAGTGAAGGTTTTATGTGGAATTATGGATGTTTTATAATCATTATTGTAGTTTATTGGTATAACATTTTTTTACCAAACCCCTACTCTGTTTTATCTAAGTACTCCTTCAATGTATAAATTGTGTTGCATAACAGGTACTTTTTAGCTGCCCTTTTAAAAAAGTATATTTTTGCAAATACTTTACTCTCTTTTGGTAATTTATTGTACACTTTTATTCCTTGGTAGAAAATGCTTTTTTGAGTTTTGGGTTTATTTTTTCTTGGTAAACGTAAGTTGAGTCGAGCTCTTGTTCCATGGTCAATGACAGAGATGTTTGTACAGTAATTAACAATACTATTTGGGAAGTGTGCAACTGATTGGTAAATGTGTTCACAGGGAGCAGTTAAAATCACCAGTGTTTCAAACAGATCTTTAGAACGAGCTTGACTACTGTTTCTCGTTATTATTCTTATGGCTCTTTTCTGTAGATTGAAAACTGTGTTCATATTTTGCATATTTGTTCCCCAAAAAAGAATGCCATAGCTAAGAACTGAATGTACATATGAATAGTATGTAACTAAAAGATACTTCATGTTACACACTCATGATACGATTCTGAGGGCATAACATGCCGATTACGTTCTGTTTGAAAGTATCTTTGTGTGTTTACACCGCTCCAACAGAGAATTAATATTCATTCGTAGAAATTTTGCATTTGTTACACAGTCTATAGAGGTGCTATCTACATCTAATTTAACACTTTAATTTTTTATCTTTAAACTGAAATTTCTTGGCATTAGTTTTCTTTCCATTCAATATCAGTTTATTGCTTATTGACCAATCATAAACTTCCTTGAGCGTTTCATTTGCTTTGTCTGCAAGGAATTCTCTTGTTTTCTCAGTGATTATAATATTGCTGTCATCAGTGAAAAGAATATTTTCACCATGAGTAATGTTACTGGGAAAGTCATTTATGTATAGCAGGAATAGTATTAGTCCTAATATGGTAACACCTATTCTAATGTATTTTGGTTCTGATAAGTGTTTCACTAAATATTTAGATCTATTTGAAGTATGTATCATCTCTACTCTTTGTACCCTATCTGCTAGATATGATCGAAACCAGTCATTAACTACCCATCTTATTCATAAGGCTTCTAATTTATTTAATAGAATCTTGTGGTTGACTGTACCAAAGGCCTTAGAAAGATCCATAAATATGTCTGTGGCACACACATCTTTATCAAAAGCATCAAGTACAATTTTTTTGAATTCTACTATGGCGACTCCATATTATTGCCACTTCAGAAAGCAAACTGTGATTCGTTTAAGAGACTGTATTTACTCAGGTAGTTCCTTAATCTGGCTTTCATAAGTGCTTCTATTATTTTTAAGAATGGTGACAGCAGGGAAATATGCTGGTAATTTTCTATGTCTTCTGCACTACCTTTATTAAGCAAAGGTACAACTGCTCTGGAAATTACCCTGATGTGAAGGATTCATTTATTGTATTTGTTGAGAGGCCTTGTTTAATCTCTATGCATTGTTTCAGCACACACATTGGTATTTCATCTAAGCCTACTGCCTTTTTATTTTTAAGGTTTGGAACAGTTTTATTGACTTCATTCTCTGTGGTTGGAAGTAATAGCATTGTATTTAGTGCAGCATTATTTACAGATGTTACATTTGTTTTGGGGAATTTTTGCTGTAACTTCTTTGCGATATTTGAAAAATACTCGTTTAGATAGTTTGCTAAAAGTCGTGGATCATTTATTACCTTATACCCCTTCCTCAGCAGTATGTTATTTTGCGTTTGTTTGCCTCTCTGTGTTTCCTTTTTTATAACATTCCAGGCTGATTTGCTTTTATTCTCTGCATTATATATCTATGATAGAAATTTAACAATTTGGTTCATTGTGACTCTTCTTCACAGAACTGAGGTATTTAAGTTTTTGGGAGAACTTCTTAATAACTGCTGTTTTCCATCTGTTTTCTGGGATGTTGATACAGACATGCATACTTTTGGAAACGCCTTTTCAAAGATCATTTCAGATTATATGGAGAATTTATACAATTTCATATTCACATTAGTTTCCTTCACCCCAGCTTTGTTTTGATAGTTCTTCTGAAAAATCTTTTACATTGATTTATGATAGTTGTCGTTTGTAGACTCGTAGTCTAGGGAATGTTTCATTACCTGATTTACTGTTGTTATTTAATGGAGATAGTCTGATAGTCCTCGATCTTTTGCAGTTACATCACATTTTTCCCTGTCCATATATTTGGCCACTTGATCAATTAGTAACGCAATTATTGTTGGAACACTTGTTGCACTATTGACCAATAGGGACATGCGAAACTTGGAAGGATATTTAAGAGCAAGACTGATTATCTTACATTGTGTACGTATGTCTCCTGTCCTGATATTAGTCTCGATGATGTAGTCCACCGATTCAATACTCTCTTGCTTGGCAGACTATGAATAATCACATGCCCTCTTATCTTCTGTATCCCATGCAACTGAGCACTCATCATTGCATGATTGCCGATGAGGTGATAAGGTTTCTCTTGGATATAAATAAACACTGTATTCTTCCTTTGGTCATATTAGGAAGTGGTTAATATACTTCAGCTAACATAAGTGATCACATTAATCGACTGAATATGAATATTTCTTCGTATTAATTTTACATTCTTCTTAACAGAAAATGAATTCATAGCTCTTCTTGTACACAAAAAGATATTTTAGTCTGCATAGCCAAGAAGGATTACTTCGAAAACGTCATGAAATCGCTGCTATATTCCAATATTTGCCTCAGAGTAGGTTATGGATCACTTTTTCCCAAGCTAGCTCACTTTTCGACTGACATAGTGAATAAAAAATTTCGCTCTCTTGTAAAATATTACCCAGAACCTACACTAATAGTCTGCTGTAGTCCAAATTTCAGGTCTAACTTGCCTATTTTAATTTAAAAATGTTTGTTTCATCATATATTACTTACAAAATCAAGGAAAGAATGAATATCCTTTTTTCTCACATCGCTTATTAAAAAAATTATTTTTTCTCAGTAAAGGTGAATGTAGGAAAAAAATAATTTTTTTATGAAAGGAGCACATAAGAAAAAATAAAAGTATTATGGTTAACGCAGTAAAATAAACTTATTCTTAATTCATTGCTCACAAGTTCAGTTTATTTTGATATAAAAAGTAAATGTAAGAAAATAAAAATAGTTTTTATGTGTTCTGTTCTGTTCCCAAAGTTTTACTAATTCTTTCTTCTTGCGTAGACACCAGACATTTATGAACTGACAATTTTTCATGTTTTTTGAGATGCCTCTTGACTGTACTTCTATCACATTTGCATGTTATTTTAGTCTTCTGATAGTCTTTAGAACATTCTTTAGATATATTACAGTATCCATGTTTCAGATACTTATCTTTACAACATTATTCAAATTTTTTTATACACACAATTAGTACACCACTTTAGCTTTTTGGTATTGTCCATTTAAAAATTATACAATCTGTTAGGAAAATACAGATCTTTTATCAAATTCATACTGTGATCATGAAATTCATTTTCTTTAATATTTGTATTTCTTCATTCCCCCATATATTTCACTTTTATCTGTCCTTCAACTTACAGAAAAACCCAATCTTTATTTAATTTAGAATATATATCTGGTAAAATAACTTTAATCTCATTGTTAAGCTCTATACAAATTTTTTCTACACTGGTAGTATTTAAATGTTCACATCCAGTAATATTACATGGAACATTTATCTCTAACTCACATATTTTTGATCTCTTTTGACACACTTGCATATTGAACTTGCCACATAGAAATTTTTTTATTAGTTTTTTAAAATGTGTAGAGTTCATATGATAATGTATCTAGTTTATTTTCCAAAATATATCTTTTAACATCATGTGAACACAGTGCTTTCTTGTTATTTGCAACTGTGTATATTCCTCTTTCTCATTTCCTATCGTATTAATTTTCCTGTACTATTCTCTACTGTCAAACAAACAATCTTCATAATCTTCTAAACGTTTCTCTTTTTAACAATACATTTCTTAATTGTTTTAGACTTTCTCTCTCTATTTTAACACCAGCATTATAAGCACACATTTTTGCTATTAAACCAAGTAATATTTCATTATTTTCCCATTACACTGATATTTGAGTTTTCCTAAGACTTTCTTGTTTACTTGTGTAATACCAGAAATAATATCTGTTGGATAGTCAGTTGTGTCAAAGTAATCAATCATAGATTTCATGTCTTCATAGATATCTTCAGAATTTATATTGTAGATATAAATCACAAATGTCTTGATTCTGCAACTCAGTATTTTAAAATATTTCACTTTCATTATTCCACTGTCAAAACTATACATAAGTTTTTTTGATAAATGAAATATACTCGTATCAGCATAGATGGGTTTATTAAATGTGATTTTTCTTAAGTTCTTCTAGATGTCAACAATGTTTTCATTAAGTATAGTTCTTGCTTTAAAGTTTGGCTTAGCTATCAATTTATAACATTTAGTACCATCTGACACTAATTTTATATCCACTGTGTTTCTTAAATTTTCCATTATCTTACCAGACACAGAATTACTCAATTGGTAGAAACCTTTTTGAAAATCGTTAGGCAATGGCAGTCTCACTTCAGTAGTCAAATCTGTATATTTCTTCAACCAATCACATTATTTAAATTTTAACACTTTATGTATTTTCTTATTTTCACTCATAGAGACAGGTTCTGTTTAAGGTTTATATACTGAACTACAAAATTATGTTTGTCATTCAAAATAGTCATTAGCTTATTTTCGTTAGTTCTGGATACTATTTTATTATCAGGAGCAAGTGGTAACTTTTGTGTAAATCATGTAGTGGTTTCAGGTATTTTAGATCTACTTTGAAAATATATCCTGTTTTAGCAGTATCTGACATCTCACTTATTTTTATACACTCAAAATTATTTGCTTCATACCATTCAAATAAACATGCTAAATAATTCAATAACATATTTTTTTCAAATTTTTTCAGATATTTATCATTTGCTTTTACACATTTTTGCAACAATTGGATATTCCATCATTATTTCTTTTTCAACCATTAAAATCATATCATAATCATGTAGTATAGTGTTTGTATAATCGTTTTCAACATTGTATCCCTTTATAATCCAGGTGCAATGAAACACCAAAAAGAACCTAAATAATAAGAATTTATAAGAGTTTTTACAAAATTTTCAAACACAACAGACAATAACTATACATCAGTTTTGAGATATACATCATGATATTCGAAAAAATCTTTGATATTAAATTTTTCCATAGCAATTTTACATGTTACAGTCTTATTCAGTTATATCACAGTCATTCAGTTTATTGTAAAATTCTCCTTTTGCTGCTCTCTGTGCATCTTCAAATTCATATAATCATAAAGAGAGACTACTTTTCTGACCTCATGATGGAATAACGTTTCTGAGAAAATTTTTCTGATATTTGTTATTTGACTCTTTTGCAAATTTTATGAAAGTTTCTCATGTGAAAAGGACATAAATTTAAATATATCAGTATTCCTCATCTTCAGATTTCCTGTATTCTTACTGGACTTGTCGCATCTATCTTCATTGTTTGGTATTAAATATATTTCTCTCTTATCTTACCCAAGTTTTTTCACAATTAAGTGTGAGTCATTTCCAGATAAATTATATAACTTGATAGATACCAAACTCAGATGTTCTGACTGTAAATTACATTTATTACATAATGGGTTTATATATTTTTCTTCAAGTTATCATGATGATGAAGCTTTTTATTTGTCTGTGAGTAATGACGTTTACACAGTGTACAAACTTTAGGTATATTAAGACTTGATTGTTCTTCAGGAGCTAATGGTTTCATTTCTCCAATTTCAGAATGGGTTCTTCCAATTTCTTCAAGTCTCTTTTTCTTACACATTCAATGAATTTCTTATGACAATTTGATCCTCTATGAACAACTGGATCTTTATAATGTCCATTAATGTACTTGTTACAATAAGAGAATCGAACTGGTTCATATTTTTTATATTTTATTGTACATAAATCTTCTCAATTAGGTTGACAGTTTTCTATTAACAGAAGTAGAACTTCAGAAGCAATAGAAATAACAAATTGAACTTTTGGTGTATGTTGAAGATTTCTTAAAAAATACATGTGAACCTTTCTCTGGCATTTCAGCTTTCAATGGTTTGTGAATTAACCAGCCTGTTATGTGATCATATAATTTTTCTTTGCGAGTGACATGGAGTAAACACGTATCACAAATAAATTTTACTTCTTCATATTTACTGATTTGACTGCAAACAAGTGTAGATTATTTTTTATATAAAAATACTGTGAATTATTATCTTTCTTGAAATTAAGGAAATTGACATGTTTCTCTCTCTTACATTTCGTAATTTTTAGCGAATATATTTGATATATTTCGTCAAAAGAATATCGTTTATCGATACAGTAATTTTAGTTTCAGTTCTTGGAATGTGATCATCGTCTATAGGAAATTCAAATATTTCAAATTTCTGACTAATATCAAGATCAACTTTTTTTATACTTTGTAATTTTTTCTGCATTCTTATCCACACATATAAGGCACATTTTATAGACCACGGACAACAAATTTTATCTCAGTTTTTCACACTTATATGTCCTTTTTTACTTTTTATTTTATCTGTAAATTCAATTTAAGATAATCCTCCCACTGAACATATCTGTTAGTTCCTACTTGCATTCAAATAACTTTATATAATAACCATTCTGATCAATGTGCTTGAAAATAACCCATTCTTGATAAAATATTTTATGCTCTTATGGTTTTATGATAGGAACTTATATTCGATGATATTTTTATTTGCCTGCATTTGGTGGTTAGAAAAATGTTTTAAGGTTTCTTTGCATCCACAATGAATTTCTAGATTGTCTTTAGGATTCTCATAATTATCCAATTTACTGCAGTCCGTAACTGGTTATGATATGTTAAGCTTACATTATTTTGTAAATTTATTGTCTACAAGCTGTTTGCAAATGCATTATCAACTAGATAGTCGTGCAACCTATTTGCAAATGCTTTATCAACTAGATAATCATGAACTGTTAATCTGTTTTCTTTTTTTTCGTTTCTTGAAGTTGTTGGTAGAAACTGAAAATATTTTTTACATCTACACCCACATCTACATTTATACTCCGCAAGTCACCCAATCGTGTGTGGCGTAGGGCACTTTACATGCCACTGTCATTACCTCCTTTTCCTGTTCCAGTCGCATATGGTTTGCGGGAAGAATGACTGCCGGAAAGCCTCTGTGTGTGCTCGAATCTTTCTAATTTTACATTCGTGATCTCCTTGGGAGGTATAAGTAGGGGGAAGCAATATATTCGATACCTCATCCAGAATTCTGAATTTTGAAAACTTCATCATCAAAATGGGGTGACTGTTTCCATCTTGTGCCAGACTTTAAGACTGCCACTTGATACATATTATTAAATGTAATTGGACTGGTTTTCCTTAATTTACTATATCCTTTTAAACATTACTTTTATAATAATCATGGAGTTGTACAACCATGAATTTCTGCATTTGGCCTTCTTATTTATAGAATACAAAATTTACAACATTTGTCAAAAAATAAGATTTTTGAAATATAACACTCCAGAGATTTTTTATTTAATAGATATATATGAAAATGAAGTAAGAGATGATTCTCCTTTTTTTATTTTTCTTATATTCTAAAGCACATTTTTTTTACATTTATTGCTATGTTTATCTTTATCTTATTGATTCATGTAAAACCAGTTTAATCTTTAATAGCTTGAAACAATGACATTTTTTAAAATTTGCCTCAGTTTCCTGATTTTCACTATTTCACACTGATAATATTTTCGTATGTTCTTCACCTGGAGTTCATTGTAAACGATATTGATAACAATATGTAGAAATATTTTTTCCATATACACAATGAATCCATGTTGTGTTGTAATTTGTTACATGATATTCATTTACACACTGTCTACACATCGTTCAGTAACCATCATTTCAGTATTTTCATGAAGTAAAACTATGAATCAGCTTATTAGTGTTACAATATTCGCACAATTTGGTTTTCATTGCTTCCATTTACATAGAAAAAAATTATTAGGTTTGTGTAAAAGTAAAATTTTCTAATTTCTTAAATGCATCTTTTAATGTTTTTGTGTATTTAATGCCAAATAAACGTGTATCCACAGGACATGTGGCCTGTAATTGAAGAAGTGTCATGATGATCTCTCCATTGGCAAAAGATTTCAGAATAGTCCCCCAATCGGATCTCTGGGAGGGGACTGCCAAGGGGGAGGTTACCATGAGAAAAAGATTGATTATTCAACGAAAGGATAACGTTCTACGATTCTGGGCGTGGAATGTCAGAAGCTTGAACGTGGCAGGGAAACTAGAAAATCTGAAAAGGGAAACGCAAAGGTTCAATCTAGATATAGTAAGCGTCAGTGAAGTGAAGTGGAAGGAAGACAAGGATTTTTGGTCAGATGAGTATCGGGTAATATCAACAGCAGCAGAAAATGGTATAACAGGTGTAGGATTCATTATGAATGGGAAAGTAGGGCAGAGGGTGTGTTACTGTGAACAGTTCAGTGACTGGGTTGTTCTAATCAGAATCGACAGCAGACCAAAAGCGACAACGATAGTTCAGGTACACACGCCGACGTCGCAAGCTGAAGATGAACAGATAGAGAAAGTGTATGAGGATATTGAAGGGGTAATGCAGTATGTAAAGGGGGACGAAAATCTAATAGTCATGGGGGACTGGAATGCAGTTGTAGGGGAAGGAGTAGAACAAAAGGTTACAGGAGAATATGGGATTGGGAGAAGGAATGAAAGAGGAGAAAGACTAATTGGGTTCTGTAACAAGTTTCAGCTAGTAATAGCGAATACCCTGTTCAAGAATCGCAAGAGGAGGAGCTATACTTGGAAAAGGCTGGGAGATACGGGAAGATTTCAATTAGAATACATCATGGTCAGACAGAGATTCCGAAATCAGATACTTCGATTGTAAGGCTTACCCAGGAGCAGATATATACTCAGATCACAATATAGTAGTGATGAAGAGTAGGCTGAAGTTCAAGACATTAGTCAGGAAGAATCAATACACAAAGAAGTGGGATACGGAAGTACAAAGGAATGACGAGATATGTTTGAAGATCTCTAACGCTATAGATACAGCAATAAGGAATAGCGCAGTAGGCAGTACAGTTGAAGAGGAATGGAAATCTCTAAAAGGGGCCATCACAGAAGTTGGGAAGGAAAACGTATGTACAAAGAGGGTAGCTGCGAAGAAACCATGGGTAACAGAAGAAATACCTCAGCTGATTGATGAAAGGAGGAAGTACAAACATGTTGCGGGAAAATCAGGAATACAGAAATACAAGTCGCTGAGGAATGAAATAAATAGGAAATGCAGGGAAGGCAAGACGAAATGGCTGCAGGAAAAATGTGAAGACGTCGAAAAAGATATGATTGTTGGAATGACAGACTCAGCATACAGGAAAGTCAAAACAACCTTTGGTGACATTAAAAGCAACGGTGGCAACATTAAGAGTGCAACGGGAATTCCACTGTTAAATGCAGAGGAGAGAGCAGATAGGTGGATAGAATATATTGAAAGCCTCTATGAGAGTGAAGATTTGTCTGATGTGATAGAAGAAGAAACAGGAGTCGATTCAGAAGAGATGGGGGATCCGGTATTAGAATCGGAATTTAAAAGAGCTTTGGAGGACTTACGGTCAAATAAGGCAGAAGGCATAGATAACAGTGGCAACAAAACGACTATTCACGTTGGTGTGTAGAATATATGAGTCTGACTTTCGGAAAAGCATCATCCACACAATTCCGAAGACGGCAAGAGCTGACAAGTGCGAGAATTATCGCACAATCAGCTTACTAGGTCATGCATCGAAGCTGCTTACAAGAATAATATACAGAAGAATGGAAAAGAAAATTTAGAATGCGTTAGGTGACGATCAGCTTGGCTTTAGGAAAAGTAAAGGGACGAGAGGGGCAATTCTGATGTTACGGCTAATAATGGAAGCAAGGCTAAAGAAAAATCAAGACACTTTCATAGGATTTGTCGACCTGGAAAAAGCGTTCGACAATATAAAATGGTGCAAGCTGTTCTAGATTCTGAAAAAAGTAGGGGTAAGCCATAGGGAGAGACGGGTCATATACAATATGTACAGCAACCAAGAGGGAATAATAGGAGTGGACGATCAAGAACGAAATGCTCGTATTAAGAAGGGTGTAAGACAAGGCTGCAGCCTTTCGCCCCTACTCTTCAATCTGTACATCGAGAAAGTAATGATGGAAATAAAAGAAAGGTTGAGGAGTGGAATTAAAATACAAGGTGAAATGATATCAATGATACGATTCGCTGATGACATTGCTATCCTGAGTGAAAGCGAAGAAGAATTAAATGATCTGCTGAACGGAATGAACAGTCTAATGAGTACACAGTATGGTTTGAGAGTAAATTGGAGAAAGACGAAGGTAATGAGAAGTAGTAGAAATGAGAACAGCGAGAAACTTAACATCAGGATTGATGGTCACGAAGTCAATGAAGTTAAGGAATTCTGCTACCTAGGCAGTAAAATAACCAATGACGGTTGGAACAAGGAGGACATCGAAAGCAGACTCGCTATGGCAAAATGGGCATTTCTGGCCAAGAGAAGTCTACTAATATCAAATACCGGCCCTAATTTGAGGAACAAATTTCTGAGGATGTACGTCTGGAGTACAGCATTGTATGGTAGTGAAACATGGACTGTGGGAAAACCGGAACAGAAGAGAATCGAAGCATTTGAGATGTGGTGTTATAGACGAATGTTGAAAATTAGGTGGACTGATAAGGTAAGGAATGCGGAGGTTCTACGCAGAATCGGAGAGGAAAGGAATATGTGGTAAACACTGATGAGGAGAAGGGACAGGATGATAGGACATCTGCTAAGACATGAGGGAATGACTTCCATGGTACTAGAGGGAGCTGTAGAGGGCAAAAACTGTAGAGGAAGACAGAGATTGGAATACATCAAGCAAATAATTGAGGACATAGGTTGCAAGTGCTACTCTGAGATGAAGAGGTTAGCACAGGAAAGGAATTCGTGGCGGGCCGCATCAAACCAGTCAGTAGACTTATGACCAAAAAAAAAGGTAAATCAACTGTACCAACACTAACTACTTTTTTGTGAATTAATTATACTTGTAGATAGTACCACCCTTGATAAAAAACAATCCATTAATGAATCTGAATGTGGAATTCATTCTAGTAGGTAATCCCGGAAATTCTCTTGTTATAAATCTTTGTGACTGATATGTTAACTTACATTCATCTAATTCCATATAGAAAAGATAATTAAAGTATAAAAATTATGCCTGGATAATTAATGATCACACAATTTGATAAAAAATATTTACCTTTTCCTGTAGTAGATATTGACTTTGGGTATTCGAAAATTTATTGTAATGTTGGTAAAATTGTCATGTATATCTTATTATCAACATATAATACAAGTGCCCCACTTGATCTTTGATGTACCCCATCAATTGTTTGTAAATATTGTGGAAAGAATTTTAACCACTAAGTTGTTAATTTTAAATTCATATGATCACCTATCCATACCCTTCAACTGGGAGTGTTCACTGCACCCCAGGTGTAAAAAATAACTGGTATTTAGTGAAGCACATTAGTCACACTGTTGGGCACCTATTTAGTCTTTGTTTAAAGGGCTTCACATTGTCACAGAACCATTGTTCATGTTTTTAAAAGTACACAACACTGTAGACAACAAGTTTTAAACGCTGGGGTGCTGGTAAAACCCCACATACCTAGTAGTGTTGAGCAGTGGACTTCATGATGTCATATGGGGAGGAGCAAAAAGTCTTAGAAGGTGCTGGAGGAAGTTTTTAATGAAGATGAAGACTGAGATTCGAGAGTTTGAAGATTCAGATGACGATGAAGAAGAACAGTGGAAGCAAAGAAAGTGATCATGCAACTGCAAGTGATCGATCTGATGACAATACTAGTGAACATACAGCTTCATTCTTTCCAACAATACTGGAAAGATTTATGCTGGGTAAGGGTAAAGTAACTAAATGGATTACCACGCTGAAGACTAATAATATCAAAACAATGAAGAAAAATATAGTAACTCAACTTCCTTGTACCAAACTAATGATAAAGTCTGCAAGACTGCTGTAGAATGCTTTGATGTGTTCCTAAATGAGCAAATAATTCGCACAAAAGTAGAATGCACCATTTAGGTCTTCTACAAGAACAAAAATACATGCCAGAAAACAGATCTAATATAAATACGATCTTTCATTGGACTGCGGATTCTTATAGAGCAGCTAAAATGAATTTGCAAGATCTGTTTTCTTCAGGACTAGGAGTAGAAATATTTCACAATACTATGTCACTGGACAGAATTTTGTTCCTGGTGAGGTGTCAGATTTTGATAATATTCATGATATGGAGAAATGTAAGGAACTGGTTAAAATATCTACAATATGGGAAGTATTCACCTTGTTCAACTAAAACAGCAGAAATGCATACAGCCTTGGACGTTATACCACAACTGATGAACAACTGGCTCCCTTCAGAGGTAGATGTCACTTTTTGATGTATATTCCTAGCAAACCTAATAAATATGGAATAAAAATACAGACATTATGTGATGCAAGGATTTGGTATACATCTCAAATGAAAGTGTATGCAAGAAAATAGCCTGAAGGGCTAATTCAGGTAAACACGTCGTTTTCAGACTTACTGAGGGGATTCAAGTAATTGGACGAAATATAAAACAGATAACTGGTACACTAGTATTTTGCTTGCTGAAAAATTACTGAAAAACCGGCTAACACTTGTTGGCACAATGAGAAGAAATAAGCCTCAGCTTTTTACTGCATTGATTGTCAGAAAAGGGAGAGAAACTGCAAGTGCAATTTTTGCTTACAAATGGGACATTACTTGCCTTTCATATGTATCTAAGAAGGTAAAAATGTTATACTGTTGACAACAATTCATCAAAAACCCAAGAGTATTAACACTACAATAACTGACAGAAGGAAACCTTAGCTCATTACCTTCTACAATCAGGAGCTGATACAGTTGACAATTTGTGCACAACATACAACGTAGCAAGAAGAACAAAACGATGGCCTTTAGCAGTGTTCTTTCGGATGGTAGATATTGCTTGCATTAATGCTCAAGTTATAATGAAGACCAACATCCCAAGTTTTGCTGTCTAAAGAAGCAATTTATAAGATAGGTGAGGCATGAGCTTGTGTATCCTCACGTTTTAAAAAGAGCTTCAAACTTGGCTGTCCCAAGATCCATCTGGCTGAAGGCAGCTAATATCTCAAATATGGAAGAGTTTATTCCAGCAGTTCAAAGTAATAAATGCACACTTGGAAGATGCATACTTTGTCCAAAAAATGCTGACAAAGAAACAAGTTCCTGTGAAGCAAATGTAACCAATTTAGGTGTTTAAACAATATGAAAACATCTGCAGTAAATGCTTGATTTCAGAATTTTCTTCCAGAGAAATGTTCAGTGTTGAAATGTGATTTTCCCTAGACATTTGACATGAATGATTGTTTTACGTTATATAAATATGTCTGTGGCTTTGTCTGTTAACTTGTTTCTATAATTTTAAAATTGTTAAAGGTTTTCTTATTTGAAAAACGGTATATATACAAGCATTTAAAACCATTTACACATGTTATTGATTTATTAGTTATTGATAATTATTCCAGTACCTTAGTGATTGAAATTGTACTTAAATTAATTAATAAAGGAGAAAATGCAAAGTTTATTTTGTATTAAACAATTTAAGAAAAAAAATCTCATTATCGTATCTATGTAGGGTGCTGTGACCACCCCAAATCCCTAGTTATGTTATGAATGGTCACCTCCCTATTTAAGGGATATGCATGTCTGAAAAAAAATGTAAAACTACATTCACAATAAATAAATAATCAAATTTATGAATTTCACACAGTACTTCGACTGATTCATTTGAATTAACTGTTGGTACAACTAACATAGATCTTGGTTTAGTCTTTTGTGTTTTTTTTTGAACATACAAACTTTAAATAGCATCTATATGATCTTGAAATAATTCTAAATGCTAACCTTTATAGTATGGATACATTATTGGTTCATAAGCATCTTTGCGACATAAACCTAATGAGTGAGAGGTTTCATCAACTAAAACTTCCAATAATTTGTTATATAATTTGGTGGATTTTTAAAACTTTATGTGTAGCAAATCTCATCTCTGTCCATATGTATTTCTACAAGATCATGATTAATAATTTGAAGAAATGCATTTCGAAACACATTGTCATTTCTGTCTACATTCGTTGAACATCGTTGAGCAGATATTTCATGTGTATATATTCATCTTGTAATTGAAATATCAAGATTATTAATATCATGATCAAACTGAATATTGATCACATCACATTTAAAATTCAAATCCTTTAAATGATAGAACTACAGAAACAAATAGTTTAAAATGTCATAATGAACCTCAAATAGTTAATGAAATTTTAAGACCAAGTTTTATTCTTTTAAAATTATTTGACAAATATTGTCAATACAAACATTATGTCATTAGAATGTAAAGGAAAACTTACAAAGGCAATATGTAGAATAAAAAACAAAACCAAATTTTGAAGAAATGTGAAGACTTAATTAAATACTAATTCAGTAAATTTGTGTCAATGAATGAAAGAAGATTTAAGAATTATTTTTTAGCACAATTATTTTAATATTTCAAATGTTTATACACAAGAACAATTGATTACTGATATAATTACTCTTCATCAGAATTATGAAAATGTTTAAGCAGTCTTAGATTGGTGACTGATGAAGCAGTCTTTAGACAGCCTCTGCATCCCATTTATATTCTTTTAATAACTTTTCTACATAATTGACATCTAACTTCTCCTTCAACCATTCATCAGCACAATGATTATGAAAAATTTGATTACAGTTTGCTTGCACAAGTTGATGAATTTCATTACTTAAGTATGTAGAACAATTAGTACCTTCAGATTTCATAGGTTATAATATTTCTTCTAAGAATGATTGTGATAGTTCTTAGTATTTTAAAATTTATTCTCAATTAACTTTATTATTAAATTCTGTTCCTCAAATCTTCAGGTAGTTTTTGATCACATTATGTTCCATCCCAATGTAATCCGATCTAATTTATCTTGAAATTCTCTTATAAAAATCTTCAGATAAACTCTTAAAGACTGATATATAGTGCCATTTTAATTTGTCATGAAATTCTCTCATACTTTTTAGATATATTATAATATCTCTTAATTAAATGTTTCTTTTGTTTTACAAAACGGATTTTTCTATTTAATATAATGTACAACTACTACACCACATCTCTCATTTGTTGAATATAACTCATATAAACATCTAAAATTTAAATTTTTACACAGAAGATGAATCATTTCAATAATTTATTGTAGTTTAGTTTTTAGTTCATTCACTTCACGTTTAATGTAGTGGTTAGTAAACAGATCAGTAAGTTGTAGTTTTCTTAGTTTTGAATAACCTCTAAGTCCTAATTGCTTTGCTCTAGCTTTTAATTCAGTGACTTCCAAACTATTTAGACTCATAATTTATTAGAAACAATTTTTCTATATTTGTAAAATAAATTAAATTCTAAAAGTCATTCCCCATTAAAAATTATTTCATTATTTCAGAAAAAGGAATTTGTTGATTACAAACAATGGTTTATATTTCATTGAGTTTGGAATTAATGGGTTCTCTAAGAAGAAACTGAAAATCTAAAAATTTTTGTTAATAAATGGCTGCTATTGCAAGTTTATCAAACATAGTGGTCGCTTGCTCAGGAACACCTTTACTGATTATATTTTAATTTATTTGGAAAAAGTATTATTAGTTAAATATGTGTAGGGTTTAAGGACAAGTGGCTTCATTTATTTGACTAAAAAATGTTATCATGACTCATGATAGTTAATGCTTTATTCATAATATTCCAGGGTCTGTGAGTATACACCCTGTAGAGATGAAAGGTAGAAAAGGTAATTTAGTAAAAATAATAAAAAATTATAATCTAGATTATTTAGAAATCAAACACAGTAAGCCAGTTGGTTTAGGATACGATTATGCTCAAAATCAAATAAAAATCTTAATATTAAATAATTTAGATCAAAAACTTGGCTATTATCTTCTGTAGAAAATTTTGAAATAACTATCTTGAGCTTGAGAACTAAAGTGGCTCATGAAATTAAAGAGTATTATAATACTCTTGAAGAAATATTTTATGATTATTTGAAAAACTTGAAAGAATATGAAACTACTCAAGCCAAACAATTACCCATCGATTTTCAAACTAAATTATAATAGCAGAAGAACAAAAACAACTTGCTATAGAACTAGAAGAAGAAATATCTAAAAATATAAAGTTAACTCAAGTAAACAGAGAAATGTTGAAAACAGAAAAGAATGACATCGTCTAGGTAGTGACTACAAAACAATAACATAAAAATCGCATTTCCTTCAAAAAGGATGAAGAAATAAAAACTGAATAATTTAGTGTGTCAGAATATATCTACAGTTTTCTTTATATTTTTTCAGGTATCTTGTATTATGTAGATTTTTTCAGCATTTTGAATTTTCAAACTCAGCTGATATTTGGCCAAGAAAATAAAATAAATTTATAAAGCCTAACTTACCTCCATGTGACGATGTAGTTGCTTTCTGAGGTAAATGTCCTATTCAAAAATGTAGTCAGGATTCAGTTATCGCTAAAAATTAAAAACAAAACAATAAATAATATCGTAGGAACATTTTACGTGTGTTAACTGTACAGCTGTTCAAACTGTACAGATAATTCATTATACATCTGTCAAACAGCACATTAGTTGGAAAATCTGATGACAGATGGCACTGATGTTTCTTCCATTTAAATTCACAGGGGAATGTTATTGATTGTAACTTTGAATTGTTTTCTAATGTTAATTTGAGTATGGTAATTATAATTTCATTTTATCTATATTCCATATCAACAAATAAAACGCAATAATTTTAAGAAAATAACTTATTTACATCCAAAAGAAATGTACAAAAATTACTAAAATTGAATCCGCTTTGTCTATCGAAAACCAACTACATACATCATTTTAGAATGATCTTACATCAGCGTAACTTCATAAAAGAATTGACTGAGTTGAGTGTGCATTACTGGAGGTCATTAAAATGTGGAAAGAGAGTTGGCCATTTGGCTAAAATAATCAACATCCTCACCTATACACTTAATAATGGCCCAAATTAATGAAGCAGTTCTGTTAATTCAGAACTTAGTCTTCGTTTAGCGCCATATATATAGAGTCAGAGGAGTACAAAAGTCTCAACTTGTATTGACGACAATGTGTGGATCATGCTGCAGTTTTTTTCAGAGAATAAAAACTGTATTGTCTTACATTCACGACATACAACAAAATAATCTGAAACATTTTATTTATTCCGCATTAGCCATAATTCATTTACTTTTTGCCTTATGTGCACCTTTTGTGAGAAAATGTAATATTTATAACAAGTGAATGTAATAAAAAGATATTCATTTTTCCTTAATTTTCTAAATAAGTCAGTTAGACCTGAAATGGGATTATAACAGTGTAGATTATGGGTAGCTTCACAAGATAACAAACTTGTTGACTCACTTCACAAGTCAAAAAGTGAGGTATCTTGGAAGAAAGCCAGAGATTCACTAATCTTCTATTCTTCAGCATCTTCAAAACAATGGCTGGCTGTATTGTTGGATTCGATCGTCCGCAGAGTATTTGAGTGTGCTGCAGCCTAATTTTTAAGTATATCACATCAAACTGTTTTACAACCAAAATTTATGGTAATACTTTCTATGGGAATGAAGGATTTGTTGTTCTTCAAATTTTTTGATCACTTACACATCGAACTTAAATCGACTCTTAAATTATTATCGAGAAATTATCACAGATTTTACGACTTGTGGCGAAGTTCACATAACCATAATGTCATGATAGTAGCATTTGAGTTAGGGTGGCATTCATCTATCGTACAGCCGTTACGGCGCATTGCACGAGCAACAGCTGCATACATCGGCCCCACACATTGGTACTGGCAACGGCCTTGCCACAGTGGATACACCGGTTCCCGTCAGATCACCGAAGTTAAGCGCTGTCGGGCGTGGCCGGCACTTGGTTGGGTGACCATCCGGGCCGCCATGCGCTGCTGCCATTATTCGGGGTGCACTCAGCCTCGTGATGCCAACTGAGGAGCTACTCGACCGAATAGTAGCGGCTCTGGTCAAAGAAAACCATCATAACGACAGGGAGAGCGGTGTGCTGACCACACGCCCCCCCCTATCTGCATTCACCACTGAGGACAACACAGCGGTCGGATGGTCCCGATGGGCCACTTGTGGCCTGAATACGGAGCCAAAACAGCAGGGAACCTCCATCCTGCTACACTTACTGTACAGTGTGTCTAAGGCGTTCAGCCTGACTGGGTTGACTCCAAACATGTCTCTGACGATTGTCGGGTTGAAGGCATGTGCGACACTCATCAATGAAGAGAACGTGATGCCAATCCTGAGTGGTGCATTTGGCGTGTTTTTGGACCTATATCTACTGCGCTGCATAGTGTTGTGGTTGCAAATATCGACCTCGCCATGGAAATCGTGAGTGAAGTTGCGCATAATGCAGCCTATTGAGCACAGTTTGAGTCGTAACTTGTCATCCTGTGGCTACATGAAAAGCCTTATTCAACATGGTGGTGTTGCTGTCAGGGTTCCTCCGAGCTATAATCCGTATTTGGCTGTCATCCACGGCAGTTTAAGTCCTTAGGCTGCCTGAGCGAGGCATGTTATCGACAGTTCATGTCTCTCTGTATCTACTCCATGTCCGAACAGCGTCACTTTGGCTCATTCCGAAACTCTTGAACACTTCCCTTGCTGAGAGCACTTCCTGTCACGTAGTAATAATGTGTACAAGATCGAGCCGCGGTATTGACGGTCTAGGCATGATTGAACTACAGACAGCATGCGCTGTGTATGGTGTTCCTGGTGGAATGATCAGCTCTTGCACCCCCTCCATCTAAAAGGCGCTGTTCATGCATGGTTATTTACATCTTTTGGCAGGTTTAGTGACATCTCTGAGCAGTCAAAGGGACTGTGTTTGTGACAAAATATCCACACTCAACGTCTATCTTGAGGAGTTCTGGGAACCAGGCTGATGCAAAACTTTTTTGGTGTGTGTATTTACTTGTACACCAACAGTAAAGAACAGCCATGAAACAATAGCCAACTGAAGATGCTGCAACTGCAGTGAAACATGTTTGGGATAAAAAACAAAATTGTGTTTGGCTAAATGTGGACCCCTTCCAAAACCATTTGTACTCCTTCTCAAATTAGAAGGGTATGATTAATTGCCCCTAGATGAAAGTTCCAGTATATCTTCTGACATGCCTATATTTTCCAGAATAGACTGCTTGCTAAAGGAGTGTTAACTAGCCACCAAAATAAAAAACGAAGGCGTTTCCTTTAAATACATATGTCACTCTGTTACTCAAAAATCACTGAAATTGAAAAATTTCAGTCTTTGCTTGTTGATGGAATTACTGTGCTACTTAGAAGATGTAGCTGATACACATTTAAATGAACGAACAACTTATTAATAATGCCTGGACCTAAGATGCTCTGATCATTAATTGTTAAAGATCTCTTGTGGACTAATACATACGTAAGTTACTTTCTAACATTCATTTAAGAAGAATGTGTAGAGAAGATTTGACAATGATGATGTGATGTTCTCACCATCATGAATCAACACTGTCCTTTTGTTTCGTTACCTGCACTGCCACCTGTTGCATCGGGAGAACAGCACCGTGTCACTTCACCAGCCTGATCCCCATGCTAATTGAAAAAATCAGAAAAAATGAAAATCATACACAAATTACATTGTTAAATAATACAGTTTCCTAGGCTATCTAACATCACTCAAGTGGAAACTGATGTCATTGCTGTACACTTAAATCTGGAACATTATGATATGGTATCAGGTTTGGATTAACATAGATATATGTCACATTATTTGTAAGGAACCATATTATTCAGAACCAGTATACATTAGAATCTGTATCTTTATACAATGTAAATTAAAAATGCTAGACCATAGTTATCTGAAACAGACCTTTGGCAATAATCTTACACAATGATTAATGAAGGCCTCAGACAATGAATGACTTAGATCTCATAACTATGGATCACAAGAAAGATAACATATGGGAATGGTTACATGTATTGCATTTAAACACATCATATATTATATCGCTGGATCTGGAATACAACAGGATAGTCATAATAATAACTGGGTCTTTGGTAAACAGATGAGGTACAGAATGATAGTATTCAATGTCAGCAACATGCAGATATGTTGAAATATTGATGTAACCATCATAAAACCACCTCAACCTGCATTGTTAGAAATGTGAGGCCACAGAAGTCAACAGGCATCTAAAACATACCCTTTGGGGCCAACCCATTTGACTAGAAGTCTTAAAATGGAACTCAGTTTACAGACAACCAATTTATACACACAGTTGACATCATACAATATGAAGAAATATGTTAAAATGTCAAAGTCGCCATCATACAAAAACCAAAAACTGTATTGCTACGTATCTTATACCTTAAATGCTTATGTAACTAATCCCAGTCACAAATTACTTTAAACCATAAAATACAGTATGGGAATATTAAGACAATGGGTACCATAACACATAAGATAATACTATATAGGAACTGTATATGTGATACAGAATCCAAGAATTTAGCCATGAAATGACACTGGTATGCCCATTGACAATGGTATTTGAGATACATTAGAGAAATATACGTACAGCATCACTGAGAAAACACTAAAGATGACTAATAATGATGCCACTGAAAATGTTGTGTCATGTAACATGGAACATCAGCAAAAAATAGTGGACTTCAGGCCATAACCTATTACATCACTAATATGAATATAACCTACACGTCAGCATACAGAAGATATGAGCATAGACAGTGTAGGTACACAAAATGTCAACACGATAAGGAAAGATGTTGAATGATTTAAGTACATAGCAATCATGAAAGTCATAAACTGTATTGTTACATATCTTAAAACTAAAATGATCGTCAATGGTCATTTACATGCTCTAACCACAGACACAAATAACAAGTAGCCAAAACTTCAGTATACAGATGACTAACCATTGGGTGTCACACAATGTAGGATAATACTATGCACTAAATGGATATGTGATATGAATCTGAGACCATAATTAAGTGTAACACTGATATATCCATTCACAACAATATCAACAATACATCATGTTAGATGAATTTAATTATATACATGTGTCTTCACTGGAGAGACATTAAAGATGACAAATGGTGATGCTATTGAGAATTTTATGTGATGTGACATAAAACACAAATATAAAAACAGTATACTTATAATACAGACCTCAGGCACAAGTCAGATTTAAGGAAATCTAGCTCTCAGAATAAGAATAGCTCACACATCAGTTATAAAGGAATGGAAATGGAAATTGTTTACATCTACTGATTAACAATGTATACCCATATTAACAACATAAAAGACCATAAATTATGTAAGTAGGAAAGCAATATAAAACTCTTTATGATATGGGTAGAGATCTTATACAACACCTATAAGGATTGCAGATGGCAATCTCAGATGCATCAGAGGTTGAAGACTGAGGCTCAGAAAACTAACTCAGTATGAAAGAGCTTCAACTATATAGGTGAGGAAACAACAATAAAATATGTTATAACAGCCATGACCTCATTTGATGACTGGAAAATTACATCGTTATGTAACTCAAACTTCAACTACTAATAAGTGGTTTTATACGTTATGCTCTAGCCAAAGAATTAAGGTTCATTTGTAAAACTGATTATTAAAATGCAATGCTTTAAAAAACAAAAGAAGTTCACTTTTATTGTAGTCAGTTGCGCCATACAAATAACTGGAAATAATAACATATAAAAATATAAGTGGGATGCATGGATACAGCGGCTTTATATCAAGCAACAGACAAGCATAAGTTCATATGTACAGTAAATGAACATACAGTAAAGGAAGCTACAGTCTGTTTAATGAAAAGGTTACAAAATATGTACTGGGATACTGTAGCATGCTAGCTTGAACAAACACACAATATCGAAGCACACAAAGGACAGTGTGAAGCAGAATGGTACACATTTCATTTCTCTGGTATCTTGTTTGCATTGAACAAGTGTTTCTATAGGCCTACTATTCCTTTGCTATTCAGTGTCATATATTGTACGAGTGGTTCTGTAAGTGTCATGCTAGTTGCTTAGTACTTTATAAATGTCATTCTATTCTTCATAGTAATATAGTATGTGGTAGGCGTTTGATATGATTTACTGTACACATATTCCATTTAATGTTATTCTTCTTGTTCTGTATAATATACTATGTGGTTGTTACAGTTATAATGGAGTGAATGATTTTGAGGTGTAATATCAGAAGTGTGAATGGAGTAATTAATCATTGATTGATTTGAATATGTGTAGATGTTGACAGCAAGCCATACGTGTGTGTATGTGTGTGTGTGCGTGTGTGTGTGTGGGTGTGTGGTGTAGTGTTTCATGGCAGCCTTACTGCTTTTAGTACTTATTTTCTGATTCATTCTTTAACGATGAACAACACTGGCAGTCACTGGCTGTATCCGCAGATTATTCTCATAATTATCTTTTATCATGCTCACCGACGTGTGCCACAGTTAGATTTCACAATTATAATCCCTGTTTCTTTAATATTCATTCACTTACATCAGTGAGTAATTAAAATGTTGATACATTATGATATTAAACCTGATTGCTACTGTGGCTTCTTTTTGCTACTACAGATAGATGAACCCGTCTGTCATTAATACATTGACGGAAAAAAACCGTAACATGAAAGAATAATTAACACCGAGTAGTGACATTTTCAGAATACATTTTTCTAGGTAATATTTTTAAGTTATTAATACTGCAAGATAATGGGCTACTGTATGTATGAGCGAGATAAGCCACTGCAATTGAAATGCTGGTACAATTAAGAAGCGGTGTAACAGTCAAAACGTTGAATGCAAACATGCATGCATTGTATTGCACAAGTGCCAGCTTTCAGTTTGTGTCGGTAAACGCAGGGACAGTAATGTTGGTTGTGGATGACTCTAGAGTTGTCTACCGATGATTTTCCATATGTGCTCCACTGCAGCCCATGATCAAGCAAGCCGAGACAGCATATCGGCACTCTGTAGAGCATGCTGGGTTACAACAGCGATGTGTGGGCGAGCGTTATCCTATTGGAAAACACCCCCTCGAATGCTGCTCATGAATGGCAGCACAACAAGTCGAAACACTAGATTGACGTACATATTAGCAGTTAGGGCATGCGAGATAACTCCCCAGACCATAACACCAGGTGTAGGTGGAGTGGGTCTAGCACGCGGGCAGGTTGGCTTCAGAACTTCAGCTGGCCTCTTCCTAACCAACACACGGCCATATTGGCACCGAGGCAGAAGCAGCTCTCATCAGGAAACACAACAGATCTCCATCCTGACCTCCAGTGAGCTCTCGCTTGACACCGCTGAAGTAGCAGATGGTGGTGGTGTGGATCAATGGAGTGCACGCTACAGGCCTAGGAGCTGCCCTCGAGGTAACAAATTTCTAAGAGCTCGTTGTGTCACTGTGGTGGCAACTGCTGCTGAAATTGCTGCTGGACATGCAATACGACGCGACAGAGCCATACGCCGAACATGTTGGTCTTCCTTCACGATATTGCCATGTGGCCATCAGGTCCCGGTCTTCTTGCGACTGAGCATTCTTGTGGCCACCGCTGTCAGCAATCAAGCAGAATGTCTGCATTTCAGCCAGTTATTCCTACAATATCGCAGAGGAAACATCCTGCTTCTCGTAGCCCTTTTATACGACCTCGTTCAAATTCAATGAGGTGTTGATAATGTCATATTTGTCGCTTTAAGGGCATTCTTGACTAACATCCAATCTCAGAGGTAACTAATGCTCGCGACCTTTAAAACGTGTATTTGAGGCAAACCTGACTTGCATTGTCACAGTGGCGTCAACAGCACCACTCTTATCAACTGGCTCGAAATACGAGTCATATCAACTTGCAGATGTAAAAACACGCCCATCAATTTGCATATATGTCTCACAACTCGTTCTTGGTGATGAGTATGTGTAATGCTATACCCGAATTTCTAGCTCGATTGGGCCACTCCTATTAAATGTCAGATCAATAAGATGTCTCCGTTTCGTAACATTATCATCCCCTTAAAATTTGGCTCTTATTATGTGGTGCTTCCATTCACTATAGGTCACCAGAGAGCGAACTATAGCATCTTACTGTTACGCTAAAAAACAGCACAGCCAACAGCCCACAGCAGCTCACTTAGCTCCTTGTATTTCTGTGATCATTTACAGGGTCTTAAAAGTGAGTGCCATTCTATGACCGATCGTTACTTTTCAGATATGAGTATTAGTTTCGAATCATCAAATTGATCAACAAATGTCAGTGAACCTATTTAGATTCCATAAAATGATTGAAGTTCTGGGCAGGTATAATAGAGCTTACCTTAACTGTTTCTCTTCTTTTAGATACAGTATATTTCCTATTTTAAGCAGGCATTGTGAGTCTTATCCGCAGCCTATATTTCAGTTTCGATAGTTTCTGATTACTGTCGAACTGCAGACTATGTCACTGCGTGCGAACATGTGGCAGTTCTCGCAGAATATCCCAAATTGAGGATTGCCTTATGCTCTTTTTTAACCAGTGTTTTCGCTTCCATCACTATTAGATGCAGAACAGCTCAGGATTATAGTGAATATGTTTATGTTTTTTTGGGCATGCAGCTGAAGTTTCGTTTCAACAAACTTCTGAAAGTTCAATAACAGCTCTAGTACCTTTCTCGCACACTTCCTGTTGTGCATTTCAGATCAGGGCGTAAAGGATCAATGCTGCTACATGTTATAATACTTTCTTGTCTCTGTTTCATCATTCGTATATATACGAAGACTTGCAACAGTATTACCATCTTTTGCATACCGAGGGGTCTGTGATATGGTAATTTTGTGCAGACTATGAGGCAACATGTTTTCCTCTCAGACTTTATGAAGCCGCAGCGAGCGTTCGGAGCATACGTAATTTGTCTCCCCAGCCACCGAAAAAGCCTGGATGAGCAACGAAGTATCGAACGACCTGCTGTGTGAAGACAAAGTAACATTATTAAACTGTCCGGAAACAAAGTTCCAGGCGATGAAAGACGGCAGACAAACAAGCAACACAACGTTCTATAATCGCTCTTATAAAACGAAAATGTAAAGAAACCTGTCATTATCTTATCATTTACCGTAACTAACGACTTGTTCGATTTAGTGCAGGCATCGTCCTACAACCGGGTGTATATTATTTACTGACTCAGTACCGGGTAACACAATCTATCAAAAAAATGGTTCAAATGGTTCAAATGGCTGTGAGCACTATAGGACTTAACATCTGAGGTCATCAGTCCCCTAGAACTGAGAACTACTTAAACCGAACTAACCTAAGGACATCACACACATCCATGCCCGAGGCAGGATTCGAACCTGCAACCGTAACGGTCACGCGGTTCCAAACTGTAGCGCTTAGAACCGCACGGCCACACCGGCCGGCCCACAATCTACCATCTTCTTTTATATCCTATTTTAAATTAAATGTTGCTGAATCACCAAATAGCTAAAAGGATTTACACTAAATTGAAGGTGGTTAGTGAACAAACGATTGGACGCTTCTGTTTCATGCATTTCAACTAATTTGTAATTATATTTTTCCTAGAAGAGTGGGTGTAATTTGCTGTGTGTATCTATTTTCTACTTGAGAGTTGGTACGGTAACAGATACTCAAGACCTTCTGAGTGTATCCAGGGAATAGTAGCATTTGAATCTAGAAATTCCATCATGCAATCTTTGACACTTAGAAGCTGTTTCTTGTGCGATCCCCGTAATTTCTGTTTCGCAGCAGCATAATTTTACTGTTAACTTCATGGTTGAATGTTCTAAAATAAAGTATTATGCTAATTAAATGTTAATTTGATGCCACTGAATTCGAAACTGATTTTGTAATTCGAATATTAGCTATAGTTTTCGAATTGGAGGAATTTCTTGCAATTGTGTTTTTCCACAAAAATAGGACTTCACATACATGAACCGTCAGAGCTTCTTGAGCATTTAGTTCCGCCAGTAGGTAACATGATTATGCATGTGTTCATCACGCAATCAATAGTTTTGTGAGCAGGCAATAACATTCAGTTCTTAAAACTGTTGCAATAAAGAGACGTTTTGGTTATTCTGAAACTGATTTCATATGAATTCTGTTGTGATACAGTAGTATGCTCACAGATGTATCAGTATTACAGGAAACATCTGCTGCAGCTGGAGTGAGGTGGCATTTGCTTCGAGGAAGTGTATTTGGTATTTTGGCATTAACATAGGGGACCAGGATAGAAAGCTGACACCACATGGCTTCTGTACTACGTATTCGTACAATTGCAATGTGTGGATAAATACACACATCAAAAAAAGTATTGCATCACCCATGTTCCCAGATCTCGTGAAGATAGTCGTTGACTGTGGATACTGTTATCACAGACACAGTATCTTTGACTGTTCAGAGATGTCACTAAACCCCCCCTCCCCCCCAAAGATGTAAGCAACCATGCATGAGCAGCGCCTGTTAGACGGAGGTAGATTCTTTTAGGTGTTTGTCTATTTTTTGTTTGTCTGTTGTCGATGTATTACGCTCCCAGTAAAAGGTCGTAACAACCTTATAAAATTGTCTCTGATAGTGCTGTTGAAAGAATTACTGTTTGTTGCACGAATGAAGAGTCTTGGGAGAGACGGCTGGATATTTTTAGCAACTATTCAGACATGAGATTGCAGGTTCGAGTGCTGTTGTCCACGTCTCTTCCCGAATGCAGGCATGCATCAATGAAGAGGACGTGCTCCTGGGTGTTAAAGGTACCAGTGCGTACATAAGTCTGGACCAGCACCTCTGAAGGTGTCTCTGTATGGAGGTGCAACATGCCATGTGTGGTTTTCTTGAGCAACAAAAAGGGCGGAAATGAAGTTTATGTTGATCTCTATTCCAATTTTCTGTACAGGCCCCGGAAGTCTCGGAACCGAGGAGACGCAAAACTTTTTTGATATGTGTAGAAATGGGCGCTATATGCCACTTAGACTCCCGATGAATTAGAGGAATCCCAATAATGACACCAATGATTGCTATTTATGCATGATTTTTCGTATAGAAATGGCAGCTCCATAGAGATAATCCCAAAAATTATATGCCCTAATGTACGCACTGCATTTTACACTGTACCCATCCTCAAGAAATCGATTCTAAGAACTCTAATTAATCCTAAAATGATGATGGAAAATCATCCAGTTTGAGAGATAAGAACGTATCTTGATTTTTTAAGATAACAAAGGGAAACTATATGACCTCTTCACGGATTTAGACCTTCCTAAAAATAAGGTTATTACGGAACAACTGGGAATGTGCGACTTCAGAGCGTGTCTTCCGAAGTTGGAAAATGTCAGAAATCTCTAGGAGCCGTGTCAGGTGAGCAAAAAAGGCATGAGAAATGTTGTTTTGAAGAAGAAAGCTCCTGCTTCGCGTTCGCCAGTTGCGTTCCTGCATTGGTTGTTGTAGCAACATACATACATCCTTTTTCGGCCGTTATTCTCGCAATCCTGGAATAGTTTGTTATTCTAAACATCTTGGTAGCTCGCACGCCTCACTGTAGTCCTGTTTGGGACAAAGTAAGGAGTGCGCCATGGACACTATAATTTTGACAACACTGTTCCTTACGGGCCATTTTTTGATGGCACCGAGTCAGTGTCCTTCCACTGACCTAATAGTACTTAGACTAAAAAATGACATCCGTTTCTCATCCACTGTCACAGTGGTAAGAATACTCCATTTCGGAGTATTGTTACCGTAACACAACCGCGGCCACTCATTGCCGTAAAATATTGCTCGTGTTAACGGATCTTCAGAACTTGTAATAAAATGTTTTTGAACTTGTAATAAAATGTTTAATCAAGGGTGGAAAAAACCTAAACCGCGTGGGACCATTAGTTTTCAATAATTATAAGCCGCTATAAACGTGGCTTAGTCCTTCGACGGTCAACTCTTAATCGCATATTTGCTGTGAGACAGCTGATAGAAAAATCTTACGGTTTCGATTGAGAATTACACAACATCTTCATTGATTTTCGACGAGCTTTTGACAGCATTGACCACCCCATTTCATGAAAAACGTCAGAAGAGTTGGAAATACGTCTGAGATCCGACTAATTGGTGTTCACTAGTATCAGCCAACTTCTCAAGTAATGTTCGGAACCAATTAAGTCACCATTCAGTACTGGAAATAGAAGGAGACAAGGAGACCCATACACATATGGACAAGGAATGGGGGGATCATTTAGTGGTCCCAGAAGTATCCTTCACCATACACCACTAGATGGCTTGTGCATTATGATGGAGATGCAGATTGGCGCCAATACTATTAAACCGGACGTTCTAAAAAGTAAGCCGTGACACCTGTCAAATCAGAAAAACGAAGATGATGCAAGGAGATACAATCCTGGTATTTACTGACGATGTTGTGAGTTTGGGCGATACAGTGAAGCTAGTGTGGGCTGACACTTCTCGATTTTCGACAACACGGAGAAAATTAAGCTGGTGGTGAGGAATGATGAAACAAGATATTTCGTTGTTGCACGCCATGAAGCTCTCCTTCCTTTCATTGTTGTTGACAGGCTTGCCTTTGAGCAAGTTCAAGAATTCAAACGCGTGGGATCCATAGTGATTAATAAAAGCGGAGGGACGAGAGAAGTACATCAACGAATTATAAACGGCAGTCACATTTCTTAATTCTGAATAATTTGTTCAAGTCACGTCCAATATCACAAAAGAATAAAATTCAGCTGTACACAGCATTAGTACGGTGATAATTTTATGTGGCTGTGCAAACGGCGTGACATCAGTAACAACTAAAGAAGCAATCTATGCTTTCGATATGAAGGTACATGAAAAGGTCTACGAACCCCTCTGGAATACCATGAAAGGTAAACGGAACGGAAGAACGAAAGAAAACAGCGGTTTACAGTGTCACATACTGGCCGAATATTATGCGAGAAGAGGTTACAGTGGTTTCGTCCCATCTTTAGAACTGATGAATCCCTCCCTAATCGAGTTCTCCAGTCTCAACCTACTGAAAAATGCCCAAGAGGACGTTCAAGGACGCAAAGTCACAACAATAACGTACTTCGCAGAATATGAAAGTTGAACTGCTGCGATAAGGATCGCAGTTGGACACTCCGCTCGTTCAGAATTGCTGCCTCAGCGGCTCCAACATTCTGCGGGTTTGTAGCTCTTACCGGTCGCCTGGAGTGTGGTGGATCACTGAGGTTCACACGGCCCTCTGAGGAAGAATGGACGCAACCTGGAGAAATTTCTACGGTTCACACACGCTATGCATGTCACTGTGAATTCCACTCGCTGTATGCCCTTTGGCCCATAAACATCGTCTGAGTGTGTGTGAAATCTAATAGGACTTAACTGCTAAGGTCATCAGTCCCTAAGCTTACATACTACTTAACCTAAATTATCCTATGGATAAACACACACACCCATGCCCGAGGGAGGGCTCCAACCTCGGCCGGGACCAGTCGCACAGTCCATGACTTCAGCGCCAAAGACCGCTCGGCTAATCCCGCGCGGCCCATAAATATCGAACTACACTTCGCCGCTCTTTGCAAGCTAACGACTGTAACATTTTTCGTGGTTCAGGCTTCTCTCGCTGGAGCTGTCCGTGAAAGCAAAGTACACTACTGGCCATTAAAATTGCTGCACTACGAAAATGACTTACTACACATGCGAAATTTAACCGACAGGAAGAATATGATGTGATATGCAAATCATTAGCTTTTCAGGGCAATCACACAATGTTAGCGCCGGTGGCGACACCTACAAGGTGCTGACAAGAGGAAAGTTTCCAACCGATTTCTCATACACAAACAGCAGTTGAACGGCGTGGCCTGGTGAAACGTTGTTGTGATGCCTCGTGTAAGGAGGAGAAATGCGTACCATCACTTTTCCGACTTTGATAAAGGTCGGATTGAAAACTATCGCGATTGCGGTTTATCGTATAGCGGTATTACTGCTCGCGTTGGTCAAGATCCATTGACTGTTAGCAGAATGCGGAATCGGTAGGTTCAGGAGGGTAATACGGAACGCCGTGCTGGATCCCAACGGCCTCGTATCACTAGCAGTTGAGTGACAGGCATCTTATCCGCATGGATGTAACGGATCGTGCAGCCGCGTCTGGATCCCTGAGTCAACAGTTGGGGACGTTTGCGAAGACAACAACCATGTGCACGAACAGTTGGACGAGGTTTGCAGCATCATTTACTGTCTGCTCGCAGGCCATGGCTGCGGTTACCCTTGACGCTGCATCACCGCCTGCGATGGTGTACTCAAGGATGAACCTGGGTGCACGAATGGCAAAACGTCATTTTATCGGATGAATTCTCTTTACAGCATCATGATGGTCGTATCCGTGTTTAGCGACATCGCGGTGAACGCACATTGGAAGCGTGTATTCGTCATCGCCATACTGGCATATCACCCGGCATGATGGTAAGGGGTTACACGTCTCGGTCACCTCTTGTTCGCATTGACGGCACTGTGAACAGTGGACGTTACGTTTCAGATGTGTTACGACCCGTGGCTCTACCCTTCATTCGATCCCTGCGAAACCCTACATTTCAGCAGGATAATGCACTACCCCAAGTTGCAGGTCCTGTGCGGGCCTTTCCGGATACAGAAAAATGTTCGACTGCTGCCCTGTCCAGCACATTCTCCAGATCTCTCACCAATTGAAAAAGTCTGGTCAATGGTGGCCGAGCAACTGGCTCGTCACAATACGCCAGTCACTACTCTTCATGAACTGTGGCATCATGTTGAAGCTGCATGGGCAGCTGTACCTGTACACGCCATCTAAGCTCTGTTTGATTCAATGCCCAGGCGTACCAAGGCCGTTATTACGGCCAGAGTTGGTTGTTCTGGGTGCTGATTTCTCAGGATCTATGCACCCAAATTACGTGAAAATGTAATCACATGGCAGTTCTAGTATAATATATTCGTCCAATGAATACCCGTTTATCATCTGCATTTCTTCTTGATGTAGCACTTTTAATGGCCAGTAGTGTAAAATCCGTAACACAAATTTCAGACTATATCTTAGTCAAATTTTAACATTCAAGATGCAACACCAGAGCAGAAAAAAACTATTGTGCGTTACTTACCGATCCTCACTAGTAAAACGATCCCGCCCGAGTCGAGTTCGGGCCGCGATTTTCAAGACTCTCGAGAACTGGACTGACTTCGTATGAGAATAATGTACGGACGTCTGGCGACCTACCCCTGTCTGGTGCTGCCTCCTGTTGTCAATTTCAAAAATTATTTCGAATGGAACAGTAGTGAATGTAACAGCTGTCGTCATGAATGGCCTACCTTGGGCTGAGCCAATTGATCGCAGTGATGCTACTACGTACGTATGCTCCTTAGGTTTCACAGCTTGCTATAATTGTTCTACAAGTACGTCACCTTTGATAAGTGAGCAAGATATTTTCGAAGATCAAGGAGAAGAAATTGCTCAAAAACTCACCTGACACTTTTTTCTTGGGAAGACAATTGTACCTTTCCCCATCATAATTTTAAAATTTGTGATCGAAAAACTAAAGTAAATATGAGAAGCTTGACATTTTTTTAGTATTTATTACTTTTGAAGAAACATATGTGTCGTTTTCTTTAGGACGTCTTGCTTTTCATCGTAGTAATAGATGAGTAGAAGCTATCGCAAAGAGCCATCTGAAGAGAAGCGGAGACTTGCACATGTAAACAGTAAGGAGACCGATGCGTGAAGCCGGGGAGAGCTCTAGCATCTGCACGCAGGGGACGGCCGCCTGCACAGTTGCTGGCGCCGTCCCATGTGACGTCGACCTGGCACGCCTCGCGCCCGGCGCCCCTTCCCTGGTAGTCGGCTCACGGCGGCGCTTTCTCCTGCAACGTGGAGGCCGCCACGGAGATGGCGCCGTCATCTCTCTGAAGTACCGCCGCCGCCTCCCTGACTTCCAGCCGGACGGCAGCCCTCTGCAGATGTTCTCCAGCAGCGAGGACCCCACGTCTGGGAGGACGCTGGCGCTGTCCGCTTGCATGGTGAGTTAGCATCGCCTTCTTGCGTGACGTAATGAACACGTCTTCCAGCGAGTAGGGGAGAGCGTAATTTATTAACCAGAACGCCACCTCGTTTCTTGACTTTCGTCTGCTTCCTCACGCGGATAATTCATGAAACCCTTTGTTCCACGATCTCTCCTGGTTGGCCAATCACTAATTGAATTCTCCTTCGCTGTGTAGTCGCTCTCCCTTATGTGCTATTCTCGTGAGAATATGCATTCATTATTTGTTGTGTGTGATGTTTTAATCATAAAACAGATCTCTGCGAACTTCCACAATAATCATAGATGCACGAGGTATTGTTATAATTTAATTATTACGTCGAGAAGTGTAATGTAACACATCGTGTTACGAACTCATCCAAGAACGCCACGTGCATGACAAGCGCGTGTGAGGCCGCGAAAGGCAGCAAATGAAGTGCGGCGGCGCGGTTCTTTCCATCCCTTTACGACGAACCTGCACCTACCTGTGAACATTGTCTCAGCAGATCATCAGTAGGGAAGCCGAGCGAAACCTACTGTACTTCGACGCAAACCAGGCTGCAATTAAAGTCACTAATCTACGTTTCGGGAGAAAGTTTTCACACGAAATGAAAGGTTGGAAATTTTGTCCTCAATTAATATATTCTGAAACTGCCCCGCCCGTGCTAGTCTTAACACAGTCGCTCACAATCCCTTTCACTCACGTTAGCAAGTTTATGGTGTTGTATTTCCCGAAAACGTTATAGCTACAAAATTACTGATTATTTTTGATTGAGAATGCTTGCCAAATACTAAGTCTGTCGGTACCAATGCAGTCACAGTTTTTAGCCACCGACCAGCTCAAAACGCCACGCGGAATATATGTCTTTTCTCGTCACAAAATTCACTTAAAAATTCCGAAATTTCTACTGACCCATAGGAATAATTATGCCGTCACTTTACTACACTTTTGATGTATGAAACACTGCTAGATCTGGCAACTTATCGATTCCATCGGAACTACTAATACACAGTCCGAACTGTTTCATGGCTAGGCTCCCACTCTAAGTCTTCTCTACCAGCAGAAAAAGGCGCGCGAACAATATTGCTTTACCATTGGTCAGTTTACTCAACAGCCAATAGCAAAACAACACTCCCCCGCGTCAGTCCGCGCATTTCATCAATGTTGTTGTTGTTGTTGTGGTCGTCAGTCCTGAGGCTGGTTTGATGCAGCTCTCCATGGTATCCTATCCTGTGCAAGTTTCTTCGTCTCCCAGTACCTACTGCAACCTACATCCTTCTGAATCTGCTTAGTGTATTCATCTCTTGGTCTCCCTCTACGATTTTTACCCTCCACGCTGCCCTCCAATGCTAAATTTGTGATCCCTTGATGCCTCAGAACATGTCCTAACAACCAGTCCCTTCTTCTCGTCAAGTTGTGTCACAAACTCCTCTTCTTCCCAATTCTATTAAATACCTCCTCATTAGTTATGTGTTCTACCCATCTAATCTTAAGCATTCTTCTGTAGCACCACATTTCGAAAGCTTCTATTCTCTTCTTGTCCGAACTAGTTATCGTCCACGTTTCACTTCCATACATGGCTACACTCCATACAAATACTTCCAGAAACGACTTCCTGACGCTTAAATCTATGCTCGATGTTAACAAATTCCTCTTCTTCAGAAACGCTTTCCTTGCCATTGCCAGTCTACATTTTCTATCCTCTCTACTTCGACCATCATCAGTTATTTTGCTCCCCAAATAGCAAAACTCATTTACTACTTTAAGTGTCTCATTTCCTAATCTAATTCCCTCAGCATCACCCGACTTATTTCGACTACATTCCATTATCCTCGTTTTGCTTTTGTTGATGTTCATCTTATATCCTCCTTTCAAGACAGTCCATTCCGTTCCACTGCTCTTCCAAGTCCTTTGGTGACTCTGATAGAATTACGATGTCATCGCCGAACCTCAAAGTTTTTATTTCTTCTCCATGGATTTTAATACATACTCCGAATTTTTCTTTTGTTTCCTTTACTGCTTGCTCAATATACAGATTGACTAACATTGGGGACAGGCTACAACCCTGCCTCACTCCCTTCCCAACCGCTGCTTCCCTTTCATGCCCCTCGACTCTTATAACTGCCATCTGGTTTCTGTACAAATTGTAAATAGCCTTTCGCTCCCTGTATTTTACCCCTGCCACCTTCAGAATTTGAAAGAGAGTATTCCGGTCAAGATTGTCAAAAGCATTCTCTATGTCTACAAATTCTAGAAACGTAGGTTTACCTTTCCTTAATGTTTCTCCTGAGATAAATCATAAGGTCAGTATTGCCTCACGTGTTCCAATACTTCAACGGAATCGAAACTAATCTTCCCCGAGGTCGGCTTCTACTAGTTTTTCCATTCGTCTGTAAAGAATTCGTGTTAGTATTTTGCAGCTGTGACTTATTAAATTGATAGTTCGGTAATTTTCACATGCTTTCTTTGGGATTGGAATTATTATATTGTTCTTGAGGTCTGAGGGTATTTCGCCTGTATCATACATCTTGCTCACCAGATGGTAGAGTTTTTTCAGGACTGGCTCTTCCGAGGCTGTCAGTTGTTGTGATGGAATATTGTCTACTCCCGGGGCCTTGTTTAGACTTAGGTCTTTTAGTGCTCTATCAAACTCTTCACGCAGTGTCGTATCTCCCATTTCATCTTCATCTACATTCTCTTCCATTTCCATAATATTGTCCTCAAGTACATCGCCCTTGTATAGACCCTCTACATACTCCTTCCACCATCCTGCTTTCCTTTCCTTGCTTAGAAAGGGTTTCCATCTGAGCTCTTGATATTCATACAAGTGGCTCTCTTTTGTCCAAAGGTCTCTTTAATTTTCGTGTAGGCAGTATCTATCTTACCACTAGTGAGATAAGCCTCTACATCCTTACATTTGTCCTCTACCCATCCCTGCTTAGCCACTTTGCACTTCCTGTCGATCTCATTTTTGAGTCATTTGTATTCCTTTTTGCCTTCTTCACGTACTGCATTTTTATAGTTTCTCCGTTCATCAATTAAATTTAATATTTCTTCTGTTACCCAAGGATTTCTACTAGCCCTCGTCATTTTACCTACTTGATCCTCTGCTGCCTTCACTACTTCATCCCTCAGAGCTACCCATTCTTCTTCAACTGTACTTATTTCCCCCATTGCTGTCAATTGTTCCCTTATGCTCTCCATGAAACTCTGTATTACCTCTGGTTTAGTCAGTTTATACATGTCCCATTTCCTTAAATTCCCACCATTTTGCAGATTTTTCAGTTTTAATCTACAGTTCATAACCAATAGATTGTGGTCAGAGTCCACATCTGCCCCTGGAAATGTCTTACAATTTAAAACCTGGCTCCTAAATCTCGGTCTTACCATTATATAATCTATCTGATACCTTTTAGTATCTCCGGGATTCTTCCACGTATACAACCTTCTTTTATGATTCTTGAACCAAGTGTTAGCTATGATTAAGTTTCACTCTGTGTAAAATTCTACCACACGACTTCTTCTTTCATTTCTTACCCCCAATTCAGATTCACCTACTATGTTTCCTTCTCTTCCTTTTCGTACTCTCGAACTCCAGTCACCCACGACTATTAAATTTTCGTCCCCCTTCACTACCTGAATAATTTCTTATATCTCATCATACATTTCATCTATTTCTTCATCAACTGCAGAGCTAGTTAGCATATAAACTTGTACTAATGTAGTATGCGTGGGTCTCGTGTCTATCTTGGCCACAATAATGCGTTCACTATGCTGTTTGTAGTAGCTTACCCGCGATCCTATGTTTTTATTCATTATTAAACCTACTCCTGCATTACCCCTATTTGATTTTGTATTTATAACCCTGTATTCACCTGACCAAAAGTCTTATTCCTCCTGCCACCGAACTTCACTAATTCCCACTATATCTAACTTTAACCTATCCATTTCCCTTTTTCTAACCTACCTACTCGATTAAGTCATCTGACATTCCACGGTCCGATCTGTAGAACGCCAGTTTTCTTTTTCCTCATAACGACGTCCTCTTGAGTAGTCCCCGCCCGGAGATCCGAATGGCGGACTATTTTACCTCCGGAATATTTTACTCAAAAGGATGCCATTATCATTTAACCATACAGCATAGCTGCATGCCCTCGGGAAAAATTACGGCTGTAGTTTCCCCTTGCTTTCAGCAGTTCGCAGTACCAGCACAGCAAGGCCGTTTTTGTTATTGTTACAGGGCCAGATCAGTCAATCATCCAGACTGTTGCCCCTGCAACTACTGAAAAGGCTGCTGCCCCTCTTCAGAAACCACACGTTTGTCTGGCCTCTCAACAGATACCCCTCTGTCGTGGTTGCCCCTACGGTACGGCCATCTGTATCGCTGAGGCACGCGAGTCTCCCCACCAACGGCAAGGCCCATGGTTCATCAATAACAATCACAAAATAGTAAAACTAATGACTGCACTTGTTACCGACGTAATTATCTAATATGCTGAAGTTTTTGCTTATATATAAACTTATTTACTATTGTTATTTATACATGAATTAACTTTCCCTTTACCATAAACTTACTTTACAAATCTATTCTACAGAAATCCCGTTTGTCCATATCCATACTTCTTCGAAATGTTCCCACACTAAATCATACTACATAAATCGTTAAAACAATTATCTTCATATTAACCTTAAACGACACTCACGCATGATTCATACTGCTAAAACACATTCATAACATTTTACCTACACAAAAAGACATAATAACACTTTATGAGTGGCCGAGCGGTTCTAGGCGCTACAGGAACCGCGCTGAAACCTGAGCAACGTCGCTTTTGGGCTCATTTGCATCTTCTTGGAAGGATCACCAGCTGCCTTCGCGACGCGTGACGGTGTCTTGACTATTAAATTCAAGTGTTCGGTACTTTGGGCACAGGTTAATAATGACGCTTGGATTCCGTCACTGATTCGGTCCTTCGGCGATCACGAGCATTTCGCTTTACAATGGGAAAACAGTAGTGTCAGCCACGTGGTAAAGTGTAAAGTTCACTGAAGTCTGCTACTCCCTTCCGTGTTACCAAAACCTAACTCCCATGGTTCAGTATTCTCTCTCCAAACCGTTCTCAAGTTAAACTTTCTTGGTTATAGGACAATGCCTCTTTCTATACGTCAATCTGTGAATGTTTTTATGACAATGGAGGCTGCCCTCACTTAAGAGTACGTTGTTCTATGCTGATCTCAGAGTATACCTCGTTGTGCTAGTTTTTAAACCTTTAATTTGTTTTGTGATTTCTACCACCTTCACGCAGATCCATTAAAATCAGTAACACCTGGCAAGTAGTTTCGTAGTCCATGCCTTCTCACGGTCTGATATTGGATAGAAAAACAACACGAGATCGCCAGCCGGAGTGGCCGAGCTGTTCTAGGCGCTACAGTCTGTAACCGCGCGACCGCTACGGTCCCAGGTTCGAATCCTGCCTCGGGCATGGATGTGTGTGACGTCCTTACTTAGTTAGGTTTAAGCAGTTCTAAGTTCTAGGGGACTGATGACCTCAGAAGTTATGTCCCATAGTGCTCAGAGCCATTTGAACCATTTGAACAACACGAGATTGCGATGGCCTATTGAGATTTATATCACTCACTACCTAGGACAAGTCAGTCAGTTTAGGTGTGGCAGCGCAGAAGATCGTGTTGCGACCACGAAAGATGGTGGTGGTGTTGGCCTTTCTCTGCAAATTCACCATTTACATTGACAATCAGTTTTCCCAACTTCGGATGACTTGACGGAGACCTTGGTTATAGAAGAGAGTATTTTGGCCCTACAGAAAAACTACCTAGTCTCAAAAATCGTCTCGTCGTCATTTTGGGAAAGCCTGCCATCCAATGCGTTTATTCGGGGAAAGAGGAAGAAGTGACTCAACGCCTTGATAAAAGGAGATGATAGACCGAAAATGCAGCGTGTCTGACTGCACCCTCTGCAGAATAGCCTGGGGTTTTGTTGCGGAACGAAACACATGTTTGGACAGGTTTTCACTGCTTTTCGTCTAGACCAAGAGTCATCAAACTGCAGATCGTGGGCAGGATTCGACCCGCAACGCCACTTCATCGGGACCGCCAACAGTACTTCAATTTGCTTGACACAATGTATAGAATCTGAAACGTTGTGATACAGTTTATATTGAAATCTAGTAAAACTTGATCAAATAGAAACGTGTATAATTCTGAAACCTGGCTAAACCTTACGATTATTTGAGTCCAAGAGTATTCAATACAATTTTATACGCTGATTCTTTTTAGTATATTGTGGAACGTGCCTGAAAATTTTAAGATGTAGTTACTAACTCATAGTATGATAGGAAAAAAACATTTATAGTACTACTGATATACAATATACCTTAGATATTCACTTCTATAGAAGGCGCTTTTGACACGAATACTGTAAAGACGTGACAATGCTGTTTCGTGAAGGAGATGATTGTTGTTCCGTTAAGCAGTAGTTTTACCCGACAAGGACAGACATTTCAAAAAAATGCACGACCTGCATTATTTTCAGCCAGTTTCAGTTGACTTGCAGCACTTCAAGTGGTAATATGCTGAGGAAGAGAAGATAGTTGTCACTAACATTTAACTCTACATTTAACTGAGAGAGGAAGATATTCGAGCCGGGTGAGAAAGACAATCGTTATGTGTGCGAAACGATATTGATTTTAATTGCGGTAAAAAACAAATTCGTGAAACTTTAAGAAACAGAGATAAGATACTTTAGAGCGAAGGAAATGGGCATATATAAAGGAAGACGAAGAAGAACCTACTGCATGCGTAAACGATGCTATGCAATCTGCAATGCACACAAATTCTCTCAAGCAGGGAAACAATAGTGTGTAGAAAAAAATTTGAAAAGAAAATTCAAACATGTTTCCCTCTTTAACAGGTGAAATGTAAAGCATATAAACACAGGAATAATACGTGTGTACAACAAAACCGAATTTAAAGCCACGGTAAAAAAACGCGCATTACGTACCATGTAGTAATTAGAGTAATAATCTAGCGCTATGTTGAAAAATATACAGTAAGAAATATCTGCTGCACAGGAATAAAGGACTATAAAAATCTGTATAATTTTGATCGTGGTACTTGATAAATTTTACGTAGCCTTGTGTATTTTGTGTAATCTGGAAACTTGTTCAATTTGCAAATTATTTTAGTTCCAAGCGATTCCGTTTTGAGTTAGTTTTACTGCATTACATTTAGATTTCCAGGAGATTTCCACACGTGCGGAGACCTCCTGGCTCCACTCTGTCTTAGATTCACTATGTTGGATGATCAGGACTCAGGTGGAAGATTTTTCTTTTTCTGAGCGCTCTGTTCATATACTGTATACCCATCTCTGTGGAAAAGACTTAGATATTTCTTGTGTACTGAAATCAGTTGTTTCTGCTGTGGACTTCATACGGGGACATGCATCTAATCATTATCTGTTGCAGGCTTTCCTCGAACAAATTGATTCTTAATTCTGTGACTTGCTTTATCACACGACAGTGAGGTTGCTCAGCTGTTTCCCTTTTACAATCTCCGAAACGAAATAGAATCTGCCGCATTCAAAGATATAGAACTGATCCACAGCTGTCATAATTTATCTAGCTGTCAAATTCGTCATTTCGGTTGACTTCACAACCCACATGAATGAACTGAACTTAATATTTGAGGGACAGGATAACATTGTCAGCGATCTCCACAGAATCTTCAAATGATTTCAGAGAAAGTTTTGATTGATTGAAGGGAAACTGGAAGGAGTTTTGCACTACAATCGCAGAGGATGTCAACCTTGACTTCCAGAAAAAAATTGCTGTTATCTCTAAGCGCCATTTTTGCAGGGATTTTGAGATCTTCATGGAAGAAAAAGTGACTCTCTTCTGTTACATAATGCGTTTGAATGTAACGTTGATGATATGCCAGATGAACTACAGTTGGAACTCATTGATTTGTAAGCGAATGACGAGTTGAAAGAAATGCAGAGAGAAGAAGACTTGTTGAAATTTACCGCTGGTTCCTTGAAGCTGAGTTTCGAAATTTGAAGAAATTTGCCACTAATATGGCGTAAGTGTTTGCAAAACTTCTGTCTGTGACCAAAAGTTTTCGAAAATGAGGTCTGTTGATGCAGCACATCGAACAATTATGAGTGATGAACATTTGAAAGGGATTTCTTGATTGATGCAGCAGCACAAAACCAAACACTGATCATGTTGTGAAAGCCAACGTCAATTTCAGAAATCACACTAACGTCTTTTTTTGCGCTATTTATATCACTCAGCTGTGTTTAACTCAACATGTTGAACTTCGTAGTTCCTCGTCTGTTCTCCCAGAACTTTCGCGCAGACCTGCATGTATTGTATAGAGTGATGATGCGGACCTTGCTCGTCAGGTTGTCGGTTATACAGCCCGCTGTGAGTAATGTCGTTACAATATTTCGATAATACGCTTTTGTAGCAGTTTGCCTCGTTGGGCGTAATTTGTTATTATCACACCATGGCAGTCCCAAAAAGCAATTAGCATCATCCCTTACTTTGCTCCATTGGCTCGCGATATTTGTGAAACACGCAGCACTCGTCCTCAGGATTACGCTGTTATGGAAGTCACCTGTATTTGCCTGCTGGTTTGCCTTGTTGTGCTTTTCGAATGGGCGTGAGCAGTAGCGGAACCCGGCGGACGGCGACGTTTCCCATACTCAAAATGTGCTGGATAATGTTGAAAACGAATCCGGAACTGGCTTTCGGGCCAAGGTTGTAAGTACTTCTGAAACGGCTAGGATTGTAAACCCTGCCCATGCTGCCGTGGTTAAAGTATTCCGTGTATGGCAAAATGACGCTGTCCCAATCCGGCCACGAAGCAATCGTAGTGCTCCATGGGCCATAGATGAGATGTGTGAACGACGGCTACGGAAATGTGTACGGGCGAACAGACGCGCAGCTGTTGAGTCGCTGACCGCCAAGGAGAACCGAGGTGCTACTAACAGTGATTTCTCAATGACCGTTCAGCGAACGTTGCTGCGTGTGGGCCTCCACTACAGTCGCCTGGTTCACTGCTGTTGATACGCGAAGAAGGCTGGAATTTGCAAGTCAGTGCTGCAATTTTAAGTCCTCTAAGTGCCGACAGGCGATCTCTTCAGACGCATCACATTTTTATTCTCTATCGGGCAGATGGCTTATGGCGTGTACGGCGTGAAGCGCCTGAAAGCAAACACCATGCAACAATCGTCACAAGTATTCAGACTGGAGAAGGGAACTCAGTGGTATGGGGAATGTTTTCGTGGCATTTGTTTGGTGATCTAGTCATTCTGGAAGGCGCAATAGATCATCTCAGGCCTGCAGCTGTCTTTGAGCACCATGTCCACCCCTACACGCCGTTTGTTTTTCGTCTGTGCGACGGCATCTACTAGCAGGACAATCCAAGGTATCACACAGCTCGCAGTGTACGTGCGCGGTTCGAAGACCATTAGGATGAGTTTGTCCGACTCCCTCGGAAGCCAAACTTCCCAAATTTAAACCATCTCAATCAGACTGTTCCCGCCATGGATCCTCAGCCGAGTCCAGCTGGCCACGGTACTGGAGTGGGCGTGGCTCCATATCCCTGGCGGTACCTTGCAGAACCTCACTGACTCTATCTCTGTACGTCTTGCAGCGGTCGGCGCTGCAAAAGATTGTTATTCAGGCTCCTGACTGATGTTCACATTAATGTGACTGGACAGTGTCTAATGAAGCATTGTCGGTGTACACTTCCACCAACTCAGCATAGATTGTTGCAACGCCGTTCCACTTTATAATCAAGGAACAAGCTGCCGCACAATAACCCACTTCATCGATGACCTCTGCCGGAGACCTAAGGTGCTACAGCGCGACAGTTTCCAAGTCTGCAAGGATGCAGACAAATACGTGGGAAAAAATGAAATCCGCTGGTGTACAGCTACAGTATTGACGACATACAGCTGGAGACAGCGACTGCCGTAAAATATCTAGGCGTAACTATCCAGAGCGACTTAAGTGGAATGACCATATAAAACAAATAGTGGGAAAAGCAGACACAAGACTCAAATTCATCGGAAAAATCGCAAGGAAGTGTAACTCATCCACGAAAGAAGTGGCTTGTACGGCGCTTGTTCGCCCGGTTCTTGAGTACTGTTCATCTATCTGGGATCCCCATCAGGTAGGGCTGATAGAGGAGATAGAGAAGATCCAACGAAGAGCGGCGCGTTTCGTCACGGGATCGTTTAGCTGGCGACAGAGCGTTACGGAGATGCTAAACAAACTCCACTGGCAGATGTTACAAGAGAGACGCTGTGCATCACGGAGAGATTTCGTGTTCAAATTTGGGGGTAGAACTTTACAGGAGGAGTCAAACAGCTTATTACTTCCTCCAACATATAAATCGCGTACTGACCACGAAGAGATAATCCAAGAAATTAGAGCCAATACAAAGGCTTACTGACAATCATTCTTCCCATGCACTGTTCGGAAGTGGAACAGGGTTGGAGGGATCAGATAGTGGTACTGAAAGTACCCTCCGCCATAGTGACTTTCGTAGTATGATGTAGATGCAGATGTACAATTTTTCGGTGTGGTAATTAAAACCTAATGATTATTTTTCGTAACACGAATTTCCTGATGGCGCTGTCTAGTGAGGTAGCCGGGCTCTATGTAGGGCTCTTTTGCCTTCGCCTTTGGTCTGTGTGGGCAAATGAGCTCCAGCCGTAGATAGTATTCTACAGGACAGTAACAAGCTGCTCAGGGACGTGGCGGCGTTGGTGTGTGGGTAACATTACTTGACGCTGCCGGCATCCGTGTGTCGGCGTTCTTGCCCAAAATTGCGTCGACTTTCTCCCGCGGCAGTTACACGTATTTTCGAGTCAGTTGTCGTTCGAAGTACTCTTAATGCTTAAGTAATTTTCATTGTATCACCACAGACAAGAGTTACACAGCTGCTGTAGCAAACAGTTCCTCACTTTAATATTCTGATGGTGCTATCTTGTTCATGTCGTCGCTGATATTTTTAACAGCGTCTGTAATTTTTGGCCAAGCTGATCTCTTGCTTAGAGTTATTTTGCTGTCATGAAACATTATTAAACTACCAGAAAGAGATTTTCACTCTGCAATGGAGAGTGCACTGATATGAAACTTCCTGGCAGATTAAAACTCTGTGCCGGACCGAGACTCGAACTCAGGACCTTTGCCTTTTGTGGGTAAGTACTCTACCGACTGAGCTACCCAAGCGCGACTCACGACCCGGCAGTGGCGCGTTCCTACCTTCCACACTTCACAGAAGCTCTTCTGCGAACTTGCAGAACTAGCGCTCTTGGAGGAAAGGATATTGCGGAGATTCTTGAGTTTCTCCCGGCGTATTTGATAGTCAAAATATCCACGGGTGTGCTGCCGGTCTACAGTGTCCAACGGGCACAATATTTCGGCGATCATACATGTCGCCATCATCAGGTGAACTGACGGACTGAGCTCCTGTGAACGTGCCGGCACGGAGATCCGTACGCTATGGCTGCTCAGAGGGAACTGGGTTCGGTCGCGGCGGCGGCTGATTTAAATACCCTCCGCCCGCGGCGCGCTCCCTCCGCCGTCCGCGCCCCGCGCCACGGTCGCGCGGTGGAACAGATTGCGACGGCATCTGAGATGACGTCGGAGTGATGGCTCCGTCCGCCGTGGTCGTCACAACTATACGTTTGCTCGATTTACTCTTGATTAACCCGATCGCTGGTTCCCAAGCCTTGCTAAGATTATAGCCACAGTCACGGTTTATGAGGTCGTCATTGGTGCGAATTTCGATGGCCTCTCTAACAACGCTGTCCCAATATCTCGACGTCTGTACCAGAATCCTCGTGCGGTCATATTCCATGGCGTGATTTTCCGACAAACAATGTTCAGCGACCGCCGACTTAATCGGATACATCAGACGAGTGTGCCTCTGGTGTTCACGGCATCGATCTTCGACGGTACGCATCGTCTGACCAATATACGACTTGCCACATTGACACGGAATCTGGTACACGCCGGCCTTCCTCAAACCGAGGTCATCTTTGGCACTCCCCACCAGTGCACGAGTTTTATTTGGAGGACAAAACACAGTTCCGACCCGGTGTTTCTTCAGAATGCGAGCGATTTTCCCCGAGAGTGCGCCTGTGTAAGGAATAAATGCAGTGCCTACCTCCTCCCTCGTGACTTCATCCATCTCAAGAGGTTGTGCTGCAGTGGTTGGGCCGATGAAGTCAAATATCAGCAGTAAAGAGAGGGCGGCCATTCGTGATCTGAGGGAGCGCTCTGAAATTGTTGTCTTACCGGCTGACAAAGGCAATGCTACAGTTGTTGTCTCCCATAAGGACTACACTGATAAGATGCAGAGCCTGCTAAATGACGATTCCTACCGGAAGATCAGCGTTGACCCTACAAAGAAGGTGGAGAACAAGACGAGGGCGCTTCTCAAGGACGCAGATTTACCGGAGGGTGACGCTAAGAAATTGTTACCCCAAGGTCCGGTACCGCCTAGACTATATGGACTCCCGAAGGTTCACAAAGAGGGGATACCATTACGCCCGATTGTCAGCAACATCAGGGCACCTACATATTTGTTGGACAAATACCTGACGGGAATATTAAGTCCTTATGTGGGTAAATGCACTCATCACATCCGTAATTCCGTGGATTTTGTTAAACGCCTTGACAGCTTCAGGTTGGATGAGTCAGATATCATGGTGAGTTTTGACGTCGTTTCCTTGTTTACGAGGGTACCCCTGCGAGAGTCACTAGAATTGATTAGTCAGAAGTTTGACGAGAAGACCACTGAACTTTTTAGGCATGTCTTGACTTCCACGTATTTTCTTTTTAATGGAGAATACTACGAACAAACGGAGGGAGTCGCCATGGGTAGCCCACTCTCACCGGTGGTAGCGAATTTGTACATGGAGAACTTCGAGGAGGAAGCCCTGTCGTCATCCGTATGGAAACCTACTTGCTTTTTCCGTTACGTGGACGACACGTTCGTCATCTGGCCACATGGTATGGATAAACTCCTTGACTTCCTTACACATCTAAACTCCATACACCCCAACATCAAATTCACTATGGAGACTGAAACGGAGGGTAAATTACCTTTCCTTGACGTCTTGGTCAAGAGAAGGGCTGACGGCACCCTAGGTCATGGGGTGTATCGGAAGACTACGCACACTGATCTGTATTTGTACGCAGACAGCTGCCACCACCCTTCACAGTGGATTGGGGTACTTAAAACTCTAGTACATAGGGCGCGCACTATCTCTGACGCAGAGAGTCTACCACAGGAATTGGAACATCTGAGAACTGTATTTCGAAAAAATGGGTACTCAGAGTGGCAGATTCAACGTGCTCTCCGCCCAACCACTGCAGCACAACCTCTTGAGATGGATGAAGTCACGAGGGAGGAGGTAGGCACTGCATTTATTCCTTACACAGGCGCACTCTCGGGGAAAATCGCTCGCATTCTGAAGAAACACCGGGTCGGAACTGTGTTTTGTCCTCCAAATAAAACTCGTGCACTGGTGGGGAGTGCCAAAGATGACCTCGGTTTGAGGAAGGCCGGCGTGTACCAGATTCCGTGTCAATGTGGCAAGTCGTATATTGGTCAGACGATGCGTACCGTCGAAGATCGATGCCGTGAACACCAGAGGCACACTCGTCTGATGTATCCGATTAAGTCGGCGGTCGCTGAACATTGTTTGTCGGAAAATCACGCCATGGAATATGACCGCACGAGGATTCTGGTACAGACGTCGAGATATTGGGACAGCGTTGTTAGAGAGGCCATCGAAATTCGCACCAATGACGACCTCATAAACCGTGACTGTGGCTATAATCTTAGCAAGGCTTGGGAACCAGCGATCGGGTTAATCAAGAGTAAATCGAGCAAACGTATAGTTGTGACGACCACGGCGGACGGAGCCATCACTCCGACGTCATCTCAGATGCCGTCGCAATCTGTTCCACCGCGCGACCGTGGCGCGGGGCGCGGACGGCGGAGGGAGCGCGCCGCGGGCGGAGGGTATTTAAATCAGCCGCCGCCGCGACCGAACCCAGTTCCCTCTGAGCAGCCATAGCGTACGGATCTCCGTGCCGGCACGTTCACAGGAGCTCAGTCCGTCAGTTCACCTGATGATGGCGACATGTATGATCGCCGAAATATTGTGCCCGTTGGACACTGTAGACCGGCAGCACACCCGTGGATATTTTGACGATATTGCGGAGACATCGCTTAGCCACATCCTGGGGGATGTTTCCAGAATGAGATTTTCACTCTGCAGCAGAGTGTGCGGTGATATGTAACTTACTGGCAGATTAAAACTGTGTGCTGAACCGAAAGTCGAGTTCGGGACCTTTGCCTTTCGCTGGCAAGTGCTCAGTAGGCAGAGCACTTGCCGACGAAAGGTAAAGTTCCCGGGTTCGAGTCTCGGTTCGACACACAGTTTTAATCTACCAGGAAGTTTCACTATTAAACTAACTAATTACCCAGGAAATTAATCTGATTTTTCAAATTTGTTTTGGCATCATAGAGTTTTTGATTGTTGAATGGGTTTGTGTTTCTTTGAATTTTTTGGATTTCGGGTTAGTTTAAAGACAGAATTACCAATTTTATGGAAAGAAGGCGGGCTGGCATAAATACTGTCATTATTTTTTGAAATGGATAATAATTCAATTTCGAATTATTGTAAAACATATTGCACGCAACGAGCCCATTTCACCGATCCCCCTTGCACTCGGTACGAGCGATGGAGACTTCAGAAATAGTAGTAGAAACCTCCTTCGTCTTATCAGATATGACCCTGTCATACAGCCACTGAATTTCATTGAAATGGATTCAGGTCACGAAAACTGTAGTATAACATTGATGATCTGATATGACGTTGGCCCTGAGTGTGAAATGTGATTACGTCTGTAATTAAATGTATTTTTAAACAGACTATGTAGATCAAAGTCTATATGTGACTGCGGTGTAGCCTGATATGCACTCCATGCGCTACGCGTTTATTCCTCGTTAATTCGGAGTTATTAACTTTGTAGAGAAGTACGACTCGGATTGAGTTTTGAAAAGAGTGAAGACAGCATCTAGTCGAGTCTGTAGTACCGCTAGATGACTAATGAATTGTTACATGTAGAGAAGAACCATTAGGTACTACAATGGGCAACACTTGGAATATTAAGAAGAATCTGATGGTGAGCGATCTTGAATTCTCTGCCTTTTTATTCCATTAATCTTGTATAAGAGATTTCAGTACATCGGAATGGAGTGGTAATGAGTTTGAACGGCGCGGTCGAGTCTGCAGTACACCGTACAAATAAATAAATAAATAAACAAAAAAAAGAGGAAATGATTCAAATGAGTCTAAGCACTATGGGACTTAACATCTGAGGTCATCAGTCCCCTAGACATAGAACTACTTAAACCTAACTAGCATCCATTCCCGAGGCAGGATTAGACCTGCCACCGTAGTGTAAGTAGGCTCTTTAGGTTTTTATGTTGGTAACGCCACGTATCGCTCTGTATGAAAATCACTGACTGTGCTGTGTGCAGTCTGTGGCTAGTTGGCATTGTTGTAATATTCGCTATTGTACTGTCCGGTAGTTGGATGTGAACAGCGCGTAGCGCTGCGCAGTTGGAGGTGAGCCGCCAGCAGTGGTGGATGTGGGGAGAGAGATGGCGGAGTTTTGAGAGCGGATGATCTGGACGTGTGTCCATCAGAGACAGTAAATTTGTAATACTGGATGTCATGAACTGATATATATATATATATATATATATATATATATATAAGGACTTTTGAACACCATTAAGGTAAATACATTGTTTGCCGCTCGCTGTATTGCAGTAGTTCGAGGAAGGAAGATTTTAGTGAGGTAAGTGATTCATGAAAGGTATAGGTTATTTTTAGTCAGGGCCATTCTTTTGTAGAGATTATTGAAAGTCAGATTGCGTTGCGCTAAAAATATTGTGTGTCAGTTTAGTGTTGATCAGGTACAGTCTTACCATTCCATCACAGTTAATAATTACAAGAAAAGTTAGAGGGAGATAGGATAAACCCTACGCTGTTTTAATACGGAAGTAGTCAGTAGTTTCCTCTAACGCCAATGTCTTTCATATGGGGACCAATCGAAGCATGAATCACATACTGATAGCAGTAGACCCCTGGGCGTGTGAGAATCGTTGGGGAGGAAGAATGCCCGTCTCGGCAGCAGCCTTCTCATTGGTCACGGTGCAAACACAGAGGAAAATAACGTGACGGGTGCCGAAAGCTGTACACAGCAGTGGCAAACGCTCGGAAATAGTACGCGTGTCCTCGTGACCTTTCATATCCTGCCGAGACACCCACCTACGGTCGCATCTCAGCACGGAGGCTTCTTGAAACCGAATACCGAAGCTCTACGGGTTGCAATCTCGATACCTCTAGCGGCGAATACTGGTTCTGTTTGGGGAGTCCGTCGGATGTACGTGGAGGGATGTAGTTCTGGATTTTTCGTGACGTCCCCACTACATCTACATGTAGATTCAATCTGTGTAACAGCACAGAGGAAACTACCATTTAGGTACTTTTCACGGTGCCGCTGTTACGGTTTTTCCCCTTTCCAGTCGCATACGGAGCGTATGAAGAATGACTGATTTAATGCTGCAATGATCTCTGAAATTATGTCTGTCTTCCCAGTCCCTAAGGGAGCGATTAGTAGGGAGCTGCAGTATGATCCTATTTTCCTCACCTCATAGTGTTTTAGGGTTCTGTACCTCAGTCGCTAAACATGGAAGCCTAACAAGATCGCTTTGTTGCCCGTTTATCTATCTATCTGTCTGTCCTGCCGTTAAGACCTCTTTTCCTCAGAAACGAATAGCCATATCAATTTCAGATTTATGTCACTTACTGAGCTGTACCGCCCCTTGTCCATTTCTACTTGGTCACCACCAAACAGTCGCAGATTACTGCTCACTCGTTCGTCAGGTCGTTTACGTACATAAAGAACAAGATCGGTCCTATCACATTCCCCTGGCGCGCTACTTCACCTCTGATGAAACTCGCTGACTAGGCCAAAATATTGCGTTCCATTACTCAAGAAGCCTTGTGCTGACAACATATCTGAGAACTTATTCTGTACGCTCACTACTTTACCAATGCTTTCCGAAAGTCTACTAAGATGGAATCTGGCTGTCTCATGGCTCGCTAAATATCGTGCGAGAAAATCACAAACACAGTTTCGCAAGAGCGATGTTTTCTAAACCACTGATAACTTACCGACAGAAGATTTTCACTCACAAGGACATTTATTTTCTAACTTCTCAGACATTAATCTCGAGTCGTCTTCCAATTCTGGTTTTTCAGCATTTTTAAGGCGCAAACCTGTGGCAATTAGTGCTGCCTTCTTCGCAAACAATCAGTGTCTCCCGTTGTCAGTACATGGTTCTATTAGTACATGCCCAGTACTCTAAGGTGCGTCGCCGGAGTATTTCGTAAGCAATCCCATTTGTAGACTTTGCTCTACTTTCGCAGAATCTGATGAATGAACTACAGGCTGCCACGTATAACACACGATGTGATCATTGAATTTCATATCCATTAGCACCCTTTTATATCACCATTAACTAAACCCAGGTATTTGTTTGAGTCCATTGATACCAACAGTGATCCACTGACGTTACACTGAAGTGAAAAAGTCATAGGATACCCCTGACACCGTGATGGACCCCTTTCGGTCAGCGCAGTGCTGCAACTCGATGTGGCACGGATTCAACAAGTCGTTGGATGTCCCCTACAGAAATATTCAGCCGTGATGCCTCTACAGCCGTCCATACTAGCGAAAGTGTTGCCGGTGCAGGATTTTATGTACAGCAAATGTTCGACGGTATTCATGTCGGCAATCTTCGTGACCAAATCATGCTCTCGAATTGCCCAGAATGTTCTTCAAACCAATCACAAACAGTTGTGACCCGGTGATAGGGCACATCGTTGTTTGGGATCATGAAGTCCATGAATGCTGCAAATAGTCTGCAAGTAGTCGAGCATAACCATTTCCAGTCGATGAGCCGCCCAGTTGGACTAGAGGACCCAGTCTGTTACATGTAAACACAGCCAACACCATTGAGGAATCACTACCAGCTTGCGCAGTACCTTGTTGGGACCTTTGGTCAATGACTTCACGTGGTCTGCGCCACACGTGAACCCTACCATCACCACTTACCAACTGAAATCGGGATTCATCTGTTCAGGCCACGGTTTCCAGTCGTCTAGGGTTCAACCGACTTAGTCACGAGCCCAGGAGAGGCACTGCAGGCGATGTCGAGCTGTTGGCAAAGGATCTCGTGTAGGTCGTCTGCTGCCATTCCCATTAACGCCACATTTCGCTGAACTGTTCAAACAGATACGTTCGTCGTACGCCACAGATGTATTTCTGTGGTTATTTCAACCAGTGTTGCTTGTCTGTTAGAGCTGACAACTCTAAGCTAACGCCGCTGTTCTCAGTAGGTAAGCGAGGGTCGTTGGCCACTGTGATTCCCACGATGAGAGATGATGCTTGAAATTTGGTACTCCCCGCATGATCTTGACACTGTGGATCTCGCAATATTGAATTTGCTAACGGTTTCTTTGATGAAGTGTCCCATTCATCTATCTCTACAATTCCGCTGTCAATTCCTCGAAATTCCCGTCGTGCGGGCATAATCATGTCGGAAACGTTTCCACGTGACATCTGAGCACAAATGATACCTCCATCAATGTACTGCCGTCTGTATGTGTGCATATCGCTACCTTTTCTCTTTTCAGCGTATAGTCTCATAATACAACGAGTCTGCGTTTTGGAAAGTACACAGTTTTGCAATCATGAATATTTAAAGATAACTGTCAATGTTTTGACTGCTTTGAAATATTATCAATATCAGATTGGATAATTTACCAGCTTTTCTCAGCCAGTAATTTATTATAGGCAGCTGCGACATATTTAAAATGTTCCGAGATTATTAAGAATACTGTCTGTCATGTCCCTAGCATACAACAAGAGTAGTTAAGCTCCAAAGACACTATTTTTATTGGTTTGTCAAATTGGTAAATATCAACACACAGTCACACCCAATGGTGATATGAAAGGAAGGGAGAGTGAGAAAAGTTTTACGTCGGCATCAGTAGAAATAGAACACAAGCTAGAACAATGGTGCGGAAGGAAGTAGGATGTGGTATCGATCAAGAAACATTGGTGGTATTTACTGCGTATGGTTAAATGATGATGGCGTCCTCTTGGGTAAAATACTCCGGAGGTAAAATAGTCCCCCATTCGGATCTCCGGGCGGGGACCACTCAAGAGGACGTCGTTATCAGGAGAAATAAAACTGGCGTTCTGAGGATCGGAGCGTGGAATGTCAGATCCCGTAATCGGGCAGAAAATTTAAAAAGGGAAATGGATAGGTTAAAGTGAGATACAGTGGGAATGAGTGAAGTTCAGTGGCAGGAGGAACAAGACTTTTGGTCAGGTGGATACAGGGATATAAACACAAAATCAAATAGGGGTAATGCAGGAGTAGGTTTAATAATGAATAAAAAATAGGAGTGCGGGTAAGCTACTACAAACAGCATAGTGAACGCATTATTGTGGCCAAGATAGACACGAAGCCCACACCTACTCCAATAGTACAAGTTTAAATGCTAACTAGCTTTGCAGATGATGAAGAAATTGATGAAATGTATGATGAGATAAAAGAAATTATTCAGGTAGTGAAGGGAGACGAAAATTAAATAGTCATGGGTGACTGGAATTCGAGAGTAGGAAAAGGGAGAAAAGGAAACATAGTAGGTTGTAACCTCCCCACAAAATAATAATATGAATAGTACTCTCCCAACAGTAAAAAATATAAGTATATAATTCACATTCAGCGTAACCTTCCAACAGATGCACTCCAAAACCTCCCAACAGTAAAATTTCGTAACCTCCCAATAATACAATGTGACTAACTTCTCAATAAAATTGTCGCTCACTTATAACCTTTCAATAATGAATGTTAATTTAAACTGGTGAATTTTCGACGTCAGCAGCGCTGCGTCATGGCCCTGAAAGATCATTCTGAATAAATGGAAAATTCTTACCTCAATAAGGTCACCGGATAACGCATATGTATCTGCTCCTATAAGAATTTTTTCTGGCACAGCCATGTGCAATGCTGGCCGACAGATTTGTCATTTATAATAGGAAACAACTGATTTTTCTTTTCTCTAATCGGGATGACCAAGGATTGGAGAATTTAGTAAATTCTTTAAATTGAAATGAATGATTGTCAAAAGTTACTTTTTATGAGAAAGATTATTATTAAAAGATTTTTTAAAACATTTACATGGGACTTGATATAACAATACTACATATGCGCGAGGCTGCTTTTACCTTATATTGTATCGCTCAGGCTCCGCCATCGCTCCCCCACGACCGGCCCAGCCAACTCGATACACACGACTGCTCGCAGGCAACAACTTACTCCTACTGCTACACAGTTCCTACTGCAACAACACTGCTCTTTCGTCAAGACTCTCTTACAGCTTACATATCGCTGGCATCGCATGAGCAATCCATCGAAATTACAACTGCTCGAGTGCGCTAGCAACAAATTCCTTAATCATGGACCTCTTACAAGGTGAATATGGATGGCGGGAAAGAAATGAAAGAGGAAGCCGTCTGGTAGAATTTTGCACAGAGCATAACTTAATCATAGCTAACACTTGGTTCAAGAATCATAAAAGAAGGTTGTACACGTGGAAGAATCCTGGAAATACTAGAAGGTACCAGATAAATTATATAATGGTAAGACAGAGATTTAGGAACCAGGTATTAAATTGTAAGACATTTCCAGGGGCAGATGTGGACTCTGACCACAATCTATTGGTTATGAGCTGTAGATTAAAACTGAAGAAACTGCAAAAAGGTGGGAGTTTAGGGAGATGGGATCTGGACAAACTGATTAAACCAGAGGCTGTACAGAGTTTCAGGGAGAGCATAAGGGAACAATTGTCACAAATGGGGGAAAGAAATACAGTAGAAGAATAATGGGTAGCTCTGAGAGATGAAGTAGTGAAAGCAGCAGAGGATCAAGTAGGTAAAAAGACAAGGGTTAGTAGAAACCCTTGGGTAACAGAAGAAATATTGAATTTAATTCATGAAAGGAGATAATATAAAAATGCAGTAAATGAAGCAGGGAAAAAGGAATACAAACGTCTCAAAAATGAGATTGACAGGAAGTGCAAAATGGCTAAACAGGGATGGCTAGAGGACAAATGTAAGGATGTAGAGGCTTATCTCACTAGGGGTAAGATAGATACTGCCTACAGGAATATTATAGAGACCTTTGGAGAAAAGAGAACCACTTGCATGAATATCAAGAGCTCAGATGGAAACCCAAATCTAAGCAAAGAAGGGAAAGCAGAAAGATGGAAGGAGTATATAGAGGGTCTATACAAGGGCGATGTACTTGAGGACAATATTATGGAAATGGAAGAGGATGTAGATGAAGATGAAATGGAAGATGCGATACTGCGTGAAGAGTTTGACAGAGCACTGAAAGACCTAAGTCGAAACAAGGCCCTGGGAGTAGACAACATTCCATTAGAACTACTGACAGCCGTGGGAGAGCTAGTCCTGACAAAACTCGACCATGTGGCGAGCGAGATGTATGAGACAGGCGAAATACCCTCAGACTTCAGGAAGAATATAATAATTCCAATCCCAAAGAAAGCAGGTGTTGACAGATGTGAAAATTACCGAACAATCAGTTTAATAAGCCACCGCTGCAAATTACTAACGCGAATTCTTTACAGACGAATGAAAAAACTAGTAGCAACCAACCTTGGGGAAGATCAGTTTAGATTCCGTAGAAATAGTGGAACACATAAGGCAATACTGACCTTACGACTTATCTTAGAAGAAAGATTAAGGAAATACGAACCTACGTTTCTAGCATTTGTAGACTTAGAGAAAGCTTTCGACAATGTTGACTGGAATACCCTCTTTCAAATTCTAAAGGTGGCAGGGGTAAAATACAGGGAGCGAAAGGCTATTTACAATTTGTACAGATACCAGATGGCAGTTATAAGAGTCGAGGGGCATGAAAGGGAAGCGACGATTGGGAAGGGAGTGAGACAGGGTTGTACCCTCTCCCCGATGTTATTCAATCTGTATATTGAGCAAGCAGTAAAGGAAACAAAAGAAAAATTCGGAGTAGGTATTAAAATCCATGGAGAAGAAATAAAAACTTTGAGGTTCGCCGATGACATTGTAATTCTGTCAGAGACAGCAAAGGACTAGGAAGAGCAGTTGAATGGAATGGACAGTGTCTTGAAAGGAGGATATAAGATGACCATCAACGAAAGTAAAACGAGGAAAATGGAATGTAGTCGAATTAAGTCGGGTGATGCTGAGGGAATTAGATCAGGAAATGAGACTCTTAAAGTAATAAAGGAGTATTGCTATTTGGGGAGCAAAATAACTGATGATGGTCGAAGTAGAGAGGATATAAAATGTAGACTGCCAATGGCAAGGAAAGCGTTTCCGAAGAAGAGAAATTTGTTAACATAGAGTATAGATTTAAGTGTCAGGAAGTCGTTTCTGAATGTATTTGTATGGAGTGTAGCCATGTATGGAAGTGAAACATGGACGATAAGTAGTTTGGACAAGAAGAGAATAGAAGCTTTCGAAATGTGGTGCTGCAGAAGAATGTTGAAGATTAGATGGATAGATCACATAACTAATGAGGAGGCATTGAATACAATTGGGCAGAAAGAGAGTTTGTGGCACAACTTGACAAGATGAAGGTACCGATTGGTAGGACATGTTCTGAACCATTAAGGGATCACAAATTTAGCATTGTAGGGCTGTGTGGAGGGTAAAAATCATAGAGGGAGACCAGGAGAAGAATACACTAAGAAGATTCATGAGGACGTAGGTTGCAGTAAGTACTGGTAGATGAAGAAGCTTGCACAGGATAGAGTAGCATGGAGAGCTGCATCAAACCAGTCTCAGGACTGAAGACCACAACAACAACAACAACATGATTCAAGTAAACCACTTCGTGTCTAAATCACGAAGGCCCTTCGGGGGTTTGAATCCATTATTGCCGTGCACGAATTAAATATCACAATCCAGGAATTACAAAAATGACAGTGGCCCTCCATATTAGACTGAATTCATCAGTGGTAATTATAAACAACTGAGGCCAATGAAGGGGTTTTAATACCTTTAGATGTATATTATGGAGGCGTCTTTCGTGGATGCAGTATGCCTACTGTGAGAAAGCGTTGGAAAAATGCATTGATCTAAAGTGCGACTATGTCGATAAATTAAATGTTTTTTCGTTTGGTTGAAAGACATGAACTGTCACAGTCCAGAGCGAGTAATTAATAGCGCTTAAACCCTTCCTTGATAGCCTAATAAAGCCCTAGGAGAAAGGATGTTGAAAAACATACATGAACAGTGAGAGAAACATGTTAGAAAAGAGAAGGGGACTTAGAAATACGCTAAAATTTCCAAACACGTTACCTTTCATAAGCAGTCAACTGTTGTGGTGTTACGGTCATAAAACTGCAGCCACTCAGCGAAGAGCTCGGTTTAGTCTGTTCATTTAAACTTGCCCTCACTGGTACCAATTACGCCAAAGTTCACATTTAGCAAGCCGGCCGAAGTGGCAGTGCGGTTAAAGGCGCTGCAGTCTGGAACCGCAAGACCGCTACGGTCGCAGGTTCGAATCCTGCCTCGGGCATGGATGTTTGTGATGTCCTTAGGTTAGTTAGGTTTAACTAGTTCTAAGTTCTAGGGGACTAACGACCTCAGCAGTTGAGTCCCATAGTGCTCAGAGCCATTTGAACCATTTGAACATTTAGCAAATAACTCAGCTAAACAAACTTTTTCTTATCCATGGATGGGTACGTTAGACGTGATTGTACACTGGATGTACGTTAGTGCCATTTACTTGTTGAGATAGTAAGTTGTACTGCAGAAACAGTACGGATTTAAAATACTGACCTTGGAGTACTGTAAGCCGACGTGTTTCAAGTTTTGCTGTTGTGCAGAGAGCATGAATGAACAGGACTCAACTACAGTAGAAGTCAACCACCAAAGCGTAACACAGCAGCAGCTTACTCAGATGAAACTGCTCCACCGGGTACACCTACCTACATCATAATCCGTAAGTCACCTAACGGTATGAGGCGGAGGGTATTTCTGGTATTATTAACTGATCTTGCCTTCACTCTTCCACTCGTGAATGACGCTTGGGAAGAATGATTGTCTGTAAGTCTCTGTATTAGCTCTAAATTCTCGAATTTTCTCGTCGCCGTCATTTGATGATATGTGTGTGGGAGAAAGTAATATGTATCCTGACTCTTACCGGAAAGTGATCTGTCGAAATTCCAGTACCAAAGATCTCCGTGATGCAAAACGCCTCTCTTGTAACGTCTGCCACTGGAGTTTGTTGAGCATATCTGTAAAGCTTACGTGCCGACCAAACGAATCGGTGACGAAACGCACCACTCTTCGCCTAGATGTTTACAGTCTTCTTATGAGTGCTACCTAGTAACGATCCCAGATCGATGAACAATACTCAAGAATCGCACTTTGAGTATTGTTCATCTTGTAGGACACTTCTTTCGTGGATGAGTTACGTTTCTTTGATATTCTTTCTATGAATATCAACCTGGCATCACCTTTTCCTACGATTAGTTTTGTATGGTCATTCTAATTAAGGTCACTCTTGGTAGTTACTCCTAGATATTTTACGTTAGATACGGTTTCCGGGTATTTGACATCAATGGTATACTCTAGTGGATTTCTTTTCCTATTTATGCGTAGTGTGTTACAATCGCAATGTAATTGAAACTAAACCTGTGTGGGACCCTTGATATACACCTCCTCACACTACTTATTTAATTTCAGAGTCAACTGCCAGAGCCTGCACCATTCATCAATCCTCAGCGGGTCATTCGATAATCGATACTATCTTCTGAAGCTGCTACTTTGCTATAGACAGCCGCACCTTACAGAGCATCCGACACTATTACTGCCTAATTTACATACACTGTAAACAGTGATGGTCCTACCACACTTTTTTGTGGTATTCTGGATATAAATTTTACATTTTACGTTTTTGTTCCGTTAAGAGTGATGTGTTGACTTCTTTCTGCAAGGAAGTCTCGAAATCATTCGCAAATCTGGTCCGATACTCGATAAGGTCGTGGCACTTCAGCACTGTGTCAAATCTCTTCTTCTTCTCCTCTTCTCCTCAGCGATCACGGGCCCTGTAGACCACGCGCTGCATCGACTATCTGCTTCCACCGCGTTTTGTCTCTCGCAGTCCACCCTGCGGAAATTCCTAGTGCAGGAATGTCCTTCTCCGTGTCATTAAAATGGTTCAAATTGCTCTGAGCACTATGAGACTTAACGTCTGAGGTCATCAGACCCTAGAACTTAGAACTACTTAAACCAAAGTAACCTAAGGACATCACACACATCCATGCCCTAGGCAGGTTTCGAAACTGCGACCGTAGCGGTCGCGAGGTTCCAGACTGAATCTGTGTGATCTTTCCACCTTGTAGGCAGTAGGCCCAGTGGTCTTGTTGCCTGGAGAGTTCCTTCAAATGTTTTTTTGGTAATTCCGTTGTTTTCCTTTCTAGCCACATGTCGAACCCATTGCAGTCTACTACCTTTTAATATCTGGGTGATAGTGGGATGCTTCATTAGCTGATAAATCTAAGTAATCCTGAAATCAAGAAAAACGGCATACGCCTGAACCTCTTTGTATACAGCGCTAGGGATCTCAGGCATTAACTGATTTTCGTAAGATCTCTGCTTGCAGGACCCATGTTGGTTATTATAAAGGAGATTTTCTTTCTCCAAAAACGTTATAATTCTTGAGTATGAAACATGTTCCATAATTTTACAACATGGTGGCGTTAACGATATAGGCCTATAATTTTGTGCTTACTGCACTGTCTGCTGGACGCTGAATGGCTTAATGGCCAGTGCTACGCAATAGTTTATTTCCTACCTATGGGAATCTGGGAAATTCTGTTTCATATCCCTTACACTCCTCTGACCACGGCGGTTGCTGTGGCGGTGCGGTTCTAGGCGCTTCAGTCCGGAACCGCGCTGCTGCTACGGTCGCAGGTTCGAATCCTGCCTCAGGCATGGATGTGTGCGATGTTCTTAGGTTAGTTAGGTTTAAGTAGCTCTACGTCTAGTGGACTGATGACCTCAGATGTTAAGTCAGATAGTGCTTGGAGCCATTTGAATCATTCCTCTGACCACATTACCACTTTTTCTCTAAGTTGCATAGCCAGGAATACTGTGCGACGGTACTTGTACACCACCCATTACCGTGTGCTGTTTCTGTAAAATTACGAGCTCCATCTCTCAGCAAACAGCGCATTCGCTCAAGTAAAGTGTACCATTATTTTGAAATTTAATTAATTTCCGAACATTATTGAGCTCTCCACGGAGACTCTCACACTAGAAAGTCTGAGCGTGGAGGTGGGAAAGTAGCCCTGTGACCCGACTGGGTGGCCTTCCCCTTGCGTCGCCTTACAGTGCCAGGAAGCACAACTGGGACGGCGGCGGACACCTCGCCTCCTAGCGCGTCCGCCAGCAGGCGGATGCGTGCCTGCGCGTGCGCGCCGAATGATTCCTGCGCTCTCTCTGCTTGATATTAGTCCGACACCGATGCAGGTCTGTGCCGTTGGCCTGCGTGTTGACACGCTTTCTGTCATACAGACGTGTTGCAGCATATTTCTGGGCTTCCACAGACCAGTAAGCGGATCGATGCCGTCTGCCTAGTCACTCGTGATCTTAGTGGCATCGAAGCGGAGAATGACGCAGAGATGGCCGAAATACTAAACATCTTTTTCCAAAACTGTTTCTCTGAGGAAGATAGCACCGTAGTTCCTCCTTTAAACCGTCACACGAACGTCAAAGTGACAGATATCGAAAAACATGCCACTGAATACAAAAGCAACTCAAATCGCTCAACAGCGGAAGGACAACTGGACCTGACGGATGATGTTCTGTATCCAGATGTCAAGACCGTTACACCATATCTCCTGCCGCTAAGTTTGCAGGTAATAATACATGTATTAAATGTGAGTGACGTTAAATATTTAGCAGGATTATTATCAGTGTTATTTGTGTGGTTATAAACTTTGAATTTTGTATTGAAATGACTTTTTATCTGTTCCATGTCGAGGCAGAGTGCCTTAACACCATGACGGCAGCGTCTTCAATGCTTCTGCGCAGCAGAAAGCTGACCGCTCTTGTACACTCGGTGAAGACCATCGCACGGAGAAGATTCTGTCGACAAGTTTTATCGTCCTCTAATTTACAGAAGAAATAATGGTTTCAGTTGTCTGCTACAAACCCAAAAATGGACGATCTATATCGTAAATTACGAAACGACTGATTAAGCTTCGGTAGTAGTGACAAATTATTCATTAATCCACCATGATTTTCAAATTGAATGCTTATGTGGGGTAGTAAATTTAGTATGAATACTATTTTTCTTCATGAGAAGATTGATTTTTTATCATCAAGTCTTGTGGTGGATTTTTGAATTATTGAAGTTGAAGTGAGTCACCGATCGATAATTGCAGGCAAGAGGGGAGATAGTATCCCAACTGTTAATTTGTGGGAAGCCACGGAACTGGTATGGAACTCGTGATACGACAATGACTGAAATTTTTGTCTATCTCCACTTCCGAGAAAGGTTATTTATTTCATTGAAGTATTTACAATTCGTTTTGGTGCACCCTCTTTGGAAAAGAAGTCTGAAATGGTAAAGCTGCATTACTATACGTATCTGATTGAAAGTTTTCGTCAAATTAGTGTCATTTACGACGTTTACTGACGTTTTAAATTTAAAGCTCCTCTTCTAAGAGCAGTGTATAGTAGGTCTTTAGAGGAACGAAGCGTTCTATAAGAGCAGATCATTCTGATTTTCAAACAAGGTCGTAGAACAGGCGCACAAAACTATACCTGTAACGTAGCGCTAAGTAGAATTTTGAAACGTGCTTAATGCTCATGTATTACGACATTACTGGGACCCGAAAATCTCCTCTGAAGGAATGAAGGTGGATTCCGAAAGCACTGTTTGCCCACGACACTCAGAAAGATTAGGCAGCAGTGCCCACGTAGACACCGTGTTTCTTTACCTCTGGCAGGCGTTCCACACAATTCCGCTCCGCCACCTAATGAACAAAATGAGAGCGCACGGAATATTAGCCCAGCTCTAAGATTAGATCGAGGAGTTTCTAGCAAACAGAGCACAACGTGCCATTGTCAACGAAGAAAAATCTTCATACGTAACAGCAACTTCAGACGTTCCACAAGGGAGTGTTATTAGATCATACCTTTTCACAGCGTGTTCAGGTGACCATATGATAGTCTGAAGCTCCATAACGCATTTCGGAGATGATGTTGCTTTATACAGAGAAATCGCAACGCTAGAAAATTGTAGATAAATGCAAGAGTAGCTGCAGAGGATCGACTCTTGATACATGTATTGCCAATGACCTTCAGCATGATCAGATGTACGTACTGCTGGTTAATCGGCAGAAAGACCATTATTGCATGATTAAACGTTCAGAACAATCACTACAAGCAGTCGTATGTATAAAACATCTAGGAGTATGTTTACATAGCGATGTAACGTGCGAAGACAACATACAACTAATCGCAGGTAAGGACATTGCCACATTCAGTTTCACTGGTAGAATCCTCAGGAAACGTAGTAAACTGACGACGGAGGTGGACTACAAAATGAGCGAGGACGTACTACAGCCTCTTCAACAGACGCCAGTTACTGGTGGCAGTTTTATTTTGGGGAATAAATGTCGCGTGCTCGGGTCTGATAATATAACGGTCGGATCGGTGTCTGACACCGCCTCATGGATTTGTCTGTTGGTGACACCGTTTGTTGGTGCACCTCTTATGCAAATGAGCTGACGTTAATATTTCGCAACGAGCATGACGTTCGCAGAGCCATGGATTGGTTAGCCACTTATGGTAAAGCTTGGGTGATCATGAATATTGGCACTGGGATGACGCAAACGTCTCCCCACCCGGACCGTGCGACACAAGCCGTTGTCTTGGTACCGACTTCAAGGATGACGCCTCACGCACGGCGATTCTGAATTATCGGAGTCTTTTGCAACATATCCGTGCTGGACTAGGGAATTATCGTGTCCGAGCTTTGGACCTTCATGAGGGGACCGAGTTCATTAACGTCTATCAGGCATCAAGAGTTCCGGATGTAGTGAAGACGCTACCAAAGCCTAAACACATAGCCCGAAGCGTGATGGCGGCAATCAGTTCAGTTAGCAGTGCTGAAATGACATTTAAAATATCACTCACTCTTCATAAAGAACGAGGAGGACTTGGTCTTGTCAGTGCTTATGATCTAGCGGTTTCTTTTTACGTTGGTACGCACGTCAAGCTTTGGCGGAGATGTCCGACTAATCTCACGGGATTACTGATTGAGGCTGTGACACGGTTTTCCCTTGATTCTCCAGTAGCGCTGACCGAGATTCTGGTACCATTTTCCTATTTTGGGAGTGTTTATCAGGAGTGTAGCTGTCTGCAGGAATTTCTCCCTGTCTCTCGCCCGGCCAGAGACATATATCGCATCCTGCTTCGCCGCAGGGCGCTCATTGTCTTCGAACTGACATCCTAACGTGCAGGAGTGGCCGTGCGGTTCTAGGCGCTACAGTCTGGAGCCGAGCGACCGCTACGGTCGCAGGTTCGAGTCCTGCCTCGGGCATGGATGTGTGTGATGTCCTTAGGTTAGTTAGGTTTAATTAGTTCTAAGTTCTAGGCGACTGCTCACCTCAGAAGTTAAGTCGCATAGTGCTCAGAGCCATTTTAGCCTAACGTGCATTGGGCGGTAGTAGTGCGCACTGTCAACGCAGTGACGCTAGATTCATACTTACGTTAGGCCTGGTGTCACGGTGTAGGGTTTGCGGAAGAGATCTGGCACTTTGTGCGTCAAATTTTGGCTCTGTCTTTACGAGTGTCGCCCGCTTCTGTCGATTCAGTCTCTTCTACTAGGGCGAAGTTTATTCCCGCACTTTCCTCTACCAGGACAAGGTTTATTTCCGAGGACAAAACACAAGCCGTCACTTGGCTCAGACATCACGTGATTCGTTATTTGTTTGGAGGTAATGTTCATAGGTCTCAAGGATTTTTGGAACTATTTAAACGCTCGTCATTGTGATATTTTCAACCCTAAGTACAGCCAATACTTCTCCAACTTCTTGGGAAGTATCTTCCACGACGCTCCCCGCAGTTTGATCATTCATGGCAGGAGATGAATTTGATATATACACACGCAGATGACTGAACAAGTAACGGTACCTTCAAGACGCCAAGATCGGGCGGCGGCGTTCGTGGAGTATCGATGGCGCATGTTCAGGTTCGAGAAGTGTTTTCTTGAGTTTTGTTGCCTGTTTTCTTTTTCACGCACTTTGTACGTATCCTTTCCTCTTTCAAAATCTTGGTAAAGGCGGATTTATTTTTCTCAGTAAATGATTGTTTTCTAGTTGCCATTTAACCCTTCCATTTCTTCCTGTTCGGTGACGGAGACATTCTGACCAGGCCTCGTGTATTGACACTTGCCCATTTTCCGTCCGGGAACATTCCACTTCAGAAAAAATGTTTGTTAGAGTAAAAAAAATTAAAAAAGATAAAAAAGCGCAGAAACGGTAAAGCAGCTGCCTGTAAACCGAAAAATTATGGGATCGAATCTCGCTCGGACTCCGGATTTTTCAGTCTTCGTTTTAATCTAGCCGTCATCTTTCAACAATGTGAGTAGTCACCAGAAATGACTCATGGTTCAGATATCACGTTGAACTGTGAGTCCCGTTCCCCGACTGGATGACTGCCGTAGTTAGGGATACGCAGGTCAAAGAAGTGGCGGTCAGTTGAAAGTCCTGCACCAGGCCATTGAGCCACATGAGTCTATTAATTATAACGCAATATAGGTTTGAGGCGCTTGACGCCTTCTACCGTATATGCCATAGGAGACCATGTGAGACTGGCTCTCTCCCTATGCTACACATTCACACTCTAAAACAGATATAGCAACAGTAAGTATATTATCAAATTGAGCTCTAATAAAAGGGCTGAAACTGAGTCGAGCAGCGGATATAGCTCTTTAAACGTCAGGAACTTTGATATGCATGTCTTGTAGGTGTTGCCTTGCCTCCAAATAAAACACCACTTTCTTATTATTCGAGGTATTTCGCCATTCTGCCCAGTGGAAATTATTTCTTATAGATAACGTTAGTTCCCTTCTGACCTTTGAAATGCATCGGATGTTTGCGCTTTCGTGAACAGGGTGAAGAGCATTGTAACGACAGCAAACATAACAAGCTGCACCTCGAAGTACGTATGTGCAATTTGTGCAACAGCAGGCCGAGACATTCGGAAACAGATTTGCTCCTTTGGCAATATCTCTTTGGCTTCAAGAAACTGCTGAAAAATCAACGACAATGTAAGAAGAACGTTAATGACGCAATGTCTGTACGAAGACGGAATTCTGATGCCAGCCTTAAGGAAAAGCAGTAATCTTCACATCAGGAAAATTGCCAGTCACTTGTACCGCTTTAAAGGAAACTGTTACGGAGACTGCAGAATTCGGCGGCCATTTTTCAGCGTTCTTTTTTATACTGCATCTCGTGTCTTCCAAATGAAGCGAGAGTTGTGTATATCCACTGTGTTTGATCATTACATGCACTCTAAAACGTTTATCTAATTTTGTTTGCCCTGCAGCTGTAAACTATTAGTGACATTAATGTCGTATGAGATAATCCAGAATAATAAAAACTCTGCCTATAACTTTTTTTTATCTCTTCCACCTAATTGTAACGTCAGTGGCCAAAAAATCCAATCCACTCTCTTGAGGAGCAACTGGTTTGGACAAATTCTCTTTCTCCGTATAGTCATCAACTTGGTAAATTCGTTACACGCCCTCCTCTGCATGTATCTGTCTTTCCATTCGTCGGTAGTGTTCGTTGACATAATATGCAACACTTTCTCCAGTATTGTTCTATTGGATGAACTGTTTACCTGTCACTCAATACGCTACGGCAATGACGAAACCGTCACTGGTTACCTATTCTCAGATCTCGGCCTAGTTTTTAACACTTTTCTGATGCACCATAGTTCAGAAGTTTCAGTTTTATTCTCTTATTTCCTCATCGTGCGAGGCTCAGTCCAATACACTACTGAACTAAAGAATTACATTTCGAGGATCTATTTCTCAGTTCTACCTGGAAGAAACAGAAGGTATGTGGATATTCTCTTAAGCAGAAATCGTTTTTAAATGGTGTTTATTTCACGTATTACACTATGTGGGAAACATTGTGATGTAATTCAAGGTGTAATCACAGCTAATGAACTAATTTTTTTCTGTCATGCCTTATGTCTACTTTGACGCAGCTTGCCTTGAATTTCTCTTCCGTGTCAGCCTCAGTGCAGCATATATTTACCCTATACCACACAAACAAGACACAGACACACATGCTTATGTCTTACTGGACATAACACAAATGAATAACTATAGCATGGGAGGTGACAATTGTAGGAAGAGCCCAAGGCTTGGATACAGAAACCGTTGCAAATAATGCTGGCTACAGCCTTTAGTAAGGATGAAGAAATTTACGCAGGAAAGACTCCCATGGATAGTTGCATAGAACCATTCTTATTGTTGAACACTGTCATCATTGTTTGTTTGTCGAACAATTATCTAGACGAGATAAAAAGCCTGTTGCTACACAGAATATTTCAGAAATTTGTAAAAGAAACACCTGCGTTTCATCTGAACCCCAATGAATCCCTACAACATGAAAAAATATAATTTTAAAATGTTTCACAAAATTAACTTTTATTGTGATTGTAAACAACGAATACAACAAGCAATCATCAGAAAGTAGACAAGGGATTGTTTTATGGAGGTGGTTTCACTTTGGAACCAATGGGGCATATAGTTATCCAGCTTCCATTATTTCCTGTGCAAACAAGCTCACGAACATTTACACGAGAGATTCACCGCTTACATGAATATTTGGTCCGACCTCTTGAGAGAAGTCATGCGCATCTGCTGTTTTGTAGGATGTAAACATCTTATGTGTGAGTTTATCATGGCAGGCTCAACTTCACTGTCGTCATCAACATCGACATGAAATGCATTTACAATGAGTAGTTCAGCACCAGGCAGAGGAAGTTCCTGATGTACTTGCCTGATGGAGAACATTCAGACAACATCCTCTGGGTCACTTTCTATCTCAGGCGTCTCTGAACCCAAATCACTAGGAATCACTAGAAACTTAATAAATTTACAAATAATTACAAGATAAATCATAAAAGTGCATGCAGCCCCAGTGGTTTCCTTCTAAACGAATCATAAAAGCTGTGGTAGAATGTCAAATTTACGTTACAGTAACTTTAGCTTCATTTATTTTCACTCTCAATGAACTCTTCAGAATGATAACTTTACTAAAATCACACGTCACTTAAATTATGCCATTAAAACGTGCAGACTTAAATCTCCCACAATCACGTAACAAACAGTCCGTGCCAACTGTTGCTTTGAACGCTGTAAGCGACTGTTGCGCTGCACTACATTCGTGGAAGTACGTCTGTGCGCTGCTTGGAGTCTGTGTTTTGCAAGAGCTTCTTTGGTTTCACAAGAAAGGTACTGGTACTTAAACAAAGTAATAATAATAAAATTATGCTCCGAGGCAGAAATCACTGGGACTCAAAGGGTTAAGCATGCCCAGTTTATTGAGTAAAGAAAAAAAAAACTGAAATAGTTGCTTGATTAACAGTTACATTGCTTAGGAAATGACTATAACATTTTAGTCTGAACATTAATTAGACATGATAATGTTAATTTTCGCTACTGCTTCAGTTGTTTGTGTGGGTTTGTGTGTGTCAGTGTGTGTGTGTGTGTGTGTGTGTGTGTGTGTGTGCGTGGACGCCGATTTGCAAACGAGTAATTCCGGCATACCAATCGACAAAAGGAAACACGCAATAACGACAGTACCTCTGTGAGCCCACAAAGTCAACAGAACAAATGATAATGGTGCGTCCAAACACATCCAATTAAGTTAATGGATTTAAAGGAATTGAGTTACATCCTGCATACGATGGGAAGCGACGGGATGATTGGCTGCACGTAGGTAAACACTGCACACCGCGGCAAAGCGATGAGAGGGAACTCGATGAGCGGTGGTGCTGACGCAATTAGATGCGGGAATACTGAAGCGGAAACATTCCCTGCTTGCCACATGCATAAACGGGGCGCCCGGCTGTCATTGTGGTGGTGAACTGCTGTTAAACTGCTGTTACCTGCGGTGATTCTCTCGCGGGTCACCGATTAAGATCCTAACAGAGACCTATTCCTGCATCCATGCGCGCTTTCGGTCCCATTCTGCACCGTATATACACTACTTGTCTCCATTAGCAGTGGTGAAATGATGACACACTTTGACATACAGTAAAGTTCAGGAACCCGCGACAATTGGTCTATTGACTTGCCTTCGGTTGCATTGTGTCACAGTTTGACATTAAACGGTTGGGAACAGGTTTCCACAATGGTTTTACTCGAAATCTATGCACTAACAAGAAAAACAAAAACACGTCAATTGAAATTTTTTTGTGAAGTTTGAAATAAAAAATAAATAAAAATCCAGTAGGTTATGGCAGTAATCCGTTATGAGCAAACCTTACGATGTGCTGGAACCCGAAGTGTGTAATACAGAGATTGCTGTTGTTTTCATTCCATATGTATACCGATTATGACGTGGTGCAGCTGAAGAAATCAAAGCCCTGAGGTGGAGTGTGCTTGGACAGACGTCTTAGAAGTGTATGAAAGCTATATAAGACTGCAGAGTGTGTAATCAAAGTGGGAAATCCAATTTCAAAAAATGGCTCTGAGCACTATGGGACTCAACTTTTGAGGTCATCAGTCCCCTAGAACTTAGAACTACTTAAACCTAACTAACCTAAGGACATCACACACATCCATGCCCGAGGCAGGATTCGAACCTGCGACCGTAGCGGTCTCGCAGATCCAGACTGTAGCGCCTAGAACCGCACGGCCACTCCAGCCGACAATACAATTTCGTCACAACCTTCCAAAATTACAGATGTACTGAAGCAAGAGTGTTGTTTGCTTCTTACATTGCTGGAAATATGCATTCAGGAAGCCTTAGACTTCGAGAGTACGAAATATGCAGGAATGGAAATCAAAATAAGAACGGATCAGCGTATCTACTCATTGTTCTTCGTAGGTAATCAAGTACTAGTCGGTAAAGAAGAGGCTGATATCTGATTTATGCTGAAAGAATCATTCGAGAAATATGATAAGTTAGGAGTGAAAGTAAATTTTCAAAAGACAGAATGCCTACGCTGTGGAGAAAATGCAGTAAGCTTAATAGTAGATGTCCAGCATATCAAGCAAGGAAAATTTAAATGTTTTTGCAACACCTAATCGGTAGACAGAACAAGTAATTAGGAAATACAATAACGAGTAGGCCATGGGAAAACACCAATCCAGAAGCTAAATACACTGTTGCCGACTTAAAAGATTTTCCCTGGGCTAGGGGTGCCGGCACAGTAGCTCAGCGTCTTTCGTTGAGAACTGGCTGCCCTCTGTAACAAAGAAACTGAGTGCAGAAATCACGAGGAACCTGAACGGTTTTCATATGATGTCCGCCCCAACCAAATTCTACAACCAATGACGAACGGAATGGAGTCAGCGTCTTTAATTGCAACCTAGAACGTACTCGGCTCTGGTTCGAACCCACCGCCGCTTAAATTTAGAATAAAAATCATCAGCAATGGCGGCCGACGACTTCCTGAATAGAAAGTGATCTCTATTCTGCCAACGGCCTTGTCAAAGAGGGCAGAAGAGCACACATAGGTTCAGATCCATTACGATTATCCAGGCTGTTATGCCGTGTTCGGTTGATGAATTCTGTGTCGATTCCCAACGTTTCGTGATGACTGGGTGTTATGTGATGTCCTTAGGTTAGTTAGGTTTAAGTAGTTCTAAGTTCTAGGGGACTGATGACCTTAGAAGTTAAGTCTCATAGTGCTCAGGGCCATTTGAACCATTTGAACCCAACGTTTCGTCTCCGACTGCGGGAGACGTCTTGAAGGGGGTCCGTAGCTCGATGGACGGTCCAACACACCCACTGGCTCGCTACTGACAGTAGCGAGCCAGTGAGTGTGTTGGACCTTCCATCGAGCTACGGACCCCCTTGAAGATGTCTCCTGCAGTCGGAGACGAAACGTTGGGAATCGACACAGAATTCATCAACCGACCACGGCATAACAGCCCGGATAATTATAATGGACATAATATTTCCGGCCGTGAAAGTCTACATTTTAGTAACATAGGTTCAGGTTACTCTCTATCCCTTGGGGTTGGAAACTGCCCTTAAAGTGGAAGGATCAGCAATGATCAACGGCATGAGGATGCAGAACGCAATGCAGTAAAGACACATAATGTGTATCCACAGGACATGTAGTGTATAATTGAAAAATTGTCATGAAGAGCTCCCAATTGATAAAAGATTCTTGATTAGTTCCCCCATTCGGATATCCATGAGGAGCCTGCTAAGGGGGAGGTGACTATGAGAAAAAGATTGAATAACGAACGAAAGGATAAAGAACTACGAGTCAGGGAGAGAAATTTCAGAAGTTTGACCATGGCACGGAAGGGAAATGCTAAGGTTCAATCTAGATATAATGGGGGTCTGTGAAGTGAAATGGAATACAAAAATTTCTGCTCAGATGAGTACAGGGAAATATCAACAGCAGCAGAAAGTGGTATAATGGGGGGAGGATTCGTCATGAATAGCAAGGTAGAACAGAGAGTGAGGTACTCTGAACAGTTCAGTGACACGGTTGTTCTCATCAGAACCAACAGCAAACTAACACTGACAATGGTACTTCAGGTATACATGCCGTCGCCGCAAGCCAAGATGAAGAGACAGAGAATGCATGTGAGGATATTGAAAAGGGAACTCAGTACGTAAAGGGAGATGAAAATATAATAGTCAGTGGGGACTGGAATGCGACTGTAGGAGAAGGAGTAGAAGAAAGGGTTACGGGAGAATATCGGCTTGCCACTAGGATTGAGAGAGAAAAAATAGCGTATTCTCTGTTCAAGATTCAGTAGTGCGGGAGGTACACTTGAAAAAGCCCGGGAGGTACGGAAAGATTGCCATTAGATTGAATTATGGTCAGGCAGAGATCCCGAAATCAGATATTGCATTTTAAGCGCACCCACGAGCCTAATATAGACTCAGATCACAATTCAGTAGTGATGAAGAGTAGGCTGAAGTTTAAGAGACTAGTCGGGGAGAATCAATGCCCAAGGTCTAACGAAGTGCAATACCTAAGTACTACCAAATGAGAAGATACGCTTGAAGTACTCTGAGGCTATAAACAATGAGATAGGGAATAGCTCAGTAGGCAGTTCAGTTGACGAGGAATGGACATCTCTCAAAAGGGTAATCACAGAAGTTGGTAAGGAAAACATGGGTACAAGGAAGGTAACTGCGAGAAACCATGGATAACACAACAAAAAAAAGAAGTATTCCAGTAGATCAATGAAAGAAGCAAGTACAAAATTGTTCACGGACATTCAAGGATACAAAATAGAATCCATTTGGGATGATATAAACAGGAAGTGCAGGGAAGCTAAGGTGCAGTTTCTAAGGTCAAATTGCTGCAGGAAAAATGTGAAGAAATCCAAACAGAAATGATTGTCGGAAAGACAGACTCAGCATATAGCAAAGTCAAAACAACTTTCGGTAAAATTAAAAGTAAGTGTGGTAACATTAAGAGTACAATGGAAATTCCACCGTTAAATGCAGAGAAAAGAGCGAACAGGTTGATAGGCCCCTATGAGGGCTAAGACTTGATGACAATGTAAAAAGAGAAGGAACAGGAGTCGATATAAAAGAGATAGGGAATACAGTGTTAGAATCAGAATTTAAAAGAGCTTTGGAATACTCGCGATCGAATGAGGTAGAAGGGACAGACAAAATTCCATCAGATTTTCTGAAATCATTCGGGTAACTGGCAACAAAGAGACTATTCACGATGGTGTGTACAAAGTATGAGTCTGGCGATATACCATCTGACTTTCGGAAAAATATCATCCACGCAATTCCGAAAATCGCGAGAGCTGACAAGTGCGAGAATCTTCGCACAATCAGCTTAACAGCTCATGCATCCTAGTTGCTGACAAGGTGATATACGGAAGAATGGAAGAGAAAATTGAGGTTCAGTTTGGCTTTAAGAAGGGTAAAGGCAATTCTGATGTTGCGCTTGATAATGGAAGCAAGACTGAAGGAAGATCAAGACTCGTTCATATGAATTATCTATCCGGAAAAAGCGTTCAATAATGGAAACTGGCGCAACATGTTCGAAATTATGAGTAAAATAGGGGTGAGCTGTAGGAAAAGGCGGGTAATAAACAATATGTATAAGAAATAAGAGGGAACACTAAGAATGAGAGATGCAGAACGGAAGTGCTCGGATCATAAAGGGTGTAAGACTGTTCAATCTGTACATCGAAGAAACAATTATGAAAATAAAACATAGGTTCAAGAGTGGAACTAAAATTCAGAGAGAAAGGATATTATCAGATTCTCTGATGACATTGCTATCCTCAGTGAATGTGAAGCAGAAATACAGGATTTGCTGGATGGAGTGGAAGTCTAATGAGTACAGAATACGGACTGAGAGACAATCGAAGAAAGACGAAAGTGATTAACAGTAGCAGAAATGAGGACAGCGAGAAATTTAGCGTCATAATTGGTTAGCACGAAGTAGATGAAGTTAAGGAAAGTAAACAATGACGGTCGGAGGAAGGAGGACATCAAAAGCAGATTAGCACTGGCAAAAAGAGCATTCCTGGCCATCAGAAGTCTACTATTATGAAACATAGGCCTTAAAATGAGGCAGAAATTCATGTTAGTGGCACATGGTTTGTGGGAAAAACCAGAAGACAAGACAGTAAAAGTAACTGAGATGTGGTGCTACAGAAGAATATTGAAAACTAAGTGGTCTAAGAAGGTAAGGAATGAGGAGGTTCGGCAGAGAGTCATCTAAGAAATAAATACATTGAAAACACTGACAAGAAGATGGGACAGAATATTAGGACATCTATGAAGACATCAGGGAATAATTTCCACGGTAATAGAGGGACCTACAGAGAGTAAAATCTGTAGAGGATAAGAGACATTGGAATACATCGAGCAAACAATTGAGGACGTAGGTTGCATGTGCTACTCCGAGACGACGAGGTTGGCACAGGAGACAAATTCACCGGGACCCCATCAACCCAATCACAACACTGATGACTCAAAAAAAGAAAAATACGAGATGGAAAGTAAAAAAACATTCTCCAAAGAAGTACTGGACAGCCCGTAAGACCTTATGGACGCGAGTAATAGGAGCTTATTGCAAAAAATGGGAACAAATGAGAGTCAGTAATGAAGTGTCTCAGAACCTAATGTAGAGTATCTTGGTTAGAGGACGTAAGGAACACAAAGATTTAGAAATGACTCAAGAAAGTATCACAGAATAGATAAAGGGGAGGTCGCCTGGTGTGTACAACTAATGCAATAACACAAGGCCGCAAAGGACCTTGTAACCTCCCCCTCACTTACCGACCTTAATGACAGTGAAAAATGAAACCGCGTGTGCCTAATGGGAATTTTGGAAAAGCAATCGTCACCGAAGTTAACCTGTCGGTAAAGAGGGAGGATAGGGTTACATCTAAATGAAAGGAAATGTGCTAATGAAACTGGTGGAAATTAATTTTGAAAAGGGGTAAAGTTAATAAGGAAAGTAAATGTGCAGCCGTTACGTTAACAATTAACTATCGGTAATTAGGTATTTGAGATTTGGGGGAAATTACGGTCGCCAGTCCTAAGGACAATTACTATAGTAACTGAAAAAGAAAGGTTATTACACATATAATTAGCACTAGAAGCGTGGCAACTGAAGGTTGACACGTGTAGTGTGAAAACTGAAAGTTTGTCAGAAGTAATAAATTTCGCTACACTCTGACTTAATTTAGCAAAAGAATTACTAAAACCGGAAAATCGAAAGTTAATTTAGTGACTGAAGTTAATAGTGAACTTTCTTTCTGAAGCACATCGAAATTCAGTAAAATACGGTTAGTCTTGGACTACCTCAACAATCATTTCAAAAGCAACTTGACTCTACGCAATTTAGAAACAAGAGATTTTACTCTGAACTTGAATTAAATGATTCTGAACTATTAACAATAGTAAAATTTAGTACGTACCAAGCTGAGCTGCAGTCACAGGTAAGCTAAAATATGCTAACAAAACTCGCACTCTAAACTTGTGCTCGTGTAACCTAAATATTGTAGCCAGCTACTGAACTTTGAAATTAAAGCAGTGAAATCTAATTATATTATTTTAATGCTGGCGTTTGAATTTCAACGACACTCGGGTTCATTTCGGAAAAGGAAGGGACCCTGCTTGGCAATGCAATTGGGACAATGAGCAACAAAGGTTCATGCTAAGTTGCTGTAATTTTGCGAGGCAAATGGAACAATTTGAAAAGCTGAGGTCTGCCATACAGTTCTGAAACTTTACGTGCTTTTAGTCTTCCTTGTTGGTTGATTGAAGGTTTGAAGCCGTCGATCGAGGAGGTGGCGACAGTCACTCATTGTCGGCCGTCGCTGTGGCAGAAGCTGGATGTTGGCGCGCCTTCTTCTCGACACGGTCACCAGGCGAAACGGGCTCTTGATGTGCGCCAGCTAATGCTTCCCGTCCGCGACACCATGTCAGAAAGTATCATCGCGAGTCGAGCGCAATTACATGCTGCCAAACCCCGAAAGCGCGGCAACTCGCGGGAGTGTCACACAACACCTGCTCCACTCGCTACTCCCGCCAGACACTCACTGCCCTGCCCGCGCTCCACGCGGCAGAGTTCACACTACCAAAGATCCTACACACTTTGAGTCTTCACACGACCTATCGATGTAATCGTTCGATAGCAGTTTTCCCTAGGCGAGACCCAGCGTAAAAATACAAATAATATTTACGAAACAAACCAATTATACATCGACATAAATGCATAAATATATATACAAACAGTAAAGCAATTACAATATATAAAGAGACAGAAATGTGATATCTTGAGGTAACAAAACAAGGAAAAAAAATAATAGTACAATAGATGGAAATTGGAGGATATGCATTTCCGGCGTTACACGTGCCCCACATTGTCTGAGGATGTTCGTGTAACGTAAACAGACTCAGAAAATGTCCCAAAAAAGAAACAGCGGAAATGCATATGCTCAAAACATCAACAAAATTTAGCATTCGTCTAATTAAGCATAAATCCATTTTTAGACGATAATAATTGAGTGTAGACACTCCTAATCTTATTCCACTCTGTCATATTGATCAAAATAAAACAGGTTGACAACATATTAAAATTCATAGAAAACATAGAAAATGATTTAGCTATTCTAAAATCGTCAAAATTCGTAACACTATCAAGAAATGGAATACTATTTACAAAATTAATCAGAGTACATGGTCATAAAAACAGGTAGATCAAAATACGCAAATTAATTATTAATTACATAGAATACACATTTTATATAACCTTTTCATAATTAATATTCTCGTCATGTCCAATTAACGCTAAACAAGAAAATAATATACAGCAGATAAAATAAAACATAAATATTGACAGCAGAATTCTTTCAGCTGTCCGGGAAGAAAAACAATTCCGCCTTCCGTACTCGCAAGTACAAAGAATGCCGACAGCGGCCCAAGAGCCAACAGCGGCACAAGAGCCGACAGCGGCTCGCCTCGCCAGTATTGTTGCGCCCGCGTGTGCGGCACGCTTGATCTCACTCGCCCTTGTGACGGCGTTTCCAGAACGTCCGCTTCACTGAATTCTTTAGGAAAAACTCACTCCCGAGTAATCTCAAGGAGTCCCTTAATACTATCACAGTGGATAACTCAACACTGTCCATCATCACACGCATGTACTAGCCTGAAACTTAAAACAGCGTCTAAGTACATCGGCAATGACTAGTAAATCACATATTTATGAAATCTTACAGCTATTTACAAAATCATATTTACATTCCTTAATCTACTGTGACTCAGCTGAAAACTTAAACTAGCAGCTTGGATTTTTCAGTTGATTAGATCATGATTAAATCGATTAAAATTAAATTGATTAATCAAAATTAATTACTTATTAATTACAACTTCTTTAATGACCTTGGTCAGTCAAAAGCATGGCAATCTAGCAAATCGTTAAATCTTACACTCTATTTTACATACTGTATAAATTACCCATTGTGTGGTATTAATCGATCCTAGGTTGGTACAATTTCAAGTCTACAATATTCCGTAAGCATTTGTGTGAGGCATACCAATGACTTTATATGGTCCATTATAAACAAACTTAAATTTAGAGTTTTCATGGTCTATCTCGCTCGATTTCTCATGAGCTTTTACAAGTACTAAGTCTCCGATTGCAAACTTAGCAAAACGCGCTTTAGCGTCATGACGACGTATGCGAGCATCGGCTTTTAGCTTCATTACTTCTCGCAAACGATCTTTTTTCACACCAATACTAATGTTAATCCGTGGAGGGAATTTGATTATCTCTTCCAATTCACTTTCTACACTTTTGTCAATGCCGAAATTCCTCATGTTATGGCAGTTCAAATTCATACCTACATCAATACCATCCGGCCAGTTAACAATGTGTATAGGCTGGTATTGCCTATGCACACCGTCTCCTGCCTCGTCAAAACTAACTACTATTGTTTTATCTTGGGACGTACATGTCAAAGTTTTGCTTTCGCAATTAATCACTGCACGGTACTTTAATAGCCAATCTAACCCGATAATTACTTCCGCAGTTAAGTCTGGCACGACGACAAACTCTTGTTCAAATCGTGCCCCACATATCTCGAAGTTGACAAAAATCTGTTTTGTGACCGGTTTACTGGCCTTCCCAGTAGCACCGATAATTTTCACTCCTGTTACTGGCATAACTACGATGCCAGGTCTGTCCTTCAGTAACTCAAATATTTTCCCAGATACAGCACTCAATTCTGCACCGGTGTCAATCAACACGTTTAGTTGTAGGTCGTGCGTATTAACAGACACTACTATCTGTCTACACTTGTCCTCGACTGTTTCTTTATTTTCCCACAGTAAATCCTCGTCTATATCCAGGTCATTCCAGAAAAAACCATCCGGCTTTGATCCTAAATCCGATTTATCTGGCGGCTTTTTCAGCCTCTGTTCACTTACAGTTTTAATTTCAACACGTTTGTCCTGAGGCTTAGTCTCTAGCTTCGCCTCCAATACCGAAACCTTTTCCTGTAACTCGTCAACTAGTGAGTGTTGCTTTGCTATCAATTCACTAATTGTCACCTTCGTTGATTCCACTTTGGTCAGATTGATCTCATCTGCCAATCTACCTGGAGGAATGTGCCCAGTAGCAACTGAAATTACTTCCTCTGGATCTGCGCAACCCACACTGCTATCGTCTGACTGTATAATGTCAGCTTTAACCTCATACACGCTGTAATCTATGTGCTTTTCTACCAATCGTGTCCGGCTATCACTAAAATTTTCGCAATCTTTCTCCTTAATACTCTCGCAATGTTTAAACTGGAGGTTTGCGTCGGATGGGTCGGTTACTTCTACCACTGAAACTTTCGGTAAGGTCTGCCGGTTAGGGCCAGAACTTTCCGTTACTACTTCAACATCTAACTCCTGCGGGACGAAACACGACGAATCTTGCTCGTGCTCCCCCTTAACATCAACTATTTCTGGTAAAGTCTGCCGGTTAGGGCCAGAACTTTCCATCACTTCACAAATACTATCTTCCTGTGGGACGAGACGCGGCAAATCCTGCCCGCGCTCCCTATAAACACTCCTCCCGTACAGGCCCCTATAATCTCTTAGTTCGTCGTATAAGCGACCGAACTGCCTTAACCAGACCTCATCCCTCTCTGCATCCCCTCGCTCGATGACGGACGTTTTATCCGACATCTGATCTTCTTTCAACACTTGCGAATCATTCTTAAACTCAATCTCCAGTTCCGCTGTGGGTATTACAGCTGCCACTTTATAATCGATTTCCGGAACACTACTTAAATTGTCCTCACTGACAGCGAATGTATTTTCTACTGCCGTGTATACAGCTGATCTACTACTTGTGGGCGCACTCTTTTCTCTTAACACTGGCACACTCTCCCGCCGTTGATTATTCCATACGGAATTTTCATAATGACGATACCTGGGTTTTCTCCTGTTATTGGGCCGCCAAAATTTCTCCACGCCCGCTCGGCCCCTCACCGGCGCGGCTAACGGTTTCCCTGTCTCGTCCCAGCAGATACGCTCCCCGGATACTGCTGAGGCGGCTGGTCACACCCTCTGGCGTTATTACTATTCTGCGCAGCCCGTATCACGCTAGTATGATACTGGTTTCCGTCATTCCGGTTATTATTCGCATTGTACCGATTGTTATTACGGTCCGAACGATTATTGTTATTGCTGCCATGGTTGCGGTATGCATTATTCCCATGGTTATCGTTGTTGTGGTTGCTGTGGTACCCTTTGTTGTTACCACGGCCTCTACCACTGTCGCGATTATTGCGCCAATTGTCCTCGTCCTCCACTCTTTCCAGGAAATCATTTATTGTCCTGTAATTGCTTCCTACGTAGCGTTTTGTATCATCTGGAAGCTTTTTGTAGAGTTCCCAGACTATTTCGGATTCCGTGCGGCGATCACGCAAATATTCTAACTTGCGGATCCAGCCCTCACAAAACTCCTTCATCGAGCCGCGCGAATTCGCATCGAAAGGCCTCGATACGACAAATTCGCGCCAGACACTTTGCTGTTTTTGCTCTGACCAGTATTCAGCCAGAAACAAATTTTTAAACTCGTCAAAAGTCAGGTTCGTAATGTTGAGGTTTAAGCCCCAACGCTTGGCATCACCAGCCAGCACATCAATAACCGCATTAATTTTTCTCTCATTAGTCCATGATCTGGGTAAAACTCTTTCACAATTTTTAATGAAATCCGTCGCGTGTATACCGCCTTTTTTCAAGGGGTCGAACCGCTCCTCTTTCGTCAACAATTCCGAACTATGTGCACAGATTGGCACATAGCTCTGTTTTTCGTCAAGTTTCTTTTCTAATTCCGACACTCTCATAATTACTTGGCAAGTGGTTGTCGCAAGCGTTTCCACTTCCCTCTTTTTCTCTTCGCAGGTATTAGCCTGCTCCCTCACTTTAGTGTCTACTTCGGACACTAAAGCCTTTAAAGTTTCCACCTTCTGTTGATCCTCTTTTTTCACTAATTGAATTTGTTCCGTCACCTTATTCTCGATGATCGGAGCAACTGCTTCTCCTACACTTTTTTCGATTCTGCTAATTTCGGAATCAAAGCGAGTATTTATGCTCGCAATTTCCGCCTGAACGCCTATCATTTCCTGTTTAAGATTACCGATTTCGGTATTAATTACAACAATATCTTCTTTGATTTTATCAACTTTTGTATTAACAACTCCAACATTGTTGTTAACAACATTAATAGCTTTGTTCTGATTGTCTAGCTTTCGTTCAATCTTTTCAGACTGAGCTTCTTGCTTGGCAGACAGAGCTATAATTTCTGCCGATTGACTCTTGATTTCATTAATCAAAACATTCAATAAATCAGTTAAACTCCCGGAGACTACCGGTTTTACTTCCGTAGCTGGTTCCTCTATACATGTTCCCCCGTATTCATCATCAAGGGGTACAGATTTGATTTTCGCTTCCGATTCCGAAACATTTTCTAAAGTTTGGAATTCCATTTCTGCTCTTTGTTGCGTTTCGGCGGTCGCGTCTTTCATGCTAGCCGCCTGCCCCTGAACAATGGGTACCGCGGTGCGCGTTTCCCACTGTTCGACCGATTGTTCCGTATCCAAGTCTACCAAATTTTGGCAGTTGTTGCCTTCACTCATTTTAATAATTGTCAATATAACTGACAAATCTCAAATGTAATTAGGATTACTCCCACTACTTATTCTCGCTGACGTAACGGCCTGTACGTAACCAGTACTTTGTTACGAGATTTGCACAATGCCAAATTCGTGTCCAGAACAACCTCAAATCCAAAGATTGTCCTGTCACGGTCGCCACGTGTAACCTCCCCCCTCACTTACCGACCTTAATGACAGTGAAAAATGAAACCGCGTGTGCCTAATGGGAATTTTGGAAAAGCAATCGTCACCGAAGTTAACCTGTCGGTAAAGAGGGAGGATAGGGTTACATCTAAATGAAAGGAAATGTGCTAATGAAACTGGTGGAAATTAATTTTGAAAAGGGGTAAAGTTAATAAGGAAAGTAAATGTGCAGCCGTTACGTTAACAATTAACTATCGGTAATTAGGTATTTGAGATTTGGGGGAAATTACGGTCGCCAGTCCTAAGGACAATTACTATAGTAACTGAAAAAGAAAGGTTATTACACATATAATTAGCACTAGAAGCGTGGCAACTGAAGGTTGACACGTGTAGTGTGAAAACTGAAAGTTTGTCAGAAGTAATAAATTTCGCTACACTCTGACTTAATTTAGCAAAAGAATTACTAAAACCGGAAAATCGAAAGTTAATTTAGTGACTGAAGTTAATAGTGAGCTTTCTTTCTGAAGCACATCGAAATTCAGTAAAATACGGTTAGTCTTGGACTACCTCAACAATCATTTCAAAAGCAACTTGACTCTACGCAATTTAGAAACAAGAGATTTTACTCTGAACTTGAATTAAATGATTCTGAACTATTAACAATAGTAAAATTTAGTACGTACCAAGCTGAGCTGCAGTCACAGGTAAGCTAAAATATGCTAACAAAACTCGCACTCTAAACTTGTGCTCGTGTAACCTAAATATTGTAGCCAGCTACTGAACTTTGAAATTAAAGCAGTGAAATCTAATTATATTATTTTAATGCTGGCGTTTGAATTTCAACGACACTCGGGTTCATTTCGGAAAAGGAAGGGACCCTGCTTGGCAATGCAATTGGGACAATGAGCAACAAAGGTTCATGCTAAGTTGCTGTAATTTTGCGAGGCAAATGGAACAATTTGAAAAGCTGAGGTCTGCCATACAGTTCTGAAACTTTACGTGCTTTTAGTCTTCCTTGTTGGTTGATTGAAGGTTTGAAGCCGTCGATCGAGGAGGTGGCGACAGTCACTCATTGTCGGCCGTCGCTGTGGCAGAAGCTGGATGTTGGCGCGCCTTCTTCTCGACACGGTCACCAGGCGAAACGGGCTCTTGATGTGCGCCAGCTAATGCTTCCCGTCCGCGACACCATGTCAGAAAGTATCATCGCGAGTCGAGCGCAATTACATGCTGCCAAACCCCGAAAGCGCGACAACTCGCGGGAGCGTCACACAACACCTGCTCCACTCGCTACTCCCGCCAGACACTCACTGCCCTGCCCGCGCTCCACGCGGCAGAGTTCACACTACCAAAGATCCTACACACTTTGAGTCTTCACACGACCTATCGATGTAATCGTTCGATAGCAGTTTTCCCTAGGCAAGACCCAGCGTAAAAATACAAATAATATTTACGAAACAAACCAATTATACATCGACATAAATGCATAAATATATATACAAACAGTAAAGCAATTACAATATATAAAGAGACAGAAATGTCATATCTTGAGGTAACAAAACAAGGAAAAAAAATAATAGTACAATAGATGGAAATAGGAGGTTATGCATTTCCGGCGTTACAACCTTGATGTACCATTCTGAGGGCAGAAAGGCAAGAGGACTTCCAAAGATTGCCAGTTATATGGGGTAAAGGAGGTCATGAGGAACTATGGAAGATAGAAAACAACGACGACAGATATGTGGGATTTGGTGACAGCTATAGAAACGTCAGAGGAAGAACAATGTATAGCTGGTGCGTTGGACAACTGAGAACTGAATTATGGCTACGAATTTTCGTAATCCATTCTGTCAGGGAAATGGAAGTCTTATATTGCGTTCAGTGATTTTAGGAAGAGCTAAAATATTAAAATACTTTCAGATAAGGTATGGAGCAGTTAAGAAGTTCGTTGGATATTTAGGTCAGAAATCCGTAGGAATCTCGCAGGACATTTTATCCAAGACAGAAAGGGCTCGTGGATACTTGCAACAGTAATGTGACTCTAAAATACTGAAACGCATCTACCAGTTGTCTGGCCGATTATTTCATGAGGTACTAAGATGGCGTCCAATAATTAAACGGCGACTTAAAAAAAAATGGTCACCCTCCCTCTAGGTGAGATTTAGCGAGAAGTGTTGGGACCCATAAACGCCTCCTCCCCTCCACCCTTCCCAACTTGAAGTTTACTCCATAGTCTGATAAAAACACGTAAAAATGAAATTTTTAGCTGTTTTAATATTGATTAAAGCTCTTTAATAAGACACATGTTTTATTTAGAATGTGTAGCAAACAGTGTTTGCAACACGTGATTAAGAACGCCTTATCCGTTTTGTAAGTAAAAACCGCCTTTTTCGTTGCAATGTATTTTATTTCTTCCTGACCCGTTTCGTCTTTTTACATTAAGGCATCTTCAGTGGAATCTAGAGTGAGACAATTTTGTTTTGATATCTATCTCCAGTGGAATCTAGAATGAGACAGGTCTGTTTTGATATGCCTTAAATGCGAAATGCGTCTGGAAGAATACTTTGCAGCAAGAAAACGCCGTTTTTATTTAGAAAACTAATATTCCTGTGCATGCTGTTTATGATGGCCAGGTAAGAAAACGTGTGAAAAACTTTGTAGTTTAAGCATGTCAGCCATAAGCAATATTTAGACTGATAGGTAAACAGAGACAGACAGACAAAAAGGCACCACGAAATTAGAATTAACTGCTTAGACGCATCCATAAAGTACTGACCTTTAATTGGCATATTATATACATTATTTAATATTGAACCTTTACCTAATTTGCAAATGAAAAACAGCTTTGTTTGTATCTCCCTTTGAATCTCTTGGTTTACATCTTCACTATGAGAATTGTTGTTGATGATCTTCACCTTCTTTCTACCGACTCGACTTTTCACCATGCGCTTAACATGCACGTTGTAAAAGTTGTTACTAATTAACGCTGAACATAATAGCATCAGCTTTATATGCAGAATATCACGACTGCCACACTGACTGGATGCAGTGATTTCGACGGGCGTGGCAGAGAATTCCGTGAATGGAATCTGACACTTGTACGACAGATGCTTCAAATCGGGAAGTCCAGGGCACGTACACGTCTAAAGCATTCAGTTCAGTTCAGAGAGGCCGTTAAGGTTGGTGGACTCTTTAATAGTGTACATTCTGGGGATTAATTGTGTAAAACGAAATTTTAGCCGTTATCACAATGTCTATTCTCTGAATTAAATAGCTGAGATGAGAATTTTATTCTCCCCCCCCCCCCCCCACCCACCGTGCTTTGTATGAGAATTGGTGAGATATTGCCGGATCTCTTTTCCCCCTCCCCCCCCCCCCCCCGCAATTTTGGGCTTACACCATTGATGGACATCCCCTTAAAATCTCCCACTCTGATAAGAAGAACGAATGTAGTAACAGCAAAGAGAAATAATAGCAAAATCAGCTTTCATGTACCTTCTTTCCTAGTAAACACTTGCACAGCTTGTAGAGGCTACAAATGAGCAATATTTGGTCCTTACTGAGGTAATAACATCTGAGTGCAGTCGCTTCTCAGGGCATCTAGGGAGTTGATGGCTCAGTGCCTAGCCTGGCCGTTGCTGGCTTGTCTTACTCAAGCGCGCCAAGTCAGTTCCGTTTTAAGTTTTCTGGTGTGAGGAATTCCTGAGCGGTGTCCCCTCTCACGGCAGCGAGCGGCGACGTTTCAGATTCCTTACCTGGCTGTCAAGCATTTGAGGTGCGTTCTTTTCTTTTGCGGGGATGACTTGACGGTTGCGTACGAAAGTTTCTGGGCAGACGGTCTTCGACAGTTCAGCGCCTCGCTTGTTGCTTACCGTCATGCCTGTCTTTTCTTTGTTGGAGAAGCCTGGTAGGTTATTTCGAATTTTTCTCTTAGGATGGAGAATTGCGACACCGACCTTTGTCCATATGGTTCAGTGACAACAAGCCATTCACCTTGATTGGCCAATGCTAATGCTAATCTAGATGCTTCTTTTCATGGCGGGGTGCCCGGTTGAAAGAGAAGCAAAATTTTGTGTTCACTCTACCCGGTTGACTCAAACACAAAACGGAGAGGATGTAGTTCACATCTAGCACCGTTTACTTTTAGAGACCTTTCTCTGACGCCTGATTTGTTTAGTACTGCATTACTGATTTCATTACTTTTCTTGGGGAACCTTTGTGCACATCTTCCACGTTACTGCCCATTACAGTTCCAAGTGTTTGACTTTAATTCCTCTGTAAGCCTCATCAGCACACCCGACTCACAAAATTGTCAAGGCATTATTTATTTCTGCGGTGTCGCATATTCTAACGCTATCCCTGGAAATAACTTTTCCATTTCTGCAGTACCTTCCGGGCCACTCACAAGTGTCTGAAGTATGATCAATACATGTTAATAGATTCCTATCAATACCGATGGTTTCCGTCTGTTTTTTAAATTTTCTGTTTATTCAGTTTTTCACGTGTGTGCTTCGTAGACTAAATAGACTGATCAGTGATTTGACTTTTTAATTCTGCGGCTAAATAACACCTGCCCCTATTGTTTAATTTTGCAAGGCAACACTCATTGTTCATTTACGATTCTCATTTCTTTTTCATCCCTTACGCAAACTTTAAATTAAGTGTCTGAATAAATGAGCAGCGCTCTGACTGCCGCAAGGTCGAGCCGGTATCAGTCAACAAATCGAAAAGTTAAGTCGATGCTCACGACCAGCATCTTGCTATCATTTCAAGACTGAGAGAGTAGAGCCTAGTCTGGGAATGGACTTGTTACATTATTTGTACAACGGGATTTCAAAAAGTGAGCAACACGTTGAATGAAACAACAAGTTTACTGTTACCAGGCACTTTTTTTTATATTCACAACTCGTTTCAAAGATTTAAATCGTCATCGTCAAGTGTTTTTATATGTGTCAATATGACGTGTGTGTTGTGTTAAAACTTTTGTGTGACATGTGACATTGTCTAGCCGAGAAACGAAACAATAGTTCCGAAACATGGCTCTGTGGCAAAAACTAAACGTAACTATGAAAATAAAACAACTAGAACAGAATACCTCCAGTGGTCACAGCTCCTTTCTCTGTCTTATTACATCACATATAAACTGTCATTCCTCGTGATCCAAGACGATGTTTAGAAACTACCAGAGAAAAAAATGGTTCAAATGACTCTGAGCACCACGGGACTTAACATCTGAGGTCATCAGTCCCCTAGAACTTAGAACTACTTAAACCTAACTAACGTAAAGGCATCACACACATCCATGCCCGAGGCAGGATTCGAACCTGCGACCGTAGCAGCCGCGAGGTTCCAGACTGAAGCGCCTAGAACCGCACGGCCACACCGGCCGGCAAACATCCAAATAGAAAGAACATATATCAAAAACAGAAAATCTGTTTCAAAATACAAAGAACATATAGCAAACAAAACCATTAGCATTTTGGAGATCTTCGGTTGAGTTGTTTAATATACATGTTGGGGTAAATATCTCATTTTCGAAAAAGTACGTAAGTGTAGCCATGTATGGAAATGAAACATGGACGATAAATAGCTTAGACAAGAAGAGAATAGAAGTTTTCGAAATGTGGTGCTACAGAAGAATGCCGAAGATTAGATGGGTAGATCACATAATTAATGAGGAGGTATTGAATAGAATTGGCGAGAAAAGGAGCTTGTGGCACAACTTGACTAGAAGAAGGTTGGTAGGACATGTTCTGAGACATCGAGGGATCACCAATTTAGTATTGGAGGGCAGCGTGGAAGGTAAAAGTCGTAGAGGGAGACCAAGAGATGAATACACTAAGGAGATTCAGCAGGATGTAGGCTGCAGTAGGTACTGGGAGATAAAGAAGCTTGCACAGGATAGAGTAGCATGGAGAGCTGCATCAAACCAGTCTCAGGACTGAAGACCACAACAACAGTAACAACAACGACATAAGTACATTTATGTAATCAGGTAACAAGGTGAAAATATTAAGTGCAATAACTATGTTGTCAACTGTGGCAAAATAATATATAAATAACAGTTTAGGAAGGATTTCAGAGATACATTTTGAAACGCGTGGGAGAAGAAGACCAAAGTTTTGTTTACGTAATATCTATGGGTTTATTAAACTTACATCTGTGGCATGTTATTACTAAATGAATGAGGAAGTAATACATCGATACAGAACTAAAGATATAAAGATAGATATACTGTTGAATCGTCAGCATATATATAATATCATGGTGACATGAGGTACAAACTGTTGGTGTATTGGTATATTTGTGACTAAGGCCATTCCATTCTTAATTTGGCGGATAACTAATTATTTATGGTAAACAAGAGAGAGAGGATGGAGGTCGTATGTGTGTTTGTGTGTGTGTGTGTGTGTGTGTGTGTGTGTGTGTGTGTGTGTGTGTGTGTCTGTGCACTTTTAATAAGGTTGACAGGGATGATACTGATGTAAATTTTGTCATTTAGGTTACTCTCGGGTTGTTTTCTTTGGCTTTTGCATATTTGGAGTGTTTGAAGGATGTCTAGTTCTTTGCCTTTGGGTTGGAAAAATAGGATGTTGATACTTGTTAGCATGGTGTTATGTTTCGTGCAGGTGGGTGACAATTGCTGATGTGTGGTATTTCTTTTTCAGTACTGTCTGCCGTGTGTTCTTTGAATCTAATCTCAAATAATCTAGCTGTCTAGCCTATGTGGAAACGGTCACAATTCAAATACAGTTAAATATACACATTCTTTGAAGTATACAGCTCAGCTCCAAAGAATGAGCAACCATGATGTATTTAACGCGCCATGTAAACGCAAACATGTGCACAAATGTACACTGTTATGCAGTTGAGCATCTGATGAGCATTAGTCGAATGTTATGTGTGTGGACATACCTAGTTACAAAAAGAGTTTTTACATATTTTTTATTTTTGACAAACGTGTCAGTATTTTTAACAAACCTGTGTTAAAAGTGCTGCATACTGTCCACTAAAGTGTCAGTATGGCAAGCGTGATATAATCATAATGGAACATGACGTATAACAGTGAGTTATACGTTTTAACTGTTGAAACCGGTTATCAGGAATAAATAGCAGTGAATGCGACCTTGGCTATTAAAAGCTTGTTCGAAGTAAATATAGATCGCTCCTCCCAATCTCTAATTATGAGACGTTTCGGTCGATTCGGATTCCTCGTTTAGTGTGCTCCAAAATAGATAATTTCAAGTGCAATAAGGAAAAATTCGTTTTCCTCATGCCACACGTACTATATGTGGGGCATGTTCGACAACATATAATAGCTATCATTTCCCAGAAATGCCAAACAACCCAAATCCGTGTGAATTCAACTGAAGCAGAAAATTCGTTCCTCATGTGTTCGCTATTACCGAGTCACTATATCAGTTCCTTTGCGAGAATGTTAAGTGGAAACGGTCCTCTGTTTGCGACGAGAAGTGTCAAGACCTCGAAGAAGCACTAGTCTGCCCAATGTGCCTCCGTTCCAAACCCCTGATTCTGCCGGCAGATCCATCCGACTACAGCTTGAGGGTCATTCTTTAACACAGAGTCGAAAGAGTTGAACGGCCGATCGCGTTTATTTCCAAGACACTAATGTAGATACAGCGAGATTATAGTTAGATCGAAATAAAAGCCTTAGCTATCACTTTCGCACTGAAAAAATTTCACTATTATGTGTATGGACAGTGATTTATGCTGTCAACGGGACATAAGAATCGGTTACCACTGTACAACGCCCATGCTAAACGCGGTTTCTTCTCTCACACGGAGAGGCGGTAAGAGGTCCTTGTTGGAATGTTGCGCTACGTACTGATATCCAGAGAGGAAATGTGATGCAGTTTTCCGTGGTTGACGTTCCACCAGATTTACGTATCCCACTTCAGAGACAGGTACCATTACCTCCTACCTGCGTAACTGTTGTGGTATAGAATTAATTTTGTTATTTTGTATAAGTCAGTGCCGATTGCTACATGGCCATTAAAATTGCTACACCAAGAAAAAATGTAGATGATAAACGGGTATTCATTGGACAAATATATTATACTAGAACTGACATGTGATTACATTTTCACTCAATTTCACAACAACCACCTCTGGCCGTAATAACGGCCTCGATATGCCTGGGCATTGAGTCAAACAGAGCTTGGATGGCGTGTACAGGTAAAGTTGCCCATGCGGCTTCAACACGATACCATAGTTTATCAAGAGTAGTGACTGGTGTATCATGACGGCCACCATTTTCAGTTGGTGAGAGATGTGGAGAATGTGCTGGTCAGGGCAGCAATCGAAAATTTCCTGTATCCAGAAAGGCCCGTACAGGACCCACAACATGCGGTCGTGCATTATCCTGCTGAAATGTAGGGTTTCGCAAGGATCGAAAGAAGGGTAGAGCCACGGGTCGTAACACGTCTAAAATGTAACGTCCACTGTTTAAAGTGCCGTCAATGCAAACAAGAGGTGACCGAGCCGTGTAACCAATGGCACCCCATAACATCACCTCAGTATGGCGATGACGAATACACGCTTCCAATGTGCGTTCACCGCGATGTGGCCAAACACGGATGCGACCATCATGCTGATGTAAACGGAACATGGATTCATCCGAAAAAATGACGTTTTTCCATTCGTGCACCCAGGTTCGTCGTTAAGTACACCATTGCAGGCGCCCCTGTCTGTCATGCAGCGTCGAGGGTAACCGCAGACACGGTCTCCGAGGTGATAGTCTATGCTGTTGCAAAGGTCGTCGAACTGTTCGTGGAGCTCGTTGTTGTCTTGCAAATGTCCCCATCAGTTGACTCAGGGATCGAGACACGGCTGCACGATCCATTACAGCCATGCGGATAAGATGCCTGTCATCTCGACTGCTAGTGATACGAGGCCGTTGGGATCTAGCACAGCGTTCCGTATTACCCTCCTGAACCCACCGATTCCGTATTCTGCTAACAGTCATGGGATCTCGACCACCGCGAGCAGCAATGTCGTGATACGATAAACCGCAATCGTGATAGGCTACAATCCGACCTTTATCAAAGTCGGAAACGTGATGGAACGCATTTCTGCTCCTTACACGAGGAATCACAACAACGTTTCACCAGGCAACGCCAGTCAAATGCTGTTTGTGTACGAGAAATCGGTTTGAAACTTTCCTCATGTCAGCACGTTGTTGGTGTCGCCACCGGCGCCAGCCTTGTGTAAGTGCTCTGAAAAGCTAATCATTTGCATATCACAGCATCTTCTTCCCGTCGGTTAAATGTCGCGTCCGTAGCACGTCATCTTCGTGGTGTAGCAATTTTAATGGCCAGTAGTGAAGTTTGCAATACGCGCGCAGGCATCAGTCGCAGCCCACAGCGACGATAATGTAACGTACCAGTTTAAATTCTGAATATTATTTTTGGAACTCCACGTATATTTTGAGCGCGAGTAAATGGGTTTAAAAGTACGTAGCGCGACTTAATCTCAATAAGCAGGCAAAAATTTATTTATTGTTAATGAAAATGGTACGCTCTCTTTCAATGAATGACAACGTAACGTAACCTGCAACTACCCCAGCGATAGAATACAGCATGAAATGATTTCTTGTCCTAGCAAATTAATCTAATGTTACACAGAAAAAAAGAACGGTACAAACACCTGTGTATTATTGAAAGAATTTCAAAGAATTTGCTTAACTTTATCTCTTTAAGACTTGAGTTAAATTTTAATCCTTTGAATTAACTGAAAGTATTTTAAACTAGAGGTGAAGCCTCACCTAGGAATGAAAATCTTAAGTCTCTTAATAAATATCTTAATCAACAATATTTAGTTATTTTAATATCGAAAAATGACTGTAAAAATTCATAAAGGCACTTAGAATTATTTTCCTTTTCGAATGAAGCTCGCAAACACTGAAAAATTCTTTAGTACACGTAATGGCGGACTCCGCACCACTGAAACAGTCGAAACCTAATGGGGAATCTACAGCAGTGTCATTATTATCTCCAAATAAATTTCTCGTGGAGGTAGTGATAGCCGGGCGGAGTGGCCGTTCGGTTCTAGGCGCTACAGTCTGGAGCCGAGCGACCGCTACGGTCGCAGGTTCGAATCCTGCCTCGGGCATGGATGTGCGTCATGTCCTGAGGTTAGTTAGGTTTAATTAGTTCTAAGTTCTAGGCGACTGATGACCTCAGAAGTTAAGTCGCATAGTGCTCAGAGCCATTGTTTTGAGGTAGTGATATTTGTAAAAGGGAACGTAAGATGGATTCAATTAACAATATATTGTAACCTTAAAGCTCATACAAACAGTTATTCGTACACCGATCCGCAAGAGAGAGAGACCAAACAGGCGATAAAAAGAGAGCAAACTGTGGCGAACAACATAGCTCTTGTGTATATACATAGTACACGTGAAGTTCCATGCTTTCATCGAATGTATTGAACTGTCATATTCTTTATATTTGCGTTTAATGGAACTTATTTACAATATTTGTCACAAGATATTATCAGACTCGACAAAATAACTCATAATATTACAAGCAATTCTTTCTTATTTTGTATTACAAATGGTTCAAATGGCTCTGAGCACTATGGGACTCAACATCTGAGGCCATCAGTCCCCTAGAACTTAGAACTGCTTAAACCTAACTAACCTAAGGACAGCACACACATTCATGCCCAATGCAGGATTCGAACCTGTGACCGTAGCGGTCGCGCGGCTCCAAACTGTAGCGCCTAGAGCCGCTTGGCCACACCGGCCGGCGTTTTGCATTACATTCGTATCAGTTGAATAAATCGCTTCATACATTAGATAGGCGTCCTGGTGACGCCACAACGCCCCCTGGAATGCTTTAAGCTGTTAAGTAAGGTAACCTGCTTGAAAATTATGTTGGACACAACAGTGGGCAGATACATCCATTCGTCACTTGATTGTTTACTCAGGGCTGAAGGCCATTTGTTACTACTGAGTAAACATACTTGTAATTATAGTACCCGTTTCTCTCTAGTACTATTTCCCTCTGGATATTCCAAATTATAAGATGATATTCCCAGGTATCATTACTTCTTTTCCCAATTTGGCGAGGCCCAAGGGAAACTCCGCTGAAAAGCCGGACGGAAGCCTTCGGAATATCCTTATATGACCACCAGAATGACTGTTTGTTCCAGGCAGGATCATATCCAAAATGACATTAAAGTTTTTTTTTTTTTTTTTTTTTTTCATCACCCTTCTGTCTGGTTTGATGGGGCCCGCCACGAATTCCTCTCGTGTGCTAACCTCTTCTTCTCAGAGTAGCACTTGCAACCTATGTCCTCAATTATTTGCTGGATGTATTCCAATCTCTGTCTTCCTCTACAGTTGTTGCCCTCTACAGCTCCCTATAGTATCGTGGAAGTCATTCCCCCATGTCTTCACAGATGTCCCAGCATCCTGTGCCATCTCCTTATCAGTGTTTTCCACATACTCCTTTCCTCTCTGATTGTGCGCAGAACCTCCACATTGCTGACCTTATCAGTCAACCTAATTTTCAACATTCGTCTGTAGAACCTCATGTCAAATGCTTCGATTCTCCTCTGTTCCGGTTTTCCCACAGTCCATGTTTCACTACCATACAATGCTGTACTCCAGATGTACATTCTCAGAAATTTCTTCCTCCAATTCAGGCTATGTTTGATACGAGAAGACATCTCTTGGCCAGGATTGTCCTTTTTGCCATTGCTAGTCTGCTTTTAACGTCCTCCTTACTCTGTCCGTTTACTGCCTAGGTAGCAGAATTCCTTAACGTCATCTACTTTGTGACCGTCAATCCTGATGTTAAGTTTCTCACTGTTCTCATTTCTACTACTACTAGTACTCATTACCCTCGTCTTTCTTCGATTTACTCTCAGTCCATAATCTGTGCTCATTAGACTGTTCATTCCGTTTAGCAGATCATGCACTTTCACTCAGGGTAGCAATGTCATCAGTGAATCATATCACTGATATCCTTTCACCTTGAATTTTAATTGCACTCCTGAACCTTTCTTTTATTTCCATCGTTGCTTCCTTAGACTGAAAAAGGATACACCCTTGTCTTACACCCTTTGTAAACGAGCACTTCGTTCTTGATCGTTCGCTCTTACTCTTCCCCTTTGGCTGTGGTACATATTTATATGACCCGTCTCTCCCTATAGCTTACCCCTACTCTTTTTCAGAATTTCGAACATCTTGCACCATTTTACATTGTCGAACGGTTTTTCCAGGCCGACAAATCCTATGAAGTTGTCTTGATTTTTCTTTAGTCTTGCTTCCATTATTCCATTATCAACCGCAACGTCAGAATTGCCTCTCTCGTGCCTTTACCTTTCTTAAATCCAAACTGATAGTCATCTGCGCATCCTCAGTTTTCTTTTCCATTGTTCTGTATATTATTCTTCTAAGCAACTTGGATGCATGATCTTTTAAGCTGATTGTACGGTAATTCTCGCACTTGTCAGCTCTTGCCGTCTTCGGAATTGTGTGGACGATGCTTATCCGAAAGTCAGATGGTATGTCGCCAGACTCATACGTACTACACACCAAGGTGAATAGTTCTTTTGTTGCCACTTCCCCTAATGATTTTAGAAATTCTGATGGAATGTTATCCACCCCTTCTGCCTTATTATACCTTAAGTCCTCCAAAGCTCTTTTAAATTCTGCTTGTAATACTGCCCCCACCCCCTATCTCATCTAAATCGAATCCTGTTGCTTCTTCTATCCCACCAGACAAATCTTTCCCCTCGTAGAAGTTTTCAGTGTATGCGTTCACCTATCCACTCTCTTCTCTGCATTTGACAGTGCAATTTCCGTTGCACTCTTCATGTTATCACTTTTGCCTTTAATGTCACCGAAGGCTTTTTTGATTTTGCTGTACGCAGAGTCTGTCCCTCCAACATTCATTTCTTTTTCGATGTCTTCATATTTTTCCTGCAGTCATCTCGTTTTAGCTTCTCTGCACCTCGTATTCATTTCATTCCTCAGCGACTTGTATTTCTCTATTCCTGAGTTTCCTTAAGCATTTTTGTGCTTCCTCCTTTCATCGATCAATTGAAGTATTTCCTCTGTTACCCATGGATTCTTCGCAGTTACCTTCTTTGTACCTTTGCTTTCCTTCCCAACTTCTTTGATGGCCTGGTTTAGAGATGTCCATTCCTCTTCAACTGTACTGCCTACTGAGCTAATCCCTATTGCTGTATTTACAGCCTTAGAGATCTTCCACCGTATGTCGTCATTCCTTAGTGCTTTCGTATCCCACTTCTTTGCGTATTGATTCTTCCTGACTAATGTCTTTAACTTCAGTATACTCTTCATCACCACTCTATTGTGATCTGAGTCTACATCTGCTCCGGGGTACGCCTTACAATCCAGTATCTGATTTCGGAATCTCTGTCTGACCATGACGTAATCTAACCATATCACCCGGTCTTTTCCGAGTATACCTCCTCCTCTTGTGATTCCTGAACAAAGTATTCATTGTTACTAACTAAAACTTGTTACAGAACTCAATTTGTCTTTCTCGTCTCTCATCACAAGTTTACAATTTACCACTTGGAATCAAACATTAGAAAACATCACTGAAAATTGTGCTCTATGGCACTATTTTATTGAAATTTGTTTGAAATATGTGCTTTTTAACATAAATCATAGTCAGTTTGGTTGTAAGTTCACTTTTTGGTATTAAATGTTTCGGTGTAAACATGGAAGGTGACCCTCCCAGGATCATCGATGTTGGCGTGTGCTTGTAGGTCGGCGTGTTTCGACATGATGAGCGAAGCCGGCAGTCCCCATCGAGAATTGAGTCGCAGTCGTCTGGACAGCGGCCCGCCGTTGGCAGCTGACGACGTTGTCGTTGATGTGGGATTGTCTCCACCGGTTGACTACGGAGGATCCCACCCTGGTGCTAGGGATCAGGATGGCACTCGACCAGGTTATCAGAACGTCAAAAATTTCAAGCGGCATTAGCAAAAAGTCATTGTAAAACGTCCGCTGAAAAGAGTTTTTGGTTAGCACACGATTACACTTAAAATATCTCTCGTGTTCTTGTATTGTTTCGTATGTTGTCTGTAGCCGCCTTTGTACCTGGCGTCAGTTTATGCAGTCTGTGAGAGGTAATCTTAGCTGTTCTTTACTTACAAAATGAACTTATCTCACAGTCTATAATGTTCCGCATAGTTCATTATTTTTAATAATTCTGACTGTGGCAATGTAGAGATTGTCCACTCTGCAGAAAATATTATTTAACACAGAACGTCTTAAATGTTTAGATTTGCCGTTATATCAGTCATTACGGCAGGCTTTTGCGTTGATGTGTAACAGGGTTCCCCGCAAGTTCTGACTCACTTCACCGCACGGCATTTCGGAATGCATCACTCGACGGGTTTTTGAGCCCACTGTCGCGACGTCTATTGAACCTGACACTGACGCATCACTGTTGCTCCTCTCATGAAGTCTTTACAGTTTCACTAAAGTCACTATTTAATGTTTTCTCTGTCTTGTTTGACCGATGTGGACGTATTACTGTACATTGTCTTCTCAAACTTACAATTATACAGAGGCAAGTGTTTCTTTTTCCCAAATAGGATACATAATTTTGCTGACAAAGGGTTTTATGTACCTGTCTCTCGCAGTTAGTGATCAACTGACCATATGGATTCTCGTTTCCGAAAAAAACAAGGCTCTGCTCGACTTTTACAAAGCGATGCAAGTGTGATGTGTGGCATGCCGGCGCAATTGTAATCTTGCCTTAGGACACCAGGGTGTGTGTGTTTCTAATACAATGAGGAATACCCTACTGGCGCCTACACTGAATTAATGATGTCGGAAGGATATCATTTAACCCGGTCAGAACTCGGCAAATTTGCCACACCAACCCTAGAAAATGTTAATCTCAGTCAAAAGTGAAATAATTTCCACTTGACATTCCATGGCGCATTTTACGTCTCATATCGAGTACACCATGACCACAAGTCTGTTTAATAGTTTATTAGAGCAAATACGGAGACTTACAAGCAGTCGTTCTTCCCACGCACAATTCGTGAATCGAACAGGGAAGGGGGGATCAGATAGTGGTACAATAAGTACCCTCCGCCACACACCGTAAGGTGGCTCGCGGAGTATAGATGTAGATGTAGATTCTTATCACTAAGTGAAAAACAGTTAACTACAACTAATAAAATAGATATAAAATTGTCGTTTTGAAATCTTTAAGAAAAGGCTATAGCTACATGAAAAGATGGGTTTTACCATCTGCAATATCTTGTAAAAACATTAAATGTGGAACTTCTTCATTTAGTTCTAAAACTGCTGAGAGAAACTGAATGCAAGTGAATGTATTGTCACTTTGCTTGTCTATATTGATTCAACACTGACCTACAGAACGTTCCCTGACAAGTACAGCTTAAACTTATTCTATTCATTAATGACAAACAGTAAACAAGGACAACGCAATCTGACTATTAATTAACACAAAAGGATGGCCCTGAATGAGAAGAAATCCTAACAATAACCCATATGTTTCATAAGTCACTTACCTCACAGAAAATCTTCATGACACGAACTACAGCAGATACAGAAAGTATACAGCCAACTAAATAAGAATATTCCAACTACTGAAGGCTCTAACTACTAATAGGCATGTGGTTAGCAAAGGAAAGATTTTGTTGCAGAGCAAACAATGTATTTAGCGGATTTTACCTTAATCAAGTGACATCCAGTTTAAAAAACTATACAATCGTTCGTGACATCCAGTTCCAAATATTATATAATCGGCAATAATTCCATTATCGACATTTTATAATCCATGTCTGACCAATATTTAACCTCCATGACGGACACACGTTCTGACCATCCGCTAGCACTGTTTCTAACCTCCAACACTGGTAACTGCTAACTTCGAACTGCAAGTCCGACCAGCCACAGAGTCTCTTACAGAGGGCACATAGCACTGTCAGTGATATTAATGCAGTCTAAAATGTTGTCAACATACAAACATATAAACAGGCTACTTACATAGCACCTCTGCTGCTCTAAAAAAATTTTGCAAAGTGTTTTGGGCAGTGAGCAATACTAATTTGTTAAAAAATTATAATATTAACAATATCAAGTAAATTGGGTGCACAGAATTAGTAATATGGTGTTGGTCAATAAAGCAAAAATAATCCTCACAGTCCCTATTCATCAGGAGAGTAGTCGATGACAGTTTTATGCACAAAGTTTGAGCAGTAAAAGAACATGCACATGTAAGTAGTTGGCCTCCATGCAGTCTTGAAGTAATGTTGTCCTCCCAATGGAAACACAGTGTTTCCTCTTGACATGAATACATGAAGATTGGTAATGGTCCACAACAGAGCAGACCCACAGCAGAGTCTGTCGAAGTCTTGAAAAATATTGGTAGAACTGGTAGGTCACCACAGAGCAGACCCACAGTATACCATGTTGTAGAGTTTACAGTAGCAATGGGCCACCAAAAGTGCAGACCCACTGTAGTACTAGTAGAGATGGCCAGAAGCCCTCTGTTGAGACTGTGCAGGTGCACAATCACAACTGAAGAGTCTTGAGGATATTTGCAATATCCTTGGAAGCAGCAATGCTGTTAACCAGTCCCTTGCTGAATTATCAACACATGTGCAAGCCCTAACACAGTCATATAACCCCCGAGATTGTATACATACATTATGAGCAGCTGATAAATGTAGTCAGTAAAATGAATCTCTACTATTTACTTAACTTGGAGAAATGCTGTTTATACAGTTACAATTTTACAGCATAAGAATACAATTACAAAGGTAAAGAAAACAAATTACAGTAAAGGACATGGTAATATAGACAACATTTATAGTAATACACGCTATACAAAGAGAATAGAAATAAGCATATACATGAGTATTACATGAATTATGACATGTGAATAAATGGAAAATGAGAATATTCTTAGAAACATTATCTTGACACATGGCCATTAAAAGAAAATATAACATAAGAAATAATGTTTAAACATCTTCCCAAAGTAAATAATATGCTACAAAAAGAGACTAGATTTGAGGGTAACACTATTCCTCATCACAGTGAATGCAGCTTAGTATTAGAAGGAAAAAATTCTACCAAATTTATCTTATCAGGTAAACACACAGAGACACTAAAAACAGAGATACACAAGGGTACACATAAACATGTAGTGGAATAACACAAAAGGAAAGGACAGGGTCTTTTTTAAGTGTAACCTTGGTACTGCAGTACTTGCAGTGAACATTATACACCTTTGTTTTATTTTTCTCCTTTCAGTAATATCCTTCATGCTGATCCCTCTATAACTTTCAGCCAAAGCTACTTCATTTAATTCTCGAAGGTCTCCCTTAGTTGAACACTTGTTTAAAGAAATCCTATCTAAGCATGCTTTCTTTATCTATACTTTCGTATATTTCTTACCTTATCATTTATTTCCCAGAAAATCCTACCTAAACTGGATGTCACTATACCCTACTTATCTGTTCGTTTCCTTTTTCAAAGTAATTGTTCCTTACTGTACAATACTCTTTGGCCAAACCTTTTTCTTATAGCTTCTCAGTGGATTTCATACCAACTCATCATAACTCATTTTCTGATATAGCATATCCCCTCTAAAACTAACTCAAATCTACTGATCTCAGATACATAAACTAGAGAACGACGCAATGCAGCAGCACAAAACAATTAACACCAACAACAACGACAAAAATTTCCAAAGCAAGCAGCAGTATATCTAAATTAGCAAAGAAAATGCAACATTACAACTAATATCAAGCAATTTGCAGCAAACAAGAAACATAAATCAGTGGTAAAACTGGCTTATCACAATAAAACTCTTAAAGTACAATTCTTGGTTTCCAACATTGTTTTCCACAACCAGAGTCCCTAACCTCTACTCATTATTCATATAAATATATGTCGATATTGTTTCAATACTTCATCATAATAAACACATAGCATAATCACATACTTTAGTATGAGCTCCAAAGTGTACTCATATGTTTGCAGGTATTAATGTGTCGTGTTTGTGGAGCGTTCGGCAAAGAAATATCAATAGTGAAGTCAATGGCCTCTCTTTTCTACAGCTATGCGAGCGCTTGTGTGAGTGTGGCGTGCTTCACAGCAGCTTAAGCGGCACTAGTAAAGAAAGGCAACACAACAATGGGTTTTTCCAGGCCTCTAGCTCTCAGCTGGGTGCAGCAGATCATTATGTCTAGGTCACATACACTCTTTACCAACATACTTATGACAGCAGTTTCTGATATAATGACAGTTGGATACAAATAAAAAATTTCACTGTCGAAAAAGTTACAGTAGAAGTGTGCAGAAACGAAATCTCATCAACAACATTGTCCAAAAATTTCTGTCAGCATTGTGGTATTAACATTCACATATATACGTATATCTCATAACTCTTAAAGTTCAATTCTTGGTTTCCATCATTGTTTTCCACAACAAGAGTCCCTAACCCCTACTCATTATTCATATAAACATATGTCGATATTGTTTCAATACTTCATCATAATAAACACATAGCACAATCACATTCCTCATATAGCATCACATTATTGATCATGAGTATATCTCAACATCATAATACACATCATTGTCATAATAACGTCATCATAGCAGATGAATCAAACTTCAAAATCGTCATAGCTTTCTTCAATAATCTCAAAACCTCTAAAAAATATTCTCTCTGCTTGTTTCAATGGCGTCATCTACCCCAAACGTACTTCAAAAATCATGATCCCATACAATATACACCATTCAAAGCTCTTACAGTACCACAATGATTCCGAAAATATACGTCAACAATTCACAAAACCCAGACAAAGTACAATGACCTAAATGCGATGTGATTCAACTGTGTAATTACCTAGACGTATGTCACTGAGGTAGTAAAAAAGAAATGTTCATTCCTCTCTGTTAAATGACCAGATATCTGTGTAATTCTGTCTTAGAGAAATATGGTACCGTGTATAAAACTGTATAAGCAAATACCATATTAGCTAGGCCTCCTTGCACTTCCCATACACGTAGTACACAAAGTAGGCGTACTCCCATGAGGGAGTTTATTCTTCTCTGTTAAATGACCAAATAGCTGTGAATTCTGTGTTAGAGAAATATGGTACCGATGTGTAAAACTGTATAAGAAAATACCATATTAGTAGAGCTCCTTGCACGTGCCACACACATGGTACACAAAGCAGGCTTTGAGGGTGCTTATCTCTCTCAGTTAAATGACCAGATAGCTGTGTAAGTGTACAAGGAAGTACTGTATTCGCTAGGGCTTCTTGCGCTCGCCACATGCATGGTACACAATATAGACGTACCCCCTTGAGGGAGTTTATTCCTCTCAGTTAAATGACCGGATAGTTGTATAATTCTGTGTTAGAGAAATATGGTACCAATGTATAAAACTGTATAAGCAAATACCATTTTAGCTAGGGCTCCTTGCACTTCCCACACGCATGGTACACAAAGTAGGCATACCCCCGATAATGTAATTATACCTCAGATGTTACAGCTTAAGACTTCGGAATGATATGCATCGCCGAATACCCTCTCTGTATCAGTATAATTCAAAAATATTTCTAAAAATGTTCCAAATACAGAAAGTAATCACTCAAATGAGTGTCATATAGCGCTAAACTATAGTTCTTGCTGTAAGAAAATTTCTGTCATTGCTTAACGGTGAAACATGTTCCCAGGGTCATAGTTATCATCTTTCATAAGCAAAGTTCTCTAAAGATCAATGTACTTACCTTTGTCATATATAAAAGTAAAGTGCTATCAACATAAATGTCGTAGTTATTACGTTCATTGCCGTGACCTTGAAAGTACTATACTGTAATGTATTGTTGTGTTAAGAAAATTGCAGATGTGCTACGAAAGTCATTACCAAACCATGTTTTCCTTTTCAGAAGAACGTGGAAAAACTGTGCAGAAGTAAAACAGATACAGCGCAAAAGCAATAATGAAGATTGTGTCACTCCTTAGTAGCGCCGCAGTATAATCGCATAGCTGTCAAACAAACAGACTATAATCTGTGGCCTCCCAGAAAGTACCTTAAAATGAAAATGTCTTTTCAAGTACACCAAAATATTGCAGCAAATCCTTTTTATAAATATATGTTCTAAGAATGTGGACTTTATGGTCGTGCGTCATCGTGCAACAAACATGCAAAAATGATCAAACAATAAGACTGTGTCGTCTGTTCCCCATAAAAGTCGACACATAAAATTACTGTCTTAATAAATTCGATGGGTTCTTGACTAGACAGTTAATTTCAAAACATGTTGTTGTTCTTGTGGTCTTTAGTCCTGAGACTGGTTTGATGCAGCTCTCCATGCTACTCTATCCTGTGCAAGCTTCTTCATCTCCTAGTACCTACTGCAGCCTACATCCTCCTGAATCTGCTTAGTGTATTCATCTCTTGGTCTCCCTCTACGATTTTTACCCTCCACGCTGCCCTCCAATAGTAAACTGGCGATCCCTCATGTCTCAGAACATGTCCTACCAACCGATCCTTTCTTCTAGTCAGGTTGTGCCACAAGCTTCTCTTCTCCCCAATTCTATTCAATACCTCCTCATTAGTTATGTGATCTACCAATGTAATCTTCAGCATTCTTCTGTAGCACCACATTTCTAAAGCTTCTATTATCTTCTTGTCTAAACTATTTATCGTCCACGTTTCACTTCCATACATGGCTACACTCCATACAATTACTTTCAGCAACGACTTCCTGACATTTGAATCTATACTCGATATTAACAAATTTTTCTTCTTCAGAATCGCTTTCCTTGCCATTGCCAGTCTACATTTGATATCCTCTCTACTTCGACCAACATCAGTTATTTTGCTCCCCAAATAGCAAAACTTCTTTACTACTTTAAGTGTCTCACTTCCTAATCTAATTCCCTCAGCATCACCCGACTTAATTCGACTACATTCCATTACCCTCTTTTTCCTTTTGTTGATGTTCATCTTATAGCCTCCTTTCAAGACACTGTCCTTTCCGTTCAACTGCTCTACTAGGTCCTTTGCTGTCTCTGACAGAATTACAATGTCATCGGCGAACCTCAAAATGTTTTATTTCTTCTCCATGGAATTTAATTCCTACCCCAATTTTTGTTTTGTTTCCTTTATTCCTTGCTTAATATACAGATTGGATAACATCGGGGATAGGCTACAACCCTGTCTCACTCCCTTCCCAACCACTGCTTCCCTTTCATACCCCTCGACTCTTACAACTGTCATCTAGTATCTGTACAAATTGTAAATAGCCTTTCGCTCCCTGTATTTTACCCCTGCCACCTTCAGAATTTGAAAGAGAGTATTCCAGTCAACATTGTCAAAAACTTTCTCTAAGTCTACAAATGCTAGAAACGTAGGTTTGCCTTTCCTTAATCTTTCTCCTAAGATAAGACGTAGGGTCAGTATTGCCTCACGTGTTCCAACATTTCTACGGAATCCAAACTGATCCTCCCTGAGGTCGACTTCTATCAGTTTTTCCATTCGTCCGCGAAGAATTCGCGTTAGTACTTTGCAGCTGTGACTTATTCACATCTGTCAACACCAGCTTTCTTTGGGATTGGAATTATTATATTCTTCTTGAAGTCTCAGGGTATTTCGCCTGTCTCATACATCTTGCTCACCAGATGGTAGAGTTTTGTCAGGACTGGCTCTCACAAGGCTGTCAGTAGTTTAATGGAATGTTGTCTACTCCGGGGCCTTGTTTCGACTCGGGTCTTTCAGTGCTCTTCACGCAGTATCATATCTCCCATTTCATCTTCATCTACATCCTCTTCCATTTCCATAATATTGTCCACAAGTACATCGCCCTTGTATAGACCCTCTATACACAACTTCCACCTTTCTGCTTTCCCTTGTTTGCTTAGATTTGGGTTTCCATCAAAGCTCTTGTTATTCATGCAAGTGGTTCTCTTTTCTCCAAAGATCACTTTAATTTTCCTGTAGGCAGTATCTATTTTAACCCTAGTGAGATAAGCCTCTACATCCTTACATTTGTCCTCTAGCCATCCCTGTTTAGTCATTTTACACTTCCTGTCGATCTCATTTTTTAGGCGTTTGTATTCCATTTTGCCTGCTTCATTTACTGCATTTTTATATTTTCTCCTTTCATCAATTAAATTCAATATTTCTTCTGTTACACAAGGGTTTCTAGTAGCCCTCGTCTTTTTACCTACTTGATCCTCTGCTGCCTTCACTATTTCATCCCTCAAAGGTACCCATTCTTCTTCTACTGTATTTCCTTCCCCCATTCCTGTCAATTGTTCCCTTATGCTCTCCCTGAAACCTTGTACAACCTCTGATTTAGTGAGTTTATCCAGGTCCCTTCTCCTTAAATTCCCACCTTTTTGCAGTTTCTTCAGTTATAATCTACAGTTCATAACCAATAGATTGTGGTCAGAGTCCACATCTGCCCCTGGAAATGTCTTACAATTTAAAATCTGGTCCCTAAATCTCTGTCTTACCATTATATAATCTATCTGATACCTTTTAGTATCTCTGGGGTTCTTCCATGTATACAACCTACTTTCATGATTCTTGAACCAAGTTTTAGCTATGATTAAGTTATGCTCTGCGCAAAATTCTACCAGACGGCTTCCTCTTTCATTTCTTTCACCCAATCCATATTCACCTACTATGTTTCCTTCTCTCCCTTTTCCTGCTCTCGAATTCCAGTCACCCATGACTATTAAATTTTCGTCTCCCTTCACTACCTGAATAATTTCTTTCATCTCATCATACATTTCATCAATGTCTTCGTCATCTGCAGAGCTAGTTGCCATATAAACTTGTACTACTGCAGTAGGCATGGGCTTCCTGTCCATCTTAGCCACAATAATGCGTTCACTATGCTGTTTGTAGCAGCTTACCCGTACTCCCATTTTTTTATTAATTATTAAACCTTCTCCTGCATTACCCCTATTTGATTTAGTATTTATAGCCCTGTATTCACCTGACCAAAGTCTTGTTCCTCCTGCCACCGAACCTCACTAATTCCCACGATATCTAACTTTAACCTATCCATTTCTCTTTTTAAATTTTCTAACCTACCTGCCCGATTAAGCGATCTGACATTCCACGCTCCGATCCGTAGAACGCCAGTTTTCTTTCTTCTGATAACAACGTCCTCCTGAGTAGTCCCCGCCCGGAGATCCGAATAGGGGGCTATTTTACTTCTGGAATATTTTACGAAAGAGGACGCCATCATGATTGAATCATACAGTAAAGCTGCATGCCCTTGGGAAAAATTACGGCTACAGTTTCCCCTTGCTTTCAGCCGTTCGCAGTACCAGAACAGCAAGGCCATTTTGGTTAGTGTTACAATGCCAGATCAGTCAGTCATCCGTACTGTTGCCCCTGCAACTACTGGAAAGGCTGCTGCCCCTCTTCAGGAACTACGCGTTTGTCTGGCCTCTCAACAGATACCCCTCCGTTGTGGTTGCACCTACGGTACGGCTATCTGTATCGTTGAGGCACGCAAGCCTCCCCACCAATGGTAAGGTCCATGGTTCAAGGGGGGGGGGGCTTCAAAACAACGTAGCTGCATGCTAAATGTGACAAAGCGTGATATTAGCTTACAGTAGCTCCAAGAGAGAAATGTAATGGAAAATACTAAGTCAGAAAGCAATTTATTTCTCAATGAACGGCTTTACACGAGAAATGTGGTATAATCTTTTTTTTGTACTCTAATGACCAATTAGGAAGAAAGCAATAAGAAAATTGATGAAGCCAAGCCTGTGGATGTATGCCACCAACGGAATTCTTGAATGTTTTAAATTTACGCGTAATGATGAAGAGCTTATAGCCAAAATCATCACGACGGCGAGTTGCAAATCGGTCATTGTCACTTCGTGTCGGCGGTTCCATCTAAAAGTTCGCTGCACCTTGCCGACTCCTTTCAAAATATCCGAAATACCCAGTGTTATTACTTTCTGGCTTTTCCGTACTTTTAAATTCCTCTTCCTGTTTCGAAACGCGGGTATACTCTGAAATATGTAGTTCTTGTATGACGTGTAACAACTGATTTTGAACTTCCCGCAGTTCTCTTTTGTGTTGCATATTAATTTGTTTCTGGCTCTGTTTGAATTTTCTAATTTCCTCGTACTCCTACGTGTCAGTAAAGGCTACCAGTCTTGTATAATTCAAATCATCATCCACCTTCGTAGATAAATTTGTTAACTGATCCGAGATTTCGGCTACTTTTTCCGATGATGTGCTGATTTCCTCTGTGTGTTTTTCTGAACCAAATTTCGGAGTGCCCATTTGTCTCCAAATCGTATCTTCTGCGACTTCAAGTTTTCCTAATTTTTTTGCAAGTTGCGTAACCGTATCAGTAGATGCAACTGAGTCAATTTAGCCCGCAAAGTTTTTTCATTTTCGTGAATAATAATCTGAAGTTCTTTTATGGGTTCTTCAAGATTCTGTAATGCCTTTTCATGTCGCGACTAAATAGGCTGAAAATGCTCACAGATTTGTGTCCTTACATTTTCAGAAATATTTTGATATTTCGATTCGATTTTAAGTAGCTCAGCTGTTAAATCTTCACGTGTTTGCTCAAGCGTTGTGTCTAACTTTTGAGGCTGTTGCTGTGTTCATTTCTGATTTTGTTCCATTTTGTCTAACTTTTGAAGATTTTGTTCCTTTGTGCATAACTTTTGAACATTTTGTTCCATTGTGTCTAGCTTTTGAAGCAGTTATTGTGTTTGTTTCTGAGTTTGATCAATTTCTGAATTAATTGCAATAATAATGGATCAGTGACTGAAACATGTTCCTCTGTGCTTTTTGGCAGTGCATTTGTACCGGCAATATCCGTATTTTGGAAAGCAGAGAATGTGTCTTGACTTAATTGATGAAAGTGTGTTGACGCAAAACCTGAATCTACGGTATTTGCAAGATTTGCTTCTGTTATATCGCATTCCTGAGGTGAAGTGGTACAGACCGTTCGACTGACAATACCTTCCTGTTCACTGATTGTTTCACTGTTTACGCCTTTATTTACTGCCTGGTCCATGTCCCTATGCACAGTTACCAAGTTATTCTGTTGAACATTTGTTAATTCTATACTAGGTGGTGCTAACACGCTATACTCATCACCGCTGTCATCTCTCAGTTTGCTTTGCAGCCTAGTTTTACGCTTTTCACACCCCATGATTGTCACAGTATTTCACACGATGTCACAGAAAAAAACATAACTTGAAAAGCAAATATAGGATAACACACTAAAATAGCACTGAAAATAAAAAGTAATTAGTTGCGAAAGTGGCTGTGAGATACTTGGTGCAAATCCACATGCCACAACTGCTTCGCTCATTACAATACACTACAACTCTAAGAAACTACAACTACAAAGAAAATTCTCTATATGCAATTACGCGCTAGCAGTAGACAATAACTAATTTCTAATCATGCACTAATTATTCAAACTACTTGAAAATCAGAAGATTCCCGTTAAGTATCCTCGGCTAAGGGTTGCTTGGTGAAACTTCTTTATTTAGTTCTGAAACTGCTGAGAGAAATTGAATGCAAGTGAACGTACTGTCTCGTTGCTGGTCTATATCGTTTCAACACTGACCTACAGAACTTTCTCTGACAAATACAGCTCAAACTTATTGTATTCATTAAGGACCCTCAGTGTACAAGGATAACGCAATCTGACTATTAATTAACACAAAAGAATGGCCCTGAATTAGTATAAATCCTAACAATAACCCATGCATTTCATGAGTCACTTACCTCACAGAAAATCTTCATGACACGAGCTACAGTAGATAAAGCAGGTATACAGCCAGCTAAATAAGAATATTCCAACTACTGTAGGCTCTAACTACTAATAGGCATGTGGTTAGCAAAGGAAAGATTTTGTTGCAGGGCAAACAGCGTATCTAGCAGATTTTACCTTAATCAAGTGACATCCAGTTCGAAAAATTATATAATCGTTCGTGACATCAAGTTCCAAAAATTATATAATCGTCAATAATTACATTATCGACATTTTACAATCCATGGCCAACCATTATTAAACCTCCATGACGGACACACGTCCAGACCGTCCACTAGCACTGTGTCTAACCTCAATCAACTTTTAAATGCACGTCCGACCAGCCACAGAGTCTCTTACAAAGGGCTCACAGAGCTGTCAATTCCATTAACGTAGTCTAAGGCGCTGCCAACATGCAAACATATAAACCGGCTACTTATGGTGTTCATTGCTTTAAGATAATTCCATCTTGTGGTGTCGAATTAAATTCATTAAAAGTTACCAGCGAAACTGTTACCGAACTTTGTTACAAAAATTACAAATAATTACTAATCTATGCAAAACTTTAAAAAGTGGCCCCCAGGGCTTCATTTGGTAATTACATGTTGAAATAAGCACACAGTCTAGCTGGCTGTTAATCACTTACATACTAAAACATGCTACATACTACGACACAACAATACAGATACATAGTCATACGTTACATAATATATACATAAAAATTATTAAAGAAAATACTTCTTTAGATCCTCATATGGGTACAGTCCTTTAACAATGATATCCTCAGGGTTGGCAAAACTGTAACTGTCCCCATTTGTAATTTCTACCACGTTGGAGGAATCAGTGTACAGAATTTGCCTTTTCTTGTTCTGGTTTTTTTGCGGGCTAGTTGACTTGAGGTGTGTTCGTAATAATACTAACTCTCCAAGTTCGTTTCCTAATACATTTCTTAATTTGTTATCATATTTTCTTTGGTTTATTTCTCTCGCGTTGAGGACGAGCCCGACGCTCCCATATGCCTGTAGTACTGCCAATAGTGGGCTGAGCTAAGGGCTCTAAATTCCTTAGTCACTACCTCTTTCTTAGACCACGGGTTTGAGTACGTGGCGCTGCCATAAGTCTCGTGTGGGTACACCTGAATGTCATACATAAATCTCTTAATATTTTCTCCGAAAAAACTTCCGTAAACAAATTGAGTAACCCGGTGAACTGTGCTAAATACGAGGAACGTGCACTGAAAGGCTCCATTCAACACTGTAAGTTAGAGCTGCACCTGAGTTTTGACAACTTGTGACTTGGCAGATATTGCACCTAAAACGCGATAACTTGTACGGGAAAAGTTGGTATCGTGTACACACGACTTAATTCTTTATAAAGTTCATAACTTATGACGCTCGTGATAAGACCGGTATCTAAAATGACCGTGATTGGTACATTGCCTATCTTTGCATATGTTGCAGCTTGCACTACTGATTTGTTTGCACTACAACATCTTTGCGGCTCGGCGCAGAGTTCCTGACGCATATCTTGTCCGTTGTTACACCGCAGCATATTGACAGAACTATAGGGGGTACCTTCACTTTCCTCTCTTACCACTGCCGGAAGGCATGGGATGGTAACGTTTAGTTTAACTGACAGGACGGGCCGGGGTGGTTTTCATCCACCAGTCCCACTATTCTTACCCGCTGGTCTTGTAGTTAGGAAACCATTCTTGGCTTCTGATCTTGCACATTCGACTGCTCTGTGATAATGTGATACTTAGCATTCCCTTACCTTCGTCTCCAGCTTTTATTCTTTTGGTTTGTAGGCTGGCTGGCCCGTCTGTCGGAATTTATTCTACTCGCTTTAGGCTGCTGATAAGCCTGATTGTTTTGTGGTATAGCATCTCCGTACCTCTTTCGGTTCCTATTTTGATTATTATTGGCGTACAAGTTTCCTTGGGAATTCGTGTATGCATGGCTAGTCGATCGTTGATCAAAACCACTACTATTTACATTGTTACCATTCTGGTAATCATTTCTTTTCGTATTTCCATTGCCATTCCATTTTTACCAACTTTTTGTGGAGAATAATTTCCATTATTAGAACTCACTTTCCTTCTATCCTTATGTATCAAGTGAAGCGTGTCTTACAATCGCCAAAGCCTTTCCATATCATCCTCTGGTACGTTGACCAATTGTTCATCTGGAATGGGAAACTATTTTTATTTATTTATTGATTTATTTAACCTGGCAAGATTAGGGCCATCAGGCCCTCTCTTACATCTAACCAGGCATTCTACTTATTTTACATTCATATGTTTTAGTAGGCATGTTAAACTAAATCTAGTACAAAAAGTGAAATAAACAATTTGAAAGGTACACCTGGAAAAATACATACATATAGAGTTTATATTCTTAGGTCACAAGTACTGTTATAATTAGACATTATTGAAGAGACAGATTTTAGATAGGAGTGCCGGCAGCAGGGAGTTTGAGGGAGACTCATGGTGAAGGGAGGAGAAGAATAGAGACATGATGAAACATAATTAAGGAAATATAAAGGAAAAGAAGATTGCGTGGCTAATAGAGAAAGATGAAGAGGAAGGCATCTCAGGAGCAAGATAGGAGACGCTAGCTTTGCTATTTGACAGATGAGGGGATTGTCCTTGTACATTAATTTTGTGGAGAACTTTGTGAGGATGATAGTAGGAAATGCTTCAACTTCTTCTTAAAAGCAGCAGGAGATCGAATTTTGCGCAAGGTAAGGGGCAGTTTGTTCCAGAGGCGGACAGCGGCAACTGAGAAGGAGTTTGCAAAAGTTTTTGTTTTGTGAGTGGGCACAGTTAGGATACCAAATAAGAGTGACCTCGGGTTTCGATTATGATGACATGACAGGTTTTTAATCTCTGAAGCAAGGTACTGGGGTGCTTGCGCGATGAGGAGTCGGTGGAGTAGACATAGAGTGTGGTAGTCACGCAATTTGTCCGGCCGTAGCCACCCTAGCTCGGAGTATGAAGCACTAACATGATCATATCGGTGAATGTTGCAGGTGTAACGCACACAGGCATTCATGGTTAGCTCTAGCCGTCTTTTGTTTTCACTACTCATGCCTTGTTGAATCACATCACAATAGTGGAGGTTCGGTAGAACGAGTGCTTGCACGAGCTGGCGTTTCAAGTCCTGTGGAAATATGTTCCGAAACTTTTTGAGAGCATAGAGACAAGCAGACGTCTTTCGGCACACTGCGACTGTATTCTCCGCCCAGTTGAGATGCTCATCCAAAGTTACACCCAAGTTCTTAACTGTTTTCTGATAAGGTATTGGAGTACCGTCGAGCAGAATAGGAGGTAGCCGTTCGCGGAAATCTGAACTTATTAATTTCTGATGGGCTATTAAGATTACTTGCGTCTTTTTTGCATTTAGTTTAAGCCCCAGGTTTTTCGCCCATCTCACTACTGAAGACAGATCATCATTCATCTGAGCGATTGCAGTGTTTACATCTTCAGGTCTGACGCTTAGGTAGAGCTGGAGGTCGTCGGCATAGAAATGATATTTACAGGAGGACAGAACCGACGAAATATCGTTGACATATAAAGAAAACAAAAGTGGTCCTAAGACTGATCCTTGTGGCACTCCTGAGGAAACATGTTTCCAGGAAGATTTTTCATTTACGCAGACAACACATTGCTGTCTGTCTTTTAAGTAGCTTTCAAACCATCTCATTGCACTATCAGAGAAATTAAGCTGTTGCATTTTTCTGAGCAATATGTCAAAGTTAACAGTGTCAAAAGCTTTGCTGAAGTCCAGTAGCGTCAATATTGTTGCCTTTCGATTGTCGATGGCATATTTCAGGTCATCAGTTACTTTAATTAGAGCAGTGTTTGTGCTGTGATGTTTACGGAAACCGGATTGAAATTTGTCATATAGGCTGAATTCATGCAAGTGTTCAGTGATTTGGTCATGAACAATATACTCAAGCGCTTTGGAAACAGCAGGCAGTATGCTAATTGGTCGGTAATCACTAGGCAGTTGCGGGTTTTCGATCTTAGGGATGGGTCGAATTAGGCTTCTTTTCCATGCAGTGGGATATATTCCGTTCACGAGGGAAAAATTAAATATGTCAGTTAAGACAGTTACTAAGATATCGGCAACATTCTTAATCATGGTTATACCGATACTGTCGTTGCCTATTGCATCAGAAGATATTCTCATTATTGCTTTTCTTGCCGTATTTGTTGTTACATGTTTTAGATGGAAGGTATTGTTGTTAGTTATCCTGTTTGGGGATTCTTGTGGACGGTAATTATCAGCTGTGCTGGTATTCAGAGGTGCAGAGAAGAATTCATTTAATTCGTTAGCTGACACATGAAAAGTAGTTTCCGATTTTGCCTTTCCGACCCCCAAGCTACGGAGATTCTTCCATAGAGTCGTGGGCGTCAGATCGCTGCATACAAGGGAGCGAGCGTGCCTGATTTTAGCATTGCGAATGCATTGTTTCACTCTGTTCCGTAGCTTTCTATATTCTTCGACACGCTCGGGTTTCGGATCTGCCTTGAAACGCCTGTGGGCAGCATCCCTATTAGTCATCATTTGACGTAATTCAGCTGTCAGCCATGGAGCAGGAGATTTTCTTACACGGATTGTGCGCACAGGTGCATGTTTGTCATAGAGGGCAGTGAGCTTATCACCAAGTTCATTAATTTTGCCGTCGATTGTGGGTTTTCTGATTATTTGATGCCATGAGATTTCTGAGCAATCGGCTGTTAGAGCATCAAGGTCAATACGTTTCATGTTCCTACAAGTTATGTAACGCGATTTGATCCTTGGGGGCTGCACAGAGTAGGCCAGGAATATTACATCATGTGCTGAGAGGCCAGGGGCCGATGTTTGACCAACATCTCTTACTTTGTCAGTCTGTTTCGTTGCGATTACGTCTATAAGAGTATGACTGTGCGCCGTATGGTGTGTAGGTTGTAATGGAAGAATGTTCATGCTATTGCAACTAAACAGTCTTCTTAGGTTTATTGCGGAGGGAGTGTCTCTTAGCAGGTCTATGTTCAAGTCACCCATTACGATGACATGTTCGTATTGACACTGAAGTGAATGTAATTCCGACTGGAAGGAACTCATTGAGCTTATTTTTGGCGGCTTGTACACGACGCCAGTCAAGAATTTCCGACTTTGTATATTTATTTCAATGAACATGAATTCAGCCTCTTTTTCTTCAGCAGGATTTGACGTACATAAGACTTTCGCTTTGAGATCTGTTCGTACATACGCGCCGACCCCGCCACCTCGCTTTTTTGATCTGTCTGCCCTAAGAAATGTGTACCCTGGGAGATGAAAAGATGCAGAGGATATGTGTGGTTTCAACCACGTTTCGGATAAGAGGATTACGTGGTAGTTTAGTTGGTTGAAGAGGAGGCTAAGTTCTTCGTAATGCGCAGGTAAAGACTGGATGTTGCAGTGAGCTGCTAAAAGCTCTGACGCGTTCCGCCGAGCAGCCTGTAGTAGGGTGGCAGACTGGTTTGTCCCTTTGTTAGGCACTACCTGCCGCGAGGGGCACTGGCCGCTGCTTCCGCCAAGTGACATAACACAGGGGTGTCCGAGATTTTGCACGCCCTGTTTGTGACACCGCGAGTGCCGAAAGAAAGGCGCCTGCTAAAGATTTCCTCAGGTTGCGGGAGTATAGAAAATGGATTAGTGGTATTCTGTGCAAGGAGAATATGACCAAAATAGTGACGGCTGTGTGTCACTGTGTATCCTCTGTCGTACGAGGAGAAATGTAATTAGCGTATTTGAAACAGCTTAGGGTGGAAATAAGGGAGAAGGGAGTGATTTAAGAGGCCGATGCTGCCAGCAGAGAGAAGTAAGCTTAGTAATTAATAGATTATCGTAGGAAGCTAGAATTAAATAGAAATTTACTAAAGTGAAACTGGTAGTGATTATCGTAGGAAGCTACAATTAGATTGAAATTTGCTAAAGTGATACTGATGGTGATTTTTGTTATGAACAATTTAAACCGAAGAGATGGGTGATTAATGAACTAAAGGAGAGACTAATAATTGCAATAGAACTATTTCAGAAACGGAAGAGAATAAACTGAGAAAATGAAAAAATGGTTAGAGCTACAGACACAAAAAAATAGTGAAAAGTTAATACAGTTACAAAAACAATTAGTTGAAGGTACAAATATGAGTATAATTAAAAAATTAATAAAATTACAAGACTATATCTGAGTATTGGGGCTGTTACAATTGCAAATGGTGTTAAGTTTGCACTTTTGGCTCGAGTAGCTTCACTTAATACTATTCAGTTCTGTCATGTTTGTGACTGTCTTCTTTCCAGCTGCTGTCTTAATGATTACTCTGCCATCCTGAGTCCACACATTCTGAAGACCGAAATGGGATATGGCACTGTTTAAAATCTTAAGCCGTTCGTGTGTCAGATCTTCCCTTATTGTAAGTCCTGTCCTTGCTAACTTCTTCTTCTGGGTAAAGATCTCTGCCCTTTTTCGGTACGAGACAAATTTAATTATTATTGGACGAGGTTTGGTGGCACCTGGTAATTTTCGTCCCACGCGATGGCTCCTGTCAATGTCTGCCTTGGTCACTTCAACGCCTAATTTTTCACGCGCAACCTGTATAAGCAGGTTGTCCGTGTCTTCTTCCTTATTTTCTACTACTCCAAACAGTCGTAGACTATTTCGCCTTTGGTACTGTTCTAGTTCGTCAGTTGCGGCAGATAGTTTGACTTCCAACTCTCGTGCCTTTTTCTCGTATTCAGACACAGACTTTTTTAGTGCTGTAATTTCGGCAGTATTGGCCTCAACAGTTTCACGCATTTTGGCCAATACTGCTGCCGTTACAGTATCTGATATAGTGCCTGCTATCAGATCGAGATTGTTTTTATCGCGAAGCGCAGCGTTTACCTCAGAGCGGACCAGCTCCGCTATACCGGGAGCCGCGGCCGCACCTTCCGCCAAGAGCGGGCCCGCCGCACCTGCTGCTTCCCCGCTGCTGGACGCGCTGCTGTTCACTCTTCTGTTTACCATTTTCTCGAAGATATTGGCGGAGCACAGAAAAAAAATAGCACTACTGCACAGAACACTGTTGTTTTCACGATTTCCACTTGTACTAGACAACACCACCTACGAGAACACCTTCGAATTCAACTAAATTTCGCGAGCCGAACTTAACACGTGTTACACTGCAGCCGCCATGACTATGGCTTTAGTATGCGTAATACCTCCCTCACTGACATAGGCTCGTCCCAGTACCTGGTCTTGCTTATGTAATTTTCAATATATTACGTATACTGCCTAGCATGGGATTATATACTACTGGCCATTAAAATTGCTACGCCACGAAGATGACGTGCTACAGACGCGAAATTTAACCGACAGGAAGAAGATGCTGTGATATGCAAATGATCAGCTTTTCAGAGCATTCACACAAGTTTGGCGCCGGTGGTTACACCTACAACGTGCTGATACGAGGAAAGTTTCCAACCGATTTCTTATACACAAACAGCAATTGACCGGCGTTACCTGGTGAAACGTTGCTGTGATGCCTCGTGTAAGGAGGAGAAATGCGTACCATCATGTTTCTGACTTTGATAAAGGTCGGATTGTAGCCTATCGCGATTGCGGATTATTGTATTACAACATTGCTGCTCACGTTGGTCGAGATCCGATGACTGTTAGCAGAATATGGAATAGGTGGGTTCAGGAGGGTAATACGGAACGAAGTGCTGCATCCCAACGACCTCGTATCACTAGCAGTCGAGATGACAGGCATCTTATCCGCATGGCTGTAACGGATCGTGCCTCCACGTCTCGATCCCCGAGTCAACAGATGAGGACGTTTGCAAGACAACAACCATCTGCACGAACGGTTCGACAACTTTCGCAGCAGCATGGAGTATCAGCTCGGAGACCACGACTGCGGTTACCCTTGACGCTGCATCACAGACAGGGGCGCCTGCGATGGTGTACTTAACGACGAACCTGGGTGCACGAATGGCAAAACGTCATTTTTTCGGATGAATCCATGTTCCGTTTATAGCATCATGATGGTCTCATCCGTGTTTGGCGATATCGCGTTGAACGCACATTGGAAGCGTGTATTCGTCATCGCCTTACTGGCGTATCACCCGACGTGATGGTATGGGGTGCCATTGGTTACACGTCTCGGTCACCTCATGTTCACACAGTCGGCAATTTGAACAGTGGACGTTCCATTTCAGATGTGTTACGACCCGTGGCTCTACCCTTCATTCGATCCTTGCGAAACCCTACATTTCAGCAGGATAATGAACGACCGCATTTTGCAGGTCATTTACGGGCCTTCCTGGATACAGGAAATGTTCGACTGCTGCCCTGTCCAGCACATTCTCCAGATCTCTCACCAACTGAAAACGTCTGGTCAATGGTGGCCGACCAACTGGCTCGTTACGATACGCCAGTCATTACTCTTGATGAACTGTGGTATCGTGTTGAAGCTGCATGGGCAGTTGTATCTGTACACGGCATCAAAGCTCTGTTTGACTCAATACCCAGGCGTATCACGGCCAGAGATGGTTGTTCTGGGTACTGATTTCTTAGGATCTATGCACCCAAATTGCGTGAAAATGTAATCACAAGTCAGTTGTAGTGTAATATAGTTGTCCAATGAATACCCATTTATCATCTCCATTTCTTCTTGGTGTAGCAGTTTTAATGGCCAGTAGTGTACATCGTCGGGTTATACACTTTCCGACGCTACCTTTCCTGGGTGCATGTACTCCAGTAATTAGCTAAGAATACTTTTTCCAAATCGACAAATGTCTTACAGCTATCAGCTGTTTCCACGAGGCTGCTTCGCCAGCAATGCGACTTGACGAATTGTATTTTTTGTCGCTCTGTCCACACTTTCGGCAGAACGTGTTCAAAACCTTTTATAAAAATCACGAGATGTACTACTTTCTTTTTCGTAGAGAAGGTCTGAAACTGCCTAAGGTTCAGTAGGCTTTCTTAAAGTTTAGTTTCTGCATTATCTGGTTTCTCTTCCGCAGCTGTCATGTTGACACTCTCTGGTACGATTGGGAACATTCGGCTGCAGGAAAGCGGTCTGTACGTAACAATTTTTGCTATTGTATTGCCTATGCTGCGGAATCGTCTCGGGCAAAGTATTTTGCACGACCGATTCTCTGCGTTCCAGCTTGGCAGTTCTCGTTTACTTTTTTTCTCCACTGAGAAATGTCCTCAGTGAGTAGCTGGTGGACTTGGCTTAATTCCTCACGCAAACTTTCGATAGGTTTGCCGCTAGCTGCTAGTGCTTCTATAGCGACACTTTCCACAACGTTATTTACTTCCGTAGTAACGTGTTCACGCATTTCCTCATCTTGTTGGTGTAACCCCTTGGTTACTTTATTTTCGGTCTTTTCTCCTTGGGTTTTGAAACCCTGATTTTTTGCTCAGTTATACTCCGTTCACCATAAGAATAAATCTCTGTAAACATTAAGCTATCTGTTCCGCGTTTTCTGGAACCCCATTGGATTTCGTTTCACGTGGAGCGTAAGTCAAGCTGTCGCGAGTACAATCAAGTCTGACAACGAGGTTACGTTTTATGCTGTGTGACGCGTACATCGGCTGAGGGATAATACGGGACGACAGCTTTACCGGCGCATTTAACGTGAACAACACTGGCCAGCCACCTGGTCCAAATAACCTGCAGCGATATTAACAATTGTACTGAAGACGTAAAAAATTGTTCAAATGACTCTGAGCACTATGGTACTTAACTTCTGAGCCAGCCGCGGTGGTCTCGCGGTTCTAGGCGCTCAGTCCGGAACCGCGCAACTGCTCCGGTCGCAGGTTCGAATCCTGCCTCGTGTATGGATGTGTGTGATGTCCTTAGGTTAGTTAGGTTTCAGTAGTTCTAAGTTAACTGATGACGACAGATGTTAAGTCCCATACTGCTCAGAGCCATTTGAACCATTTTTGAACTTAACTTCTGAGGTCATCAGTCCCCTAGAACTTAGAACTACTTAAACCTAACTAACCTGAGGACATCACACACATCCATGCCCGAGGCAGGATTCGAACCTGCGACCGTAGCGGTCGCGCGGTTCCAGACTGTAGTGCCTAGAACCACTCGGCTTCTCCGGCTGGCGCTTCTTAGGTGATTTGACGGAAAACATAGCATTCTCTCGATCTTAGCAACCTTAGTACTGTAATTAAGTCAAAGAGTGATGAAAATTCCTGACTTTAACAAGGGTAATTTTTCTTCATGAGCAATGTGCGGCGTAAAAGCGCACTGTTGGGATTTCACCATGTTGTTAAATATTGAGGCCCCTGAAGGAATTATAGTCAGTCGTCTGGTAAATCTCTGAACTTCTTCGATATCTGACTCCGAGGAATACGCTACATTTCAGTTATGCTACGCTGATAACGAGGGGATCAGCAACAGAATACCAAGCCAGAAAAAAGCTCACATTTCCTCCTCCCCTTTTATTGCGCGCTGCTCTCCATTTCGCGATCTGATGGGTAACAAAGCTTCTTGCATTACTTCCAGTACGTTTGGCAGCTTAAATGTTTTGTAGTTTATCGTGACAAATCCCTTAACTTGGCTCCAGATCAATTCTATTGGGTTCAGATTGCAGTGTTAAGGAGACAACTGTAAAAATACATTATTTGTACTGTGTGTTGGACGCCGTGAAAATTATTGTTTTTCACCTTCCAACTACGGTTATCGCTCTGGATCGTGTGAGACCACATCTGTCCTATAAAACAATTGGCACATTCAAAGAAAAAGTATTTGATTTCTAATTTTTCTCCCAAAAATTTTATTGTGTCACGTTTTCTTAACTTCAAAATCTTTAACAATTTACTATAAAACATCGATAATTAAGAATGTGTATTTGCAATGAAAACCATAATTTTGCGCGTGGTATGTAATTGGAAACTGGAGGACGTGCATTTTCCTTGAAAAAATAATGGTCGAATATGAATTAATTATTAAGTATGAGTTGATTACCATATAGCTGATAAATTTCATATGTAGATGATTAGGTATTCAAACGGAGCCAAGAAATTACAGCCCATGACGAGGCTCGAACTGCCGCCCATTAGTCACTAAGATTATCATACTCCCACTGTACCGATTACGCCACATAAGCAAGCAATTCTGCGTAAAAAGCGTCAAAGCTCGTTTTTCTCTGCAATCGTGTGAGAAACATTAAGAGCAACTTGTTTCTAGACATTAACGATGATCTGCTTGCTTGTTTCACTACGAATCAGGAAACAGTATCATCCATTTTCGCAGTACATATGAGCAGCGAGACAATCAGATCACAAGTAGCGCTTACCGCGACCGGGACTGTACACGATTTTTGAAATAAACTTTACTTAGCTAAAGTATGATTAAAAAAAAACTTTGATGGCTGTCAATATATTAGAATGTCTTGAAGTTTCATTTACAGTGACATAGTAATAAGATATCTAATACATAAGTTGGACCTATTTCCAAGAGCGGAGCAACACCAGTGTATGCGAGCTGCGGTTGCTGACCAATCATCGTGATTGGGTTTGTCTACATCAGGTTTATTCTTACGTTGAACGCAGTATATTTACAGTGATAAATGGTCTAACTTTGCAGTAACATCTGCTTTAGTGCTTGGATCGTTTTGGTTACCTTGGCACTTTTTAGGTGATCGGTAACTTTGTTATCTAGCTCTGGTACGCTACTGTAATCCTCTTTCATGGCTATGATTTCGCTTTGAATCGGATCTAACTAATCATCCAAGTTCTTATTTATAGTTTCATCTCGTTTTGCTAAAATTTCATTTGGCTCAGTAGTCATATACGAGGTGTGATTGGAAATTTTTAAGAATGGGCTTGTAATTGTACAATGGTGGTAATTGCATGCTACTGTGATGCATCTCTTTCCAAATAGTTCCCATCTGACTGAACACACGGACTCCAACGGTGCTTCCACTTTTGGAAACATACCTGGAATTTTTTTCCTGAAGTGTGTTAAGGATGTTCTCCATGTGTGCCTATATGTCTTCAATAGAGTCAAATTGCTTCCCCTTCAGTGAAAATTTCAGTTTAGGAAACAGGTAGAACGTCGCAGGAGACAAATCAGGGGAACTGATCAGTAACTAGCCGGCCGCGGTGGTCTAGCGGCTCTAGGCACTCAGTCCGGAACTGCGGGACTGCTACGGTCGCAGGTTCGAATCCTGCCTCGGGCATGGATGTGTGTGATGTCCTTAGGTTAGTTAGGTTTAAGTAGTTCTAAGTTCTAGGGGACTGATGACCACAGATGTTAAGTCCCATAGTGCTCAGAGCCATTTGAACCACTTTTTTGATCAGTAACTTTATTAACCAGGTCTGGTACGCTACTGTAATCCTCTTTCATGGCTTCGATTTCGCTTTTAAGTTCATGGTGGTTGTGGAAGCACAAGAATTTTGAATTTGGTAAAAAATTCAACGTTGGAGAAGGCACGATGAGCCGGAGCATAATCATGGTGTAGCACTCTACTCCTGTCTTTCCACAGTGCAGGCCTTTTCTTCCTCGCCTTTTCTCGCAAACGCTTGAGGACACATTTGTAGTATTCCTGGTTAACTGTCTGTCCTCCAGGGGTTGAATTCATGATGCACAATACCGGTAGAATCGAAAAACATCACCAACATTGTCTTCACCTTCGACTGACTTTGCGGTGCTTTTTTCGGTCGTGGTGAACCTGGAGTCTTCCACTGCAAAGACTGCACTTTGGTTTCACGATTCATCACCTGTAATTACCCAATATAACAAATCAATTCTTGGCACACTTCAAGTCGGTATTGTCTCTGGTCACTTGAAAACACTTTTAGAACGAATTTTGAAGACACTCGACGCATGTTCGGATCTTCAGTTAGGACTGACAGAACTGCATAGAAACTTCAAATTAAGTTCATCAGCTATGTCCCTAATTGTAAGTCTACGAACAGGGTGCACTAAATCGCGAACTTTCACATTTCCATTCATTTTTTAGGTGCAAGGAGGGCCAGATCGTGGTTCATCTTCAAATGATTCGCTGCCATTTTTATATCTGTTGAACCAGACAAAACTGGCTCATACAGTTATCTCCAAAACTAATTTTAATAGTTCGTAAGTCTCGTAAGCTGATTTCCCCGTTTCAAAAGAAAATTTCACACAAACTCGTTGCTCCGTTTGTACGTCCATTTTCACGCAGACAGAATCCCGCAACGTGCCCTAACAGACCCGCACTCACCCAGCTGCCACAACGAACTGAATAAACTGTGGGAGGGCTTGAAACCAAAACAGTAAGCAGTAGCGGTTACAATCTTGAAACTTTGCAGTCACACCTCGTATTTGTCCCTCTCGCTTTCTCTTTCTTGTATACTTTCATTAAGTTGGGTAAGTAAATGCTAATCCCTTTCTTTTAATTGCTGTTGCGTATTTTCGTTAAATTGAGCAAGCAAAAGCTTATCCCTTTCTTTCTGTTGTTCTGCGAACTTCTTCAGAAACAGACCATCTCCCAGTGTACTGGTTGGTGATACATTTGTTAGACTAGACTTTGATCTGATCTCAGCAGACGTGGAACCTTCTGTACTTTCTGCATTATCTAATACATCCATTTCGGGTTCCAGAATTATCTGGCATTCCATTTCGGTTTCCGGTACGATTTTTTGCATATTAGATTCTGCCATAGCTTCACTCTGAACTGGCAGCTCAGTTTTATTGTCGACCGACTCCAGATCGGAGTACTCAATCTCTTTCCTAATCTGCTGCGTGGTTCTTGCTCGACTCATGTTACAAATTATTATACAACTTTCAGAGGTATTTTTACCAGCAGTTATTTCGGTAAAATCTATCACAACACCAGGTGCAGAAGAAATTCAGTTATTACTTCACACACATGCAGCAGCCTATTACTGTATGAAACACAATATACAACATAAATGGTTCCTGTGACACTTTAGCTCTGTGCACCTTGGCGTATCAAGTGAAAAATAGGAACTACTTTATTCTTGTGATATATGCTGGCAATACACAGCATATGCGAGCCAGGTTGTATTCCCGCAACAAGATCTACGTAAAAAGAAGGGAATGACAATCTTGCATTAATACACACATAAATACAACAAAATTATAATAAAAACACATTAAAATTACACTAACCATACTACGATTGTGTTATTCAAAAGGGTCCCATTTGGGTGCCAGTTGTACCAAAAAAATGGTTCAAATGGCTCTGAGCACTGTGGGACTTAACATCTGAGGTCATCAGTCCCCTAGAACTTAAAACTACTTAAACCTACCTAACCTAAGGACATCGCACACAGCCATGCCCGAGGTAGAATTCGAACCCGCGACCGTAGCAATCGCGTGGTTCGGGACTGAAACGCCTACAACCGCTCGGCCAGCACGGCCGGCCAAGTTGTACCATTACGTCCCTTCGACGTCATTGGTGTGCTGTAGACTCAATTTTGTTATTTCGTATAAGTCAGTGCCGATTGCTACGTGTGGTTTGAAACACGAACGTAGGCGTCAGTCGGAACCCACCGCGATGATAACGTAACGTAGCAGTTTAAATTTTGAATAGATTAGATTAGATTAGATTAGATTTACTTTCATTCCAATTGATCCGTAGTGAGGAGGTCCTCCAGGATGTGGAACATGTCAGAAAAACAACAATACATGACAAATATTTAAACTAAAACAAATAAGCTAATGTACCATTCCACAGGTCCCAAGTGGAATGATCGTCATTTTTTAATGAACACTAAGAGTCATTTTACAAATACTATTGCACTGAATTTAAAATAAAAAAGTTTTTTATTTATTTATAAGGTAAGAAACATGTAATACAACTACTGTAATACTTATTTACAATGAACACATTACTGCACTGAAATGGTGCAGAAGTTAGATTATACTTACACACACACACACACACACACACACACACACACACAAATTTTCAGTGAACACATTACTGCACTGAAATTGTGCAGAAGATATGTTGTACTTATATACAAATCAGTTGGTTTTCCTCAGAAATTCATCAATGGAGTAGAAGGAGTTGGCCACCAATAAATCCTTTAGGCTTCTCTTAAACTGAATTTCATTGGTTGTTAAGCTTTTTATGGCTGCTGGCAAGTTATTGAAAATGTGTGTTCCTGAATAATGCACACCTTTTTGTACAAGACTAAGTGACTTCAAATCCTTGTGAAGATTATTCTTATTTCTAGTATTGATTCCATGAATTGAGCTATTGGTTTGAAAAAGTGATATATTTTTAATGACAAATTTCATTAAGGAATAAATATATTGGGAAGCTGTAGTTAGTATCCCTAGTTCCCTAAACAGGCTTCTGCAGGATGTTCTTGAGTTCACACCACATATAATTCTTACTGCACGTTTTTGTGCCCGGAAAACTTTAGCTTGGCTTGATGAATTACCCCAGAAAATAATCCCATATGACATTATGGAATGAAAGTAAGCATAGTATGCCAGCTTTTTCATTTTTATATCCCCTATGTCTGACAAAATTCGCATTGCAAACAGAGATTTGTTAAGACGCTTCAGCAGTTCTGTGGTGTGCTCCTCCCAGTTGAATTTATTATCAAGCTGTAATCCCAAGAATTTAACACCGTCCACTTCTTCTATCTTCTTGTCATCATATGTTAGACATATACTCTTGGGACACCCCTTACAAGTTCTGAACTGCATGTAGTGTGTTTTTTCAAAGTTTAGTGACAAAGAATTGGCTAGGAACCAGTGATTAATGTCTACAAATATTTTATTGGCTGATCTTTCTAAGACTACACTTGATTTGCTATTTATTGCAATGTTTGTATCATCAGCAAACAAAACAAACTTGGCATCTGGTAATGTTACTGATGAAAGGTCATTGATATACACAAGAAAAAGTAAGGGCCCCAAAATGGAACCTTGTGGGACCCCACATGTAATTAGTTCCCAGTTGGATGATGCCTGATAGCTTGATACATGTCTCTTTCCTAATAACACCCTTTGTTTCCTGCCAGAGATATAAGATTTGAACCATTTTGCAGCATTTCCTGTTACACTATAATATTCTAGTTTACTTAAAAGGATATTGTGATTTACACAGTCAAATGCCTTTGACAGATCACAAAATATACCAGTTGCCTGCAATTTTTTGTCTAATGAATTAAGTACATTTTCACTGTAAGTGTAGATAGCCTTCTCAATATCAGAACCTTTTAGAAATCCAAACTGTGACTTTGACAGTATGTTATTTGAGATAAGATGGTTATAAAGACGACTGTACATTACTTTTTCGAAAATTTTTGAGAATGCTGGCAACAGTGAAATTGGACGGAAATTTGATGCTATTTCTTTATCTCCCTTCTTAAACAGTGGCTTAACTTCAGCATATTTCAGCCATTCGGGAAATATTCCACTGATAAACGACTGGTTACACAAATAGCTTAATATGTTACTTAGCTCAGAATCACATTCTTTAATTAACTTTGTTGATATTTCATCATACCCACTAGATGTTTTTGATTTTAAAGATTTTATGATGGACATTATTTCTGTTGGGGTAGTGAGGGTCAAATTCATCTTATGGAAGTTACTTGAAATGTCTGGTCTAAGGTAATCCATAGCAGCATCTACCGAACCTGACAACCCCATCTTTTCAGTAACAGTTATAAAATGTTTGTTAAAAAGTTCTGCAACACTATACACATCTGTCACCAATGCATCATTTACTCTTAATGCTATTTGTTCCTCTTCATGTCTGGTTCTACCGGTCTCCTCCTTCACTATATCCCATATTGTCTTTATTTTGTTATCTGATATGAGTATCTTTTCCTTGTAATATATTTGCTTTGACATCCGTATTACAGTCTTTAATATTTTGCAGTATTTCTTATAATGTGCTATAGCATCAACATTGGAAATGTTTCGGATTGACAGATACAGTTTTCTTTTTGTTTTACAAGATACCCCTATTCCTCGAGTAATCCATGGCTTCTTTATAGACTTTGCTCTAACCTTGGTAAGTTTTGGGGGAAAGCAGTGTTCAAATAAGGTAAGCACTTTATTAGCAAAAATGTTATATTTTTCATTCATGCCATGAGCACTGTAAACATCAGTCCAGTGAATGTCTCTGAGGAGTGTCCTAAAATAATCAATTTTTGGCTTACTGATTACCCTCTTGAGCTCAGATTTAACAGATTTTATATCTTGTTCAGTATTAACATTTAACAGAAGGAACTGCATGTCATGGTCTGAGAGGCCATTGACTATTGGTTTTGTAATATAATTTTGTTCATTTGACTTTTCTATAAAGATATTATCAATGGCTGTTTGTGAGCAAGTGGTTATCCTAGTGGGGAACTTTACTGTGGGAATTAAGTTGAATGATAGTGTTACTAACTCAAATAGGTTCTTATTGGGAGAGTCTTTAAGGAAATCTACATTGAAATCACCAGCAACCACTATTTCTTTGTTTTTGGTTGTTAAATGGGCCAGTACAGCTTCAAGGTGGTTTACAAACAGATTAAAGTTACCTGCAGGTGCTCGATATACACTTAATATTATGAAAGATTTTTTGTGAAATTCTAATTCTGTTGCACATGCTTCCATATGCTGTTCTAGGCAAAATTTATGAATGTCTATGTTCTTAAATTTATGACAGTTCCTGATGAATGTGGCAACTCCTCCTTTCTCCATTTCTGATCTACAATAGTGAGATGCTAACCTAAACCCTGTAACACTTAAAAGTTCTATACCAGTGGTCACATGATGTTCAGAGAGGCAGATTATGTCGGCTGGGTTTGAAGACTCTAATTCATCTATGCAGATAGTTAATTCATTAATTTTATTTCTCAGTCCTCGAATATTTTGATGCAATAAAGATAGCTGACATTTCACATTGACTGACTTAAAATTGGATGGAGTTAAAATATCTGCTGACAGTTGAAAATTCTTAACCAATGGCTGTTTATGTTGATGTAATAAGCTGGAATTATGTTTTTTGATTTCTTTCTCAAACTGAAGGTTTGTCTCAGTTCTAACCTCTCTTAAAATTTGTTTTCTTTCTGACCTCCCTACCCTAAAAAAGGGTCTTTTCTGAATCCTATAACCACTGGTATTTTACCACTCATGACAGTGCCTCCCCCCTTTAACTTTCCTGCTATTTCCCCAGCCAATTTACCCTTCCCCTTCCTGTTGAGGTGAAGGCCATGCCTAGTATAATATTGTTTTTGGAACGCCACGTATATTTCGAGCACGAGTAAAAGCGTCGTAAATCTACGTAGTGTGTCTTAATCTCAGTACGCAGGTAAAAATTCATTTATTATTAATGGAACTATTCCGTTCTCTTTCAATGAATGAAAACATAAAGTAACCTGCAATTAAACCAGCGATAACATAGATCATGAAATCATTTCTTTTCCAGGAAATTAATCTAATGTTACACAGAAAGGAAAAATGGTAAAAACAGCTGTGTCTTATTGAAATAATTGTAAAGAATTTGTGTATCTCTTTAAGACTTGAATTAACTGTTAATTCTTTCAATTAACTGAAAATATTTTAAACTAGAGATGAAACCTCACCTAAGCCTTGCGGTGTTAAATCTCTTAATAAGTTTCGTAATCAAATATATTAACTTACTTTAACGTCGAAAACTGACTGTAAAAATTCATAAAAGCACTTAGAATTACTTTCCTTTGCGAGTGAAGCTCGTAAACACTAAAATATTCTTTAGTACACGTAATGATGGACTCAGCGCCACCGAAAAAGTTTAAGTTGGATGCGCAATCGACAGCAATATAATTGTTATCTTTAAATAAATTTCACGTGAAGGAAGAGATATTTTTAAAAGGGAACCTATGATACTTTCAGTTAACAATATCTTGTAACCTCAAAGCTCATACAGACAGCTAGTTATACACATATCGATCCACAAGAGAGAGAGAGACCAAACAGGAAAAAAAAAACCAGAGAACAAACAGTGGCGTGCAACATGGCTGTTGTGTATATATATTACATTTGTAGTTCCATTCTTTCATGGAATGTATTGAACTGTCGTATTCTTTATGTTTGCTATTAATGTAAAATACTTACAATATTTGCCACAACGTAGTATCACACACGACAAAACGATTCATAATATTACAGGCATTTCTTTATTGTTTTGCATTACATTCATGTTCGTTGAATGAATCGCGTCATACATTAGATAGGCTTCCGGGTGACGCTACAGACAGTCACTTGACTGTGAACAATTTCTTGCCCTGTGTAGTTACACTCCGAAGTAAGAGTACTGAAATTTTATGTTCTTTTCAATAAACTTTCTTCACATTGTCTAACTGGGAATTAGTTTATATGCGTCGAACACAGCGTGGGCTATATAAGCTGCGATTCAGATCCTACGCTGTCTGGTCCGTGGCGATAACCTTCCTTTGCAGTCAACACTACTCATGTCTGTGTGGCCTAGACCAAATCGTTTGCACCATTCTGGTACGGCCAGATGTGGGACATCATTTGGCCCACAAACCGTCAGCATTTCAATGTGACTCTGTGTGCGAGTGAGAAAATTTGCCCACAAGAATCGTGCGGTCCCACGTACTTCAACTTTGAAATATCTTTACAGCTGTTGTGGCGTTTAATAACGCACGCTGTAATGCATCTGCTGACCGTTACCGCCACGGAAATGTGTCTGCAGGGACTCTCTTCTTACAATGTACCACTCTTGTTGCATGATGGTCTTAGCGTAGGACTACTTACGTAACTTATTGTTTGAAGTCTCTCCTGGTTGTGTAAATGTAGAAACATTAGCCAGATAAATGTCGACACGTATGTTTGTGGTGCGTTGAACATTACAGCTGTAGCGTAAGGAGAATTGCAACAGACTCTTTTACATCTGTTACCATCCGATACATATGTATGTAGCCCTGTGGCAGTACTGCACAGTAAGATGAAAAGGTGGGGCGGTTTTACTGAGCATAGATAGAAATTGTAAAATTTGCACCTTTATTTAAACAGCCATGTTTGAATTTACAAGTGACAATAACCGGGACAACTCGCTCTTTAAAGCGACCCAGCAATACATTTTTCAGTCTCGAAGTTTCACTTGATCTCCAGTAACTAAAGGTTTAACTCTCAGAGATATACCACAGAATGTCTCGCAAATAGAAACTAGATTAAAACCACCAACACTTGAAAAACGAGGCTCAAAAGCATTTTAAACATCTTATGATTTGTAAAACTGTTTAACAACTGTGAAAACATGCTGCTTAAAACCCAGAACATAATGGCGGCAAAACTTATATTTAAAACAGAACTTCAGAAATATTACAAAAGCTGACAATTGTATAACACAAACATTAAAATCAAACATTAAGGAATGATATTATCCCTTCGGTAATTTACTTCGACAGTTACGGTTTTGTGTCCCAGACAACCTGGCTCCAGTCCGGTTGCACTGAACTTGCATTTGGTTCCCATATAGATGTTCAGTGATTACTTCATAGTCTTGGATGAACAATCATATTCATACGTGCACAGAATCAAATTTAACCATTCCTCAAACGTTTATGTGAAATAGTTACGTATTAGACACAAGACACCACAAAAAAAAAAAAAAAAAAAAAAAAAGAAATACATCCACATTTCCTGTGTCACTTCAAACGCCTATTTAGTTTACAATCGCAAGCAAAAATTTTAGATCAGTACCCATTGGGCACTGTGAACATATTTTAACATCAATTTAAACAACAACTGATTCTGAATAACTGCACCCATTAACATGCAACATAAACTTCCTTAACTTTGGTATGCAGTCAGATTAATAATGGCCAGATACTCTAAAAGTCAAGTTACAGATGATTCCAGTGAACTAAAACAATTCAGGCACTCCGTCTAACCGAGGGCAGGGTTAACTAAAAAATCACTTTATAGCTCCTGATCGACGCACTTTCTTTATAGGCGCACTATCTTTATAGGCGGATGGTAATGACATTTCCATGAGCGACTCGCAACAGCGTACAATGTCCAAAATGTCAGACATTTCAGTTGTAACTGCACACTCAGCACCGTAGAGCCACATGTGTCAAAGGCCAAGTGTGGACACGAGCCTGCCCGGCTGCTGGCGCCCTTCGCTTCGCGCGCTCCGCAGACAAAAGACCGGAGCTCTGCTCACGGTGGAGTTCCTCGGCGGCCCTCGGAATCGCTCTCTAACACTGTTTAGTCACAGACAGAATACATCAGCCCTGCTCGGCTACGCGACGCATGGCTCCGCAGTGGTGCCAACATTGTTACAGAAACCAATAACAGTGCCAGCCTTCGTACAACCTAAAGGACCGATTCGTCAGCAATTCAGAAACCTCTGCCATGCGAATAAACAGCATAGCTGTTGCAGTAAGTAAAATAAGTAATTTCTTACAATGATATGGTGAAACAACTGACACATTTTTATTTTTACTGCAGTATCATCATATTGTACAATACTGTCTATCTTTTCCGTTGCACTACAATAAACAGTCTGACGAATAATTATTCTATTCTATGAAGAAAGAAGTGGGCATCTAGGTGGGTCTCGAAGAACTACTGAACTACTGAAAAGAAGTAGTTATTGTTCCAACTGCAAACTAAATGGTTCAAATGGCTCTGAGCACTATGGGACTTAACATCTGTGGTCATCAGTCCCCTAGAACTTAGAACTACTTAAACCTAACTAACCTAAGGACGTCACACACATCCACGCCCGAGGCAGGATTCGAACCTGCGACCGTAGCAGTCGCCCGGTTCCGGACTGAGCGCCTAGAACCGCTAGACCACCGCGGCCGGCAACTGCAAACTAAAAAAGATTCACTGTCATTAACAACTTTCTTTAGCAGAGCAAAAGTGTCGAGTAACGAGAAATAAATGCCTAGTAGAGCAGTTAATTTATCTCTGTTTTACGTCATAAATCTTTTGATTAATTTCATTTCATTCCTCATCTCTTATCTTGCAGTAAAAATCTTATATTCGACATATTTTGCAAGCCAAATCGGCTGTTATAATGTAGTAAACAAGAGATATCACTTCAAACCATAGCGAACTGTAACGAGTTATCAGTTCTTCTTGTTCTCTTGTAGTTGTTTCAATCTTTCATTTCACTGATCTCAATACCTGTTAACTTACAAAGTAACTGAATCTTGAATTTCACGCATTTTCAGCACGAATATTGTAACGTTCCATCAGCGTCTGTGCCCTCTTATAACTGTTTCGAACTTTTCCTTTTCTGAAAATTTATTGACTTAATGAAAAAAGAGCTTACCTTTGAATTATATACTTTTTCAGGGAACCAACTCTAATGTCTCACCTACATCTGTTAAGACACTTTTAACTTTACATGCGGTACCAAGTGGTTATAACTAAATTGTCGGTGTTCCGACTGATGCACTGCACCCATCTACATCACACGATACAAAGAAATCGTAGGAATGTTCATTACTAGGTACACGGGAGGAGTACACTGAAAAAATAATAGTTTCCCTCTCCTACACTAGAAGAAAATAAGATGCCTCAAACACTCAGAATGTAAAATGTTTCTCGTTTTGACGTCAGTAGGCTGTTTGTCAGTTGGCGACGTTTGTTGATTTCTTTTGTCAAGTGTCTGTTGGTGTAAAGGGTTAAGAAGGTTGATGTTTTCCGTAGAAACGCTATGGACATTGACAAGAAAGATCGAGCGCTGCTGTTAAAGTTGTTTGATGAGAACTGCAGTAATAGCAGCACTGCATCGTGGAAATATCGCCGCCCAAAACAATTGCGAAGAGGCCGTATGTCAATAAATGGGCTAAAGACTACGATCAAAAAATTTGAAGAAACAGGTGAATTAAGTGGTGGAGCAGGGAGAGGGAGGCAGTCCATTCCAGCGGCAGTGGTCGCTGAAACGTCTATAGCTATAGCCGACCATGCTTCAAATTATGTAGCCAGTGCTCGTGCTAAGTTGAGGGTGAACAGTTCAAAATATTCTTCGGTGCAATTTACACTGGCATCACTGTACGTTTCTGAATGTGCACCAAATGAAACTCCAAGGTAGTCTACAACCCCATGGCTTTGCATTGGCAGGCATGGAAATGGATATCATGTGGCCAGCGAATATTTTTTGGACGGACGAGGCACATTTTACTCTTCACGATGGTATTAATGAACGGGCCTTTCGTATATTGCCTTCTACTCCGCCACATGTTGTGCAGTAGCATCCACTGCACTCACCTTATGTGACTGTGTGATGTGTTTCACAAGCTCCATCAATTTTGGTCCAATTTTCTTCTAGGAGATGACATCTCACGGGCCAGTTAGGTGTACAGTTACGTCTTCTCGTTATAACGACCTCCTTGTGCCACAAATGATTCCAGCTTTGCAAGAACGGAACTGTGTCCACATCACTATTTTCATGCAAGATGGAGCGACACCACATATCGCTTGCAAGGTGTAAGATTTGATTCAAGAAACCTTCGGTAACGACCGCATCATCTCTGGACAGATCCTTGATGTATGGCCTTCCAGATCCCCCGACCTAGATCCATGTGGCTTCTGGTTGGGGGGATATCTGAAAATTCGTGTCCATCAGGGATGCATCCCGATTCTTCCTGATCTGAAGTATAACATAAGGCGACATATTACACTGATTACAGCAAATATGCTGTGGGCAACTGTCAACCATGCCGTGTTACGCCTGCAGCATGTTGCTTAGTCGGGAGACAATACTGAACACATGTTGTGACCATAACCTAATAAAGGTTCCACAACCAACGTTATCATGTGTTTGACCGTTTCTCAGATTCTGCTGCACGCGCACCATATTCTGACTGCTTACAGTGCCATATTTTCACCTGGTGGCAGAAACTGAACTACTACTTTTTTCTCAGCACACTCCGCGAGTGTACCGATTAATGAACATACCTATTATGTTTCAGCGTTCTGTGGTGTGTAAGCCTGCACTGTAGCACTCGGAATACCATCGGTTTAATTGTAGCCACCCGGTATATTACAGAATTTAACCATGTACTGCGGTTCATCAATATGCTACCGAGCAACCACATATGCCGAAACGGATGGAGAAACAAAATATTCAGACAAAACATGGTTCTGATCTACGTAATAGTACCTAAAGCATGGCAGTACAGTCTACTGACATTTGCTATTTCTTCGTTAGATGTTATTGGGATATAATGACCTTTGACTTAAGTGTAGAATCGTGCTTAACAAATGTAGAAATGTGGTTAAAACCCTCACGCTCTAGTAAAGCCTTACTATATATGACAAGAGTTGGAAATTCAATTTCCGTGGACGTACCCCGAGAGGGCTGGAGGGGATGAGAGCGACAGCTAAATCACAGTTTCCTCGAAAAACCCAACTCTAATCTTGCACCGCCACACAGACTGACCTATCACTTCAGTATCTGACAGTGGTGGACCTGTGATGGATACTGACTAGTAGCAAGTGTACCGACAGCCATTTGTCATAAAATCTCTAAATTCTCAAAACAGTTTCTCCATTCAGCGTTAAACTAAGCATGATTCGTCCGCCTCCTAGCTCATGCCTTGGGTATTCTCTTGTCATTTTCGTGACTCTCTGGGTAATTATTCCAGTAATTATTAGAACAGAATAATAGCTCGAGACATCGTCCTGTATCCCAGATTTATAGTTCACTACGTTGACTTTTAGTTTGAAAAGAACAAATAAAGAAATTATGCAGGCGTTCGCTGTCTTAATAACAAAATAAAAATAGCTTTTAATCAGTTCAAGCGTGCACCACTCGCAAGTGATGCTTTAGAAAAAAAATTGACGTACTATGAAAGAATAGGACGCCAATCGGTAGTTGCGATTTTCATGTACAGACAAAAAAAGTAATTACGTTTTCAGAAAAATTGTAAAATTTGTTCCAGAGAAACAACTTCTAAAACTAATCAAGTCAGTAACACGTTAGCCCACGTTTGGCCCTTGTGGAAAAAGTGATTCAGCTAGACATTGATAGAGTTATTGAATTTCTTCCTGTGGGTTATCACGCCAAATTCTGTCCACTTGCCACATTAGATCGTCAAAATCTTTCGATATGGGGCTTCGACTGGTGTAGAATTCTCTTCAGTAAAGGGCCCCACATCGAAATGAGCCCTGTGATCAGCGAAGAGGTGTCTGGAGATGCTCCGGAGATCGGTGGCATACCAACCATATTGTCGTCCGCCATGCAGCCCGACAACCAGGAGTGATGGTCAAGGGGTGCCATTTCTTTCCACAGAAGGACGCATTTCGTTGTAATCCGCGTCACCCTTACAGCACAGTGGTAGATCAAGGATATTCTGCGCCCCATTTTGTTGCCCTCATTGACAAGCCATCCTGGACTTACATTTCAGCAAGATAATGTCCGCCCGCACACGGGGAGAGTTTTCGCTGCTTGTCTTCGTGCTTGCCAAATCATACCTTGGCCGGCAGTAAGGTCGCCTGATCTCTCACCAATTCAGAACTTTTGTCTCTTTATGGGCAGGGTCCCCCAACCAGCTCAAATTTTGTTGCAATCTAACGCGCCAAATGGACAGAATTTTTCAAGATATCCCTCAGGAGGACACCCAATGACTCTGTTAATCAATGCCAAGCCGAATAATTGCTTGCACAAGGGCCAGAGGAGGATTAAGACGTTCTTGATATCCTTAGTTTGTGAAGATCTTTCTTTTGAATAAATCATCCCATTTTTTCGTAAATGGTTATCATTTGTTTGCTGTACATGTTCAGCATGCCTACTGATTTCCTCCCCACTCGGATAATGCCTTTACAATGCGTCTTTTTTTTCTTACGTTTTAGTCACTTTCCTCGACTCATCGAAATAAATTGTAGCTGACTCAGGATAAAAGTATGTTTAACTTCCAGTGCATTACCGTTTCAGAAGCTTGCTGCCTGGTAGCAAACCAAGTAGGATTCGTCTCTCGCCAGAAATATGTGCTTCATCATAGCTCTGACAGAACGCGTCCTCTCCCTTTCGGCACCCTTAACTGTACAGAGAAACGGAATTAATGATGTTTGCCCTCATTACGATGCTGTGGAAACGGTGGTGACTGATGCTTCGTGAATTCAATCGAATTTCTCGTTTATGTCCCCGGTATGTGTTGGCTCCTCCGTCCTGTTATTGCTATGATCTCCACGTTTGCTCATTGCGCACCAGGTTACTCGTCGATAGTTTTTCTTCACTGGGTAACTTGCTCTAATTCATCAGCGTTCACTTTACTACCAAATGTCGTTCTCGCTTAGTGTTATTATTTCATGAAATGGTCCTATAATGAAACAAACAAGTCCGACTATACAAGAACATTAGAACAACATTCATGAAAACGGAGCGGAAAGGACGATTGAACCTGTTCACATTACACATATTAAAGTCCAAGGCTTCAGTGTCAAATTAGTTAAAGTAGCGTTCATAAACGGGAATGTCAAAACATGGGCTGACAAGGTGTGCCGCGAGGAGTTTGTCCGTAGAATCGACGAGGAAAAGAATATATGGGAAAAGTTGTCAACAAGAAGGGCAGGATGGTAGGACGTCTGCTAAGACATCAAGGAATCTCCATGGCACTTGATGGAGCTGCAGAGAGTAAAAACAATAAAGGAATACATCTATCAATTAACTGAGGACGTAGGTTGCAATTCCTACTGTGAGTTAGTAAGGCTGGTGCAGGGGAGGAGTTCATGGGGGACCCCATCAAACCAGTCAGAAGACTGACTGAAAAAAGAACAAACATCAAAGGGTAGCGTAACGGTACCTCCTTGTTGAGACGCAGGTAAACAAATTCTTATATAGCATAAACAATGGGCACTACATTGTCTTCATCGGAATTAAATCTGCGGTGATATCACGAATATTGCTGTTCCCAGACGGTTGTGGAAAGGTGAAATGCCATCAAAGTAAAGAAGATCACTGAAAAAATTGAGAACTTTTGAAGCAAGCTGCTTTTATTTTCACCTCTACGGAACTAAACTGGCAGTCTCAAAGGTCCATGTAGCTAACCCTGTTGTTGCTGCTGTGGTCTTCAGTCTGGTTTGATGCAGCTCTCCATGCTATTCTATCCTGTGAAAGCTTCTTCGAGTAACTACTGCAAGCTACATCTTTCTGAATCTGGTTAGTGTATTCATCTCTAGGTCTCCCTCTACGATTTTCACCCTCCACGCTTCCTTCCAGTACTAAATTGGTGATCCTTTTGAAGCCTCAGAACGTATCCTACCAACCGATCCCTTCTTTTAGTCAGGTTGTATCAGAAATTCTTCTTCTTACCAATTCTATTCAGCACCTCCTCATTAGTGACGTGATCTACCCATCTATTTAGCTAACCCTACGCGCTGCAAATCAAGATCAGCTCATCGGTCACACCATCATGGAGTGGCTATGTGCTGAAGTTGCTGTTCAGTAGCTCACGAATCAGGTATACGATGCAACACGCCACACCTGTACATTAACTGCTCCCAAGGGCACCCATGTTGGTTCCATCGTCATAAAAGAGAAGACAATCCAGGAGACAAAGGTTATGTAAAACATTTCGTACCGTGAAATAAAGTGCGCAGTTAATATCTGCCCACTCTTATGAAGAAGGTTGTCTCAGTAATAAAGCCGCCTGTATCAAAGACTGGTGTAGGCACAAAGAAATGCACAGATGCTCAGAGCACAGTAAATTGCAGCTGTAAATGTAGCTGCAAACACTCACCACTTTTGCGTAGAACAGAAGTGGCAGTAATAACGTCGAGAAGAACTGTAAACCCTCATGGCAGGTAAAAAGAGTAGCAGAAATATATTTCTGGTGAAACACCCTTACTAACACCCAAAGTCCAAGCAAGGGGCCAAACACATCATATATGCCATAAAATGACAGATCATGCGACTGTGATGAATTAAAGTCACAATTCGTACGAAGGAATTGACGAGAACCTGAAAAACCCTCAAATAAGCCTCGCCTCTCCAACAAACGCCCAACTCACACAAACGACACAGAGAAGAAAAAGAAGAAGAAAGAAATCTCACAAATGTAGAAATTCCAATTCGTGGGACACAGGTAGTACAAATACTTACGTATATCATGGAATTTTTTTTTTCTGACATCCTCGTTCTTTGAGGCTACACCCTCTTAGAAAATGTGACCTTAGTTGGGAATGAGCTGAAGGAGGAGCAACAATTTTTATGAAAATCCTGTGCCCTTCTCCTCATCTCCTTCTCACTACTAGTTTACAAGGAGTCGCCGGATCAGTGTTCGTCAGTCATAACTTAACAGTATGTCATTTCTACATTATCCACTTTAATTTATAGACCAAGATGGCCTCATCGTGACGCATATACAGCTATGTTGTACGTAAATGCTAAATTTAATATTTTGTAATTGCTTATTAAACAACTGTAATGCCCATCACAATTTTTATGACAATGTTTAATATTGAAGATATTGAGTCTAGTGTTCAAACGTTACAATCATTACTGAAAATTTTTATAGTTTGTTCGGCAGGCTGTTATCTGTTTGCAAAACTAAATTTACTCATCAACCACACAGAATATCTGGGTTAATATACACACTTCACATTGCTTTACATGTTTCACACTGCTTAACCAGATTTTGTTGCTACAGGTAATAACAAATATTCTTTTTAGAGAAACCGAGATATTGAATCACACAACCTGTATTTGCAGACAAGTTTACAACATCAAATTCATGAATACATGTCAATTTAGTTCCCTCAAAGTCCTAGTAATCTTCTAAGAAGCAGGAGTTTGGCATTTAGCTTCCTATACTTTAAGAACAACAATTCCATTAAGACTACTTCTTCTTAACGTATGAGCTTCTTCCATCGTAATTGTCTTCAGCCTTGTAATAGCATACTTTTTGATCCAATAACCATTATTAGTGACTTCGTATTCACTACACATAACTTCAATGTTTCATCAACTTCTGAAAAAAGTAATAACAATAGATTGCTACAAAATACATTTTCTGAGTTAGGTAACAGGCCATTTAGTTTGTACGCAACATTTCCCACAGATTGCGCAGTCTGATGTTCCACAAAGGCTGCTGGTTCGTTGTGTAGCGGACTCTGACAGCAGTTACACGATTTTATGCACTCAAATACAAGTTTTATCTTATCACCAAAACATTATCTTATCACCAATACATTCCACTTAGTGGAACATCTCTTCATGTCAGTATAGTCAGTGTAATATATGTATGAAAATAGTACATAGTTTTTAAACCAACAATCCACACACTATTAGTAACTTCATTCTTTCAGTCAAAAATATTATCATATGCTTTAGGAAACCATCAAAATTTGTTGCTGTACTTTCTTTCCCTATTTCTACCTGTCACCCGTCTTTTATAATCTTTGCTTTGCTTGTTCAAAAAGTCTCTTACAAGCTTTTTTCAGCATTTTTCCTGTAGCTACAATTGTCATGTGACACAACTTCAAGTGGTCCTTATCAAGTCCTGTTAGTATTATCTTACCAGTTTGTAAGTGGTTGGAGCACTAAAAAGTTTTTCTTCCCTCAGATGTACTTGACTATTTTAACTTGTAAAAATAATAACCGCTGCATCTATATTTTGCATGTTAGTATTCATTATTTAAAGAATTGAAAACATTGGTGGTCATTAAACATGATTATTTTAAATGCGAACATTTTAGGTTAGACTTTACCGTGACTGTTATTGACATTAAATGAAACAACAAGTTTACTGTTACCAGTCACTCTTTATTTATCTCCACGAAGCCTTTCAAAGGTTTAAACCTCCAACATCAGGTGGATTTACATTTGTTAATATGAGATTTGTGAGTGTGGCGGTTTTTTGGAGTAACTTGTGGCACTGTCTCAAGTCGTCACAGGTTACTTTCACTGTCGTAACACATCACATGTACACTGTCACATTTTGTGAACAAATATGGCGTCAGGGAACTATTGGGTGCAAAGACTGTATAGCTGTACAATGACAAGTATTTTGTCAATGCCAATGCTACAAGCACAAAAAACCTGCTTTCTTAAAAATAAAACCCAACCTCCTACAGAGCCCCAAACGCCACTTCCAAAAGTATGTAATGTTCAACGCAGATTTTACGTTTATGACTAGTCTACAGTTCACAATTATGTGGTAGGCAAGGGGTTCATCGAACCAATTTAAAGATATTTCTCCATCTTTCCACTCTCGAACAGAGCGAGCAAAAAAATCGATTAAATATTATTTTATTAGGATGAGCATTTCTCCCTATTTAGATGGACGCCAAGAGAATGTTATCGCTTTCTGAGGAGAAAACTGGTAACTGAAATTTTGTGAAAAGATCCTGCCGCCACTTAAAACGCCTTTGTCTTAATAATTGCCACATCTACTCGCGTATCATATCCGTGACGCTTTCCCTCCGGTATCGCAATAATAAAAGCGAATTGCTCTATTCTGAACTTCGTCGATGTCCTCCGTCAATCGTATCTGGTCAGGATCCCATAGTGGAGAGCAGTTCTCTACCAGAGAGTGGATAAGCGTAGTGCAGTCAGCCTCTTGAGTGGACCTGTTACATCTACCAAGCGTTCTGCCAAGGAAACGAAGTCTTTGCTTCTCTTTCCCCGACAACAGTAGGTATGTGCCAACTCCAAGCTGTTCTTCGTTCTAATTAAAAAAAAAAAGTTGAGCTGACAGCTTTTAGATTCGTCTGATTTATCGTTTAATCGAAATTTAGAGGCTTTTGGTACTCATGTAGATGTCTTCACACTTTTCATTATTTAGAGTCATGGGCAGTCCTCAGTAATTAATATTTTGTGAAACTTAGCGCTCGCTACTTTAATGCGTGTTTTCATCAATTACAATAATGTTTCAAATTCAAATTCCACTTGCGTTTTATCTTCTTATTCATTCCAGTAATTAATTTCATGCTAAGTCGTAGCACTTCGTGGAACTGCTGTTCCATTGGTATATTGCTTGAGCAATACACTCTCTTATTACTTTAAAGATTTACTTAGTTTACTTACAACTTTTATTTACTTTGATTACATGCATTTGTATAATTACCATGTCGTTGAAGTTCTAGCATTAGCTCATAAATGGCCGAATATTTACTTACTGTAAGTATTTTACCTAAGCTTTGGAAGTGTTCATGGTAGACGACACTTGAAATAATGCCTTGCGAATAGCCGAGTGTCTGCCCGATGTCAGAGATGGAGTGACTCATGTGTCAGGCACTCAAGGTCACTCTATGATGGTTCTTCCAATGTCACGCGTTCTGCATATCATGTTCTTGACTGTCGTGCTGATCATTAATAAAAGTATTTAAAACACCAGTCACGTCTAATTCAGTGAGTAACTGTTCCATCTCAGAACATTTAAAGGCACTCGTTGCGCTACATCGAGAAGGGAATATTTGGGTGGATTTAATTCAGATTTTCTAAAAAACGATTTAAATTCTTAATTCCAGGAGGCCAAATAACGAGAGTATCATATACACAGCTGAAAAAAATGCAAAGCTTTCATTGCCGCCGACTCTAGTGCACGTATCTCGCAATCTTCCATAAACAGAATGGTAGTAATAGGTGACACAGGATTGAATTCAATCCACCTGAATATTCGCTTCACGATGGAGATGTAAAAGGAAGGCTGCCTTCCCGTCATTGATTTGTTGGCCAGGAGGAGGGATGATAACACGTTGGGACATGCAGTTTACATGAAGCCAACTCACATTGGTTTTTATTTTTAGGCTGATAGTTGTTACTGTACTATCTATCTCAGCGTGAAGGGGACTTCGTATCTTTGTCCATAGAGCCTTCGTCAACAGCCCTTAAAGTTTGGCAGCCGAGTCAACCCATCTTCAAGTCATCTTTTGCAAGAATGGTTATAATGAAAGACAGGTCAAACGCGCGTTGCGCTATTGACGGTGAATAGAATGAGTAGCACAAAAAATATCAAGGTATTATCAAAGTTTGAGGTCTTTCTAACTTACGACTGTAGCATTTTCAACAGCACTGGCCGTTTGCTATACGAGTAGGAGTATGGTATGAAATGTGGATTTCAAGAACCATTTAATATTAGGGCCATTTTAAGGACTGGAAAGCATAATTCTGATTTTCGTCAGTAAAGTGCGTACAGCTGCAGTTCTGCCATGTCATCAGGACCCTGCAGTTCCGATGTATTGAGCATAAGTCACATACGCTTACGATAGCCGAGCAAATCTGGTGTTGTAAAACATTGTCATGACACCAGTTATCCTCGGGAATAAAATAACACGGAGACTCTAGCATGCATTTTCTGATTTTGGGGACGTGTTATCAAGGGAGCAGCTGAAATTACATTAGTAAGTGACCTTGTAAATGGAGATGGAGGTTTTAGCTTAAATCCTGCTATCTCCCTGGCAAAACAACAGAGGGGCAGAGAGTTAATGTTGCCTCGTCCGTTGGTAATTGATATTGACTATTCACAACAACGGACGTTGCGGCGGAAGTGTTAACAGTGCAGTGTGTGTGTGTGTGTGTGTGTGTGTGTGTGTGTGTGAGTGAATGAGTGAATGTTATCTTTCGGCATATGTCTGTCTTAACGATGTCCATAAAGCTTTAAATTTTAAATTTCACAATATTCTGTCGTAGGACTTTAGCCTTGAAAATGCTCGAGTATCATGTCGTTTTTGGAAACCCAGAATCTACTATGTAGGAATCAACATGGATTCCGGAAACAGCGATCGTGTGAGACCCAACTCGCTTTATTTGTTCATGAGACCCAGAAAATATTAGATACAGGCTCCCAGGTAGATGCTATTTTTCTTGACTTCCGGAAGGCGTTCGATACAGTTCCGCACTGTCGCCTGATAAGCAAAGTAAGAGCCTACGGAATATCAGACCAGCTGTGTGGCTGGATTGAAGAGTTTTTAGCAAACAGAACACAGCATGTTGTTATCAATGGAGAGACGTCTACAGACGTTAAAGTAACCTCTGGCGTACCACATGGGAGTGTTATGGGACCATTGCTTTTCACAATATATATAAATGACCTAGTAGATAGTGTCGGAAGTTCCATGCGGCTTTTCGCGGATGATGCTGTAGTATACAGAGAAGTTGCAGCATTAGAAAATTGTAGCGAAATGCAGGAAGATCTGCAGCGGATAGGCACTTGGTGCAGGGAGTGGCAACTGACCCTTAACATAGACAAATGTAATGTATTGCGAATACATAGAAAGAAGGATCCTTTATTGTATGATTATATGATAGCGGAACAAACACTGGTAGCAGTTACTTCTGTAAAATATCTGGGAGTATGCGTGCGGAACGATTTGAAGTGGAATAATCATATAAAATTAATTGTTGGTAAGGCGGGTACCAGGTTGAGATTCCTTGGGAGAGTGCTTAGAAAATGTAGTCCATCAACAAGGGAGGTGGCTTACAAAACACTCGTTCGACCTATACTTGAGTATTGCTCATCAGTGTGGGATCCGTACCAGATCGGTCTGACGGAGGAGATAGAGAAGATCCAAAGAAGAGCGGCGCGTTTCGTCACAGGGTTATTCGGTAACCGTGATAGCGTTACGGAGATGTTTAATAAGCTCAAGTGGCAGACTCTGCAAGAGAGGCGCTCTGCATCGCGGTGTAGCTTGCTCACCAGGTTTCGAGGAGGTGCGTTTCTGGATGAGGTATCGAATATATTGCTTCCCCCTACTTATACCTCCCGAGGAGATCACGAATGTAAAATTAGAGAGATTAGAGCGCGCACGGAGGCTTTCAGACAGTCGTTCTTCCCGCGAACCATACGCGACTGGAACAGGAAAGGGAGGTAATGACAGTGGCACGTAAAGTGCCCTCCGCCACACACCGTTGGGTGGCTTGCGGAGTATAAATGTAGATGTAGATGTAGACAGTGTGTGCACCTCTAAAAATATAGGCGGTTATCGAAGACGTCAAGCCTCTGCATTACCGTAAGTTCTTTGCATATTTTATACGCCGTAAGAAACTCAAGTTTCACATTTCTTTTTGTTTTGTTTACCCAGCTAATGCTACCGAGTATTATGTGAGACACGCTGCTTTGCAACAGTAGTTGACATCTCGTCACTATTATGGCGGTTTTTAAGGCTAGTTACGAATAATTTTACATTGTAATCCTTTGTATTTCCTGGTATATATTTATTAGTGTTTTGTTGTCCTCTGTAGCGAGATTTGTCTTTACTGAGTAAAAAATGGTAAATGTTTCACTCACGCACAATCTGAACTGCAGGCCATTTACGGCATTTAATGATTCCATGAATCATCATGCGGATCCCTGTAGCTTTCGACCAAATGGCATATGGAGGAAGTCACAACGTAAGTTATCTCAGAACTGCAAAGTCGTTGATTCCATCGCTCTGCTCAGCTTGAAGAAGGAGGAAAGATACATGATCAGTTCTAAGAACATCAGCTGTAAGAATGGTACTGCGTATTGTGAAGTTCATGAGAACACCACGGACACGACAGTTTTTCCAATTTTTTCTGCCAGTGGTCGGAAGGTTCAAATGGTTCAAATGGCTCTGAGCTCTATGGGACTTAACCTCTAAGGTCATAATTCCCCTAGAACTTAGAACTACTTAAACCTAACTAACCTAAGGACATCACACACATCCATGCCCGAGGCAGGATTTGAACCTGCGACCGTAACGGTCGCGTGGTTCCAGACTGTGGCACCTAGAACCGCTCGGCTTCCCGGGCCGGCGGTCGGAAGGAATCAAAAGTGATTTAGGAATATAGACGACCAGTATCATTAACCACGCTCTGCAGCTCGTTACATGTTGTATAAAGGGCCCTTAGTTTATTCTTCGATTCAACTTTCAGAGATTTATTGTGTACCACAGGCATATACAAGCAGTGCACATGGTTCACCTCTTTTCGCTATTTCACTAACGCTTACCATCGATCACCATTCGTTCGAGTTATCGAACGCCTGCTTTAAAACTCCACAAGACACTGAAGCGCAGCGCATGCGTTAAGATACATTCCCAGTTTGAATTAACATTTTGAATTTGTTAAAGAGGGGGGTCGAATACTATACTGAGTTCGTCCTTTAAAGTGCTTGTTCGATGCAAAAAAATTGGTCTTCCCACGCACGTCACTAACAACCAGGTCTACCTTAGTTTGATGGAGTCTCTTTTATGGAGAAAAAGTTGCATAAAACAGTACCTGACGTTTCTTGGATATCTTAGGACTTTTCCTGGAATATATTTCAAAATTTTGTAAACAGTAACAACCTCATGCTTTACCAAGACAACTTAGCGTCCAAAGCCGTCTATGGCCAGTGAAATTTACTCGTTTGAACCACAGATTGTGATCGAGACGTCACAGCATATTGCAATACAACGATGGAACAATTTGTATTTGAATGGCCACGTTGAAGAATTATTTAAAATACACCGCTTGTCTCTGAAATTGCAAGGGATATACCGGTAAATTGGCATGAAGGGTACTACATGCTTGTACTGTATTAGCCAACAATTAGCATGTCAAAATAACCCCACAAAATACGTATGCGAAACGTTATCTACACACAGTATATAAAGAAACGTTATGCACGTGATTTCCCATTCAGAAATCGGACTTGAATTTTCTTTTACTATCAGATTACTGTGTTGCACCTCTATCAGGAACAAGGCATTTCTATCAACAAGTGTTGGTGTTTGAGAGCAGTAGAATCGTGCACAATCGATACTGTGGTTTATAGATCTGAGGTACTGCTTCTCACGCCCGTCGTGACCTCACGATTGTTTCGAGAATATGGAATCGCTTATTTTGTGAGGGTAATACTCAATGTCATTCAGCTTTTCAACGACCGCCTGAGACTAGTGTTCAAGAAGACACTCATAATGCGTGTGCTGACTGAATTTTATTTGCTGACAAGCGGACTGCAGCGGATTTGGCGGCGGATCTGCAGTCTATTTTATGCAATGATCAAACGAATTTGGTTCGTGTTTTAAAGTTTTGTGAATTGTCCCACGTTTTTAACAAGGTTTTGGGGAGATGTTTTTAATATGTCAACAGGGTGACTGGCTCACCCAAGTTTTTTGTAAGTGGTCAGCCAGTCACATTTCTCTGTGCTGTTCTCTTAGCTCTTCTGTATTTGTTTTCGTTGTTTTAATTTCTTGATTAGCTATCTTGCCTCCTGATTGGTTTTGGTGCATGTGAGAGTGCCTGTGCAATGGAGTAATTGTGTGGTCATTGCGTGTGCATGCGTGTACGACATTTTTCGTTCTTATCGACATTAGTATATTTTAATCATTGTTAGGGCGCTGCTAACCTCGCCATTTGGCACCAATAAGATACCCAAACCACACACACACACACTATTTAGCAAACCGGAAACACCAGAAGGTCCTTAAGAGACCAGAGAGGTCGAAAATTCAATTTTTTAGGAGGAAACTTACTATTGGGTGCAACTGGGTGCACAAAACTATCACATGTAGGCGGCATAGACGGTAATTTGGATACCCTCAAAAAATAAATGTTTATCATTTGGTATCCTTCCTGGTACTGCAATTTTAATGAGCAGGGCTGCGACTACCCATAGATGAAAATATATTTGAAAAATATATTTACTGCTAAACAAAACATAAGCAATGGACTGAACAGATGAGATTACGATATATCGTTAAATTATACTTGATGACGTCTAACTGCACCTGAATGAAGGACAATTTTCCTGTCATACCGTTTTCATCTTTATTCTATGCAAAGCATCGTCAGTGGTCTGGAATGTCTACACATTTTTATTATCTGGTTTACGTTTTGGAACAATGTATGTACAGGTTATGAACAGTTCTGGTGGTTTTTTCCTGTGGCATAGTAATACAGGGTGTTTCAAAAAGAATAAACGTATTTCGAATGGATATATTTATTAAACTTTAAGACATACGAATATTAAAATTTACACACATATTTACGAACCTCTCAAATTCAGATTACAGATGTTCAATATGTCCTCCATCAGCGACATGGACAGTATCACATCGATACTCAAATTCCTCCCATACCCGGGCATGCATGTTCTTCGCCACTGATATTACGGCAGTATGGATGAGGTTCAAAAATGTTCAAATGTGTGTGAAATCTTATGGGACTTAACTGGTAAGGTCATCAGTCCCTAAGCGTACACGCTACTTAACCTAAATTATCCTGAGGACAAACACACACGCCTATGCCCGAGGGAGGAGTCGAACCTCCGCCGGGACCAGCCGCACAGTCCATGACTGCAGCTCCTTTAGACCGCTCGGCTAATACAGAGCGGTTGGATAAGGTTCTTCAACTCTTCCAAGTTCTGTGGAGTGATGGTACATAAACATTGTCTTTAACGAAACCCCACAGAAAGAAGTCAGAGGGTGTCAAATCCGGTGACCATGGAGCCCAGCTGAGACAAGCTAAGTCGCGAGCACCTTGACAACCAATCCAACGGTTCGGTAGAGTTTCATTCAGATATTCACGCACTTGGCGACTCCAGTGACGGGGGTGCCCCGTCTTGTTGAAAAATGAAGTCTTCGTGCAGCCTCGGAAACAACCAGTTTCGTAACATAGCGAGATACTGCTCACCGTTAACCGTGTTTCCATCAAAGAAGAATGGGCCGTAAACAGATGATCTGGATATCACACAAAACACATTGACTTTGGGCGAATCTCGTACATATGTAAGTGGGTTCTGTAGCCCCCAAATTCGAACATTGTGTTGTTTTACTTGACCGCTAACATGGAAAGTCGCGTCATCACTGAACATGACGCATTGTGAGAAAGTGTTGTCATTGTCCAGAGCACCAAGAATCTCATTACAAAATGCCACATGCTAGCGTTTGTCATGAGGATGCAGAGTTTATAGCAGGTGTATTTTGTACAGCTTCATAACCAACCGACGTCTCAAAACACGCCAAATTGTTGTTATTAGCAGTTGTAACTCCCGACTGGCACAACGAGTTAAAGGACTACGTTGGACAGCAGTTTGAAATCTTGCAACATTTTCTTCAGGAACACGAGGACGGCCAGGACTCTTTCCTTTACATACACAACCTGTATCTAGAAACTGTCGGTACCATCAGAGAATGTTCCACCCATTCGGAAGATCAATTTGGTACCTCAACCTGAAACGTTTTTGCAGTCACGGGATTGCACCTTGCAAACTCGAAACACAAAATAATTTCTGCTACGGAGTGGCCACTTTAATTAAACATATGACGGTTACCAAGCAAAACAGAAGACAACTAACGTCTAGCGGTTATACCCTGTATTTTAGATTCAACTTACAGGTTCTATGGCTGATTTTCTACGTATTGTGTTTTAGTTCTGCTTTTGGCTCTGGTGTTCTTCTCATAAGTGCCATTTGGGCTTTTGTCTTCCACACTTCACAGCACTAGGAACGGAGTACTTGTTTCGAAGCTATGACTTGGTTTTTTGTTGCCTACTGTTGGCTGTTATTGCCAAAGACCGAATATTATTGCCATCCTCCGAGTGAGATTTTTTAGATATCTGGGATCTGATTGTGTGTGTATGTGTGTGTGTGTGTGTGTGTGTGTGTGTGTGTGTGTGTGTGTGTGTGTATGTGTGTGTGTATTCTCTTATTTAGTGTAGTAGGGAGTCTGCACTGATTTGTATTTGCTCATATTTGTTTTCAGCATTGGCTTTCTTGATGTAGAAATTTTCTTGCATTTGTGTAAGGCATTTGTCATGTTTGTTTATGCTCATTATTTTCATCCATGTTTGTTGGGTGGTGGTTATGGTGTTTTAAGTCTCTGCAAATGTGGAACATTTTGTTTCGTACTTCCAACACCTGATCTGTTCTTTGCATCGTGTTTTAAAATTACTGCATCCCATGCCTGGGTATATGGCATCACAGCTCTGACATTCAATTTTGCATATTCCTGATACCTGGAATTAATCCTTCTTGCTTGTTGGTTGGCTTAAGTTTCATTGGAGGGCTTCCACAGTTTTATGTTCTATTTGGAAGCCCTTTTTCTGTAGTATGTTTGCCATTTTGTGTGTTAATTTATATGTACCATAATGTACCATCTGCTTCTATTATGTGCGATGTTGTTATTGCGTGTGTGTGTGTGTGTGTGTTTGTGTGTGTGTGTGTGTGTGTGTGTGTGTGTGTGTGTCTGTCTGTCAGTTTTCAGCTTCTGAGCTAACTCGTATTCTCGAAATGTAGTGTTTGTTTTGTATTTGTGTTTTTATTTGTTGATTGACTCTGTGTACTACATATATGTCATACCCATTTTTCCTAGCTATTTGTATAACTGTACCCATATCCCTCTCATAGTTCCTCTTGCTGAGTGTGATCCTGTTTAATCTATATAACATGTCTCAGTGGAGCAAGCTTCTGGTTGTGGGGATGATTGGATGTGGAATGTGTTATTGTGTCTGTGGCTGTTGGTTTTCTGAACATGTTAAATGTATGTTGGCCATTTTCTTCTGTTATTGTTACGCCAAGAAAAGTTATTTTTCTTTTTTTCTTAACTTAACAGTAATAACAGAAAATGGCAAACACACATTTAACATCTTCAGAAAAACAATAACCACAGATACAGTAATACTTTACACATCGAAACATCCCAAAAACCAGAAACTTGCTCCACTAAGACAAATATAGATTACACAGAATCCCACTATGAAAATGAAATGACTGCAGTCACACAAATAGCTAGGACTATGGGTATGACATACGTGTAGTAGACAGACTCAGTCAAAAAAATAAAAACACAAATACAAAACAAACACAACATTTCCAGAATACAAGACAACTCGCAAGCTGCGAACACACAGACGCACTCAGTACACACACACAAGGACAACATCACACAGAAGAAAATCAGATGGTACACAATGACTACACACATAAATTAACACACAGAGTGGCAAACGTACTAAAGTAACACGGCTTCCAAATAGCATATCACTGTTGAAACCGTCCAGTCAAACATGAGCTAATCAACAAGCAAGAAGGGTGAATTCCAGGGATCATGAATAAACAAACTTGAATGTCAAAGTTGTGGTGCAAAATGCATAGGCATGCCGTGCTGGAATTTTAAAACACAATACAAAGAACAAATCAGGTTTTGGAAGTACGAAACGAACTGTTCCACATTTACAGAGCACTTAAAACACCATAAACACTATCCTACAAGCATGGATGAAAATAATGGGCATAGACAACCATGACAAATACCTTATACAAATGCAAGGAAACTTCCACATCCAGAAAGCCATTGCTGAAAATAAACATGTGGCAAATGAGGAAATACACATTAGTACAAACTCCCTACTACACTTAATAAGCGAAATAATAAGATAAAAATTATCCCTCTCGCAGATGCAGTCACTTTGAAACAAATACATGTATCTCTCTCTCTCTTCCTACCTCCCTCCTTCTGGTCACCCACACATCCATCCATACACACACACACACACACACACACACACACACACACACACACACACACGCACACAACACGCGCGCGCATGCGCATGCACACACAATCAGATCACAGACACACACACACACACACACACACACACACACACACTCACACACAAAACGCGCGCGCATGCGCATGCACACACAATGAGATCACATATATGAAAAAATTAATAATCACATTCGAAAGTTGGTAATAATATTCGGTCTTTGGCAAAAACATCTGATAGTTGACAAAACAAACCAAGGCATATCATCAAAACAAGTACTAAGTACCTAGAAATGTGGAAAAGAAAAAAGCAAATGGCAATTATAGAAAGAAGAACAGCGCCAAAAACGAAACTAAAACGCAATATGTAGAAAATCATCCACGCAACATGTAAGTAGAATGTAAAATATTACTACGCCATAGAAAAACCAACCACCAGAACGATTTATGACCTATAAAGCCATTGTTCCAAATTGTAAACCAAATAGAATAAATATGTATATATTCCATATTACAGATGCCTTGCAGAGAATAAAGGTGAAACGCGTATGAAAGGAAAATTGTATTTCGTTCATTTGTAGTTACACGATCAACAAGCAAAAATTAACAATATGCCGTAATGTTACACGCAACTGAGGAAGGCAGGACTACAAAAGTCGAAGATGGGAAGGTGTGAGATTTGCATGGTATCTAAAAAGAAAAAAAAATGTAGGTCACATCTGTAACAGAGTTTTCAAGTGACAGACACTGTCAGATAGATAGACGACATATTGTACGAAGAAGAGAAAATAGCGGAGGAACTGTTGCTATGCATACAGAATTATATGAGCCATACACTCGATACGTTGACTGACAGCAGCCGCAAAGCAAGCGGTGAATTAGCGCAGTTTTGTGTCCCTATTTGCACAGTTTAACAGCTAACAAAGCATCATTCAGTGGGAAAAGAATGTCGGTTCTAGTAAAGCAACGGCCTGTGTGCGTGGGTAAGTATGAGTTGTTGTGTTTTGTTGTACAGTATAGAAACGTAATTTAATACAGACTGTAAATGGTACCACAACAGCCATTTAGAATTTAATGGTGTGCTTCCTGCTGAAGGTTCATGTGGAAACAGTACACCGAAAAGCGATCTACATTGTATATTTCCTCTTTCCACAACGACGTCTCTGGAAGTGTGCGCCGTTATGGTGTTGTATTGGTATATCTTCAACTCAGACGCTATGAACTTTCAAAGAAGGTAAATTTCTGGTGTATGCTTAGTTTTGAAACGCTCTTTATATACTTTATTGAAACACATAAATGAATGCCTGAACTGGTAATGCATACAAAGCTGGAGTTGGCTCTGGCTCTGAGCACTATGGGACTTAACATCTGTGGTCATCAGTCCCCTAGAACTTAGAACTACTTAAACCTAACCAACCTAAGGACATCACACACACCCATGCCCGAGGCAGGATTCGAACCTGCGACCGTAGCAGTCCCGCGGTTCCGGACTGAGCGCCTGAATCGCTAGACCACCGCGGCCGGCAAAGCTGGAGTTACCGAGTAGCGTGTTGTAACTGCAAGTGGTGTGCTTACTCTGTATTATTGTTAGCAAAACTTTATACGAACTAATTGAGCAATGCAACTCCCAGTACCATTAAAGAAATATAGTCACTGCAAAATACATTCAACCCCTTAGGTACTAAATCCTCTGGCCCTGTTCAAAACTGATGCCTATGTTCCCTGTCCGTATAACAGAAATATAAAATTGTCTTACCTCTAAAGTACCAACGGTGGATGGCGTTATATTCTGCTCTTCTCATGAAGAAGAATAAAATATGCTAGCTACAGGTTCAGCGCTGTGCAGTGCTGGCCGTAACACTTTGAGATATACATGAAATTCTTTTGACTTATAAATGAAAACATTTAAGAAAAACTGAATAATGTCCTTAAAAAAACATATGACCTGAACAGGGTGGCGGTAGTGATTTGGGTGAATTACTAACACTGACCTTTTCAATAGTGAAGATTTATTCGAAGTTCGGTTTTTCGAAACATCTGACAATTGAAATTACTTTACTCAGAAAAATAACATCTTTTTTACTAACTAAAAGCCATTCATTGTTGACGTAGACACAAACAATGGTATTTGCACAGCAAGTATTATCCAACATCACTGAAAAGGATAAAGATAAATCATTAATTACGTATATCTACGTTAACAAATCTTAGAAACATTACAAAAGGGAAATATCTAACTAGCCTATACATCAAATCTGTTTACGTACATTCTGGGGTTGCTCGACAAAGAACTCCCTGTTACCAATTATGAGCCAACTCATTTACACCAAGCCGCTGGCAAAAGGAAAGCAATAATAAATTAACTTCTTTACATTAACTACGAGAAGACTTCTGCTTCCACATTTATATTTCCAATAATACATGCATTGGTAAAGCTTCTGTGTAATATCAATTCAGTAATCCCTTCTCGTCACAATTAAATTTACATGTCATCATTTCATTTAACATTCCATTATAAAATCACTCATCATTTTTAACTACCTGTTTTACGTGCGCGATAACACAAATTACTGGTATAAGAAAATTCCTACATTATAATCAATTACTTGGTGGCTTTACAGAGCACACCACAAAAACTGCCTACTGCATCTTCTTTCGCTCACAGACTGATACTCACTCACTGCTGTGCGCCGAACGCTCTCTTACTCCAACACTACAGCCTCAGATCAGATGCAATAAGTTTGGCTCTGTGGTCATGCATAGCCAACGATCCGCTTTATAGAGCCCATCAGAGACGTACATCGCTTACAATATAACAGTTTCATTTCAGTTTTAATTAGTATCATTACAATATTCGGATGCCACATATAAACTATATGATGAAAAGTATCCGGACACCTCCAAAAATATACGTTTTTCAGATTAGGTGCATTGAGCTGCCACCTGCTGCCAGGTACTCCATATCAGCAAACTCAGTATCCATTAGACATCATTAGAGAACAGACTGGGCGCTCCACGGAATTCACGGTTATCGAACGAGGTCAGGTGATTGGGTGTCACTTGTGTGATACGTCTGTGCTTGAGATTACCACATTACTAAACATCCCTATGTCCACTGCTTCCGATGTGATAGTGAAGTGGAAACGTGAAGGGACACGCACAGCACAAAAGAGCGTATAGACCGACATCGTCTGTTGACTGACACTGACAGTTGAACAGGGTCGTAATTTGTAGTAGGCAGACATCTATCCAGACCAACACACAGGAATTCCAAACAGAATCAGGATCAACTCGAAGTACTATGACAGCTGGGCGGGAGGTCATAAAACTAGGATTTCATGGTCGAGCGGCTGCTCATAAGCCACACATCACGCCGGTAAATGCCAAACGACGCCCTGTTTGGCGTAAGGAGCGTAAACATTGGACAATTGAATAGTAAAAAAAAGTTGTGTGGTGTGAGGAATCACGGTATACAATTTGGCGATCCGATGGCATGGTGTAGGTACGGCAAATTCGCGGTGAACGTCATCTGCCAGCGTGTGTAGTGCGAATAGTAAACTTCGTAGGCGGTGGTGTTTGGTCATGTTTTTCATGGAAAGGGCTTGCATCCCTCGTAGTTTTGCGTGGCACTATCACAGCACAGGCCTACATTAAGGTTTTAAGCACCTTCTTGCACCCCATTGTTGAATGGCTATTCGGGGATGGCGATTGCGTCTTTCAACACGATCGAGCACCTGTTCATAATGCATGGCCTGTGGTGGAGTGGTTACCCGACAATAACATCTATATAATGGACTGGCCCGCACAGCGTCCTGACCTGAATCCTTTAGAACGCCTTTGGGATGTTTTGGAACGCCGACCTCGTGCCAGACCTCACCGACCGACAATGATACCTCTCCTCAGTGCAGCACTCCGTGAAGAATGGGCTGGCATTCCACAAGAAACCTTCCAGCACCTGATTGAACGTATGCCTGTCAGAATGGAAGCTGTCATCAAGACTAAGGGTGGGCCAACATCATATTGAATTGCAGCGTTACTGCTGGAGGGCACCACGAACTCGTAAGACATTTTAAGCGAGGTGTCAGGATACTTTTGATCACAAAGCGTAAGTGTGTCGGATTGATTAGTTTCTTGGCGTCGTTGTAAGTTGGAGGGTGAGTCAATGCCATCGGTCTTTGTGTACTTTGAAGTCCGTTAGTGGTTGCGGACTGCTGTGTGTCGTATACATCAGGCAGATGGACCACCAAGTATAGAGATTGCCTCTATCTTCGAAACTGATTAGCTGATCTCCAGGCAAAGGCGGTCAATACGTGTGTGGGTATGTCGTGCAGACCACTGTGTCATCGTGCCTAGTGAGGTCGAGTTTTTGTTGGTAGTGTAATTACACAATTACGTGAGTTTTGTTTTCGAGCATGTACTTTTATTGTCGCATGGAATGTGGATGGAAGCTTAATCACTAATCGCAGCTGTTGATTATTGTGCTCTTTCTGCTATTGATTGACGTCGATCAATTACGCTCATTTGCATGGGAGCTTTATAGTATTCCTCTATTACGATGGATGTGAGTTCTATATGGGCTATGACTCTATAAAGAGATTATCCGCACGCCATGCAGGGGAACGTCATATTTCAGTTGGCTATTTAGTGTCTGAAAAACTAGCGACACAGAGGGTGTAGTCATATCATCGTTGGCTCGACAGTTGTTTCGTCGAGCGTGGTTCTGTCTGTAGTGTGGGCGAGGCTGATTTTGAAAGTAACATCTGAGGGATGTGAAAGTTCTTAGAACGTTTTAGATATGCTGGCTGTTGGGTCGGTTTTTTTCATCTAATTTCCCAACCAACCACCTCCCCTCCGTCTCCCCTGATCCTTATCAGTTCCTTCCTTACTTCCCCCAAGGGCACAGATTTTCCTTTCCTGATACCCAATCAAAATGTTCCTATTGCATACTCTACAGTCTCAGGAGAGAGCCCATTTGTTCTCCCAACATTCTCCCCACTCCCCACTACATCCTGCCCCCCCCCCCCCCCAGTGAGAATATTTCCTAAAACATTGGCAACAAATCCTTCTACTCACTACCCTGTAACAGCTACCACATTTCTCACTCATTGTCAGTTTCGAAAGGATAATTAGGTTTAAAGGATGTTTTAAATTTGTCAAAGACGCGATACTGGCTGTGTTTGAACAAAAAACGACACAGAGGTCTTATGTGCAGTTGTTGTTATTTTTGTACTGATTTAGAGATACAATGACACAAGAATGAATTAGTAATTACTTTGATTTAGAGAATTCAGATTATCAAGCGTGTTTAGTCAGGTTTTTAAACGTTTATAGCTCGGGAAATTTAGCCCTAGATTGCGTCTATCTATCTAGTAAACAGTACGAAATTTGTTAGTTACATGCGATTTCGAAAGTTTTAATTACAATTATATTGCGACAATAGACACTGATGAAACTAGTAGCTGTCTTTTTTTTAAACGACTCTTGCACTATCAAGTAAACATGACTTTATATCACGCAAAATTTCGAATTATGTCCCGATTATGGGGACTTCTTTTTTCAAGAACAAGCTGTGTTGGGACGCTAATATTCAGTTGTGTTACAAGAACGGACACTACAGCACTTACACGAAACAAAGAAAATTTCAATTTGACACTATTTCCTCTTAAATAAGTTGTTTTAGCGGACGAAGGAACTACCTGCGATCTCACTCGGCAGCCATCTAGGAGAAAGTGTAGTGTAACCACTCCACCACAGGCCGCGCATTGTGAACAGGTGCTCGATCGTGTTGAAATATGCAATCGCCATCCCCGAATTGCTCTTCAACAGTGGGAAGCAAGAAGGTGCTTAAAACATCGATGTAGGCCTGTGCTGTGATGGTGCCACGCAAAACAACGAGGAGTGCAAGCCCCTTCCATGAAAAACACGACCAAACCTTAACACCACCGCCTACAAAGTTTACTGTTGCCACTACACACGCTGGCAGATGACGTTCACTGGGAATTCGCTGTACCTTCACCACGCCATCGGATCGTCAGATTGTGTACCGTGATTCCTCACTCCACACAACTTTTTTTCCACTGTTCAATTGTCCAATGTTTACGCTTCTTACGCCAAACGAGGTGTCGTTTGACATTTACCGGCGTGATGTGTGGCTTATGAGCAGTCGGTCAACCATGAAATCCTAGTTTTCTCACCTCCTCCCAACTGTCAAAGTACTTCGAGTTGATCCTGATTCTGTTTGGAATTCCTGTGTGATGGTCTGGGTAGATGTCTGCCTATTACACATTACGACCCTCTTCAACTGTCGGCGGTCTCTGTCAGTCAGTCAACAGACGAGGTCGGCCTATAAGCTCTTTTGTGCTGTACGTGTCCCTTCACTTTTCCACTTCACTGTCTCATCGGAAGCAGTGGACATAGGGATGTTTAGTAGAGTGGTAATCTCAAGCACAGACGTATCACACAAGTGGGCCGGCCGCGGTGGCCGAGCGGTTCTAAGCGCTTCAGTCCGGAACCGCGCGACTGCTACGGTCGCAGGTACGAATCCTGCCTCGGGCATGGATGTGTGTGATGTCCTTAGGTTAGTTAGGTTTAAGTAGTTCTAAGTTCTAGGGGACTGATGACCTCAGATGTTAAGTCCCATAGTGCTCAGAGTCATTAGAACCATTATCACACAAGTGACACCCAATCACCTGACCTCGTTCGATAACCGTGAGTTCCGTGGAGCGCCCAGTCTGTTCTCTAATGATGTCTAATGGATACTCAGGTCGTTGATATGGAGTACCTGGCAGTAGGTGGCAGCTCAATGCACCTAATCTGAAAAACGTATGTTTTTGGGGGTGCCCAGATACGTTTGATCACATAGTGCTTCAGAATTGACGTTGCTGCTGAGATAGGCTACATTTTAGGTTGGAGGTACTTCAAACGATTTCTCTGGCCGTTACAATACAGTGTGCGTTCATTTGAGTATGGTCATACCCGTGAATGAAGATGGGAGGAGGAAGTTCGTCCCAGCTACCTCGGAAGTTGCGCCGTTCACTAAAAGATCATTATTACGTAACAAACATTGCCATGTCCTGAGGTTTTCCATTGTTGCAGCAATTCCTGAGCACAGGTTACGGAGCAAATGATGAGTACATCCAAAGCGCTCCTACCTTCTGCAGATGTGATTGTGGAGCCAATCTTTCTTTCTGATATTCTGTCGGCTCTGCTTTCCGCAGAAAAAGTTGCACACTTCGCATCCCATTGCGTCATTCTGCACTTCTCTGGTTGAATAGATGGTGATATTTTTCTGCAGACATTCCAGTAGATCCCCTAGTAACATAACGGCGTGAGTTTCTCTACGTTCAGAAATTATTAAAACCTCTCGCGTCTTTACTTCTACCCATTTTCCCACCATTCACTGTTACTGAATAACAGTGAACCGTATAACACCGATACTGCACGCTGACTCCCGCCACTGGTAGTCGGGCCAACACGTACAACTTTGCTCTGTCCGTACCCGCTTGCACGGTTAGTATGCGGTAGAACATCGCTACGTTGGACTCGCTCACGGGAGGACGACGGTTCAACATGCCTCCGGCCATTCTAATCTAGGTTTTCCTTGATTTTCCTAAATCGTTTAAGGCATAGTTCCTTCGAAAGGACACGTATACTTCCCTCCCTCATCCTGCCTTAATTCAAGCTTATGCTCCGTCTCTAATTACCTCGTTGTCGACTGGACGTTAAATACTAGGCTCCTCCTCTTCCTAGAGCATCGCTATGGTCTTTCTCGACACCTCAGTTGCGTTTTGAGGTTCCTCAAGACAATCATTTTATGCTAGGTGGAAGTGTGTCAAGAAATTTTTTGGCATGCCACTCTACTGTGGTTTTGCTTGTGTCTAACATCGTTTGAAGTTGCCTAACTGAATTACTCAGTTCTTGGATATCTTCGATACCCACCGTTCCATACAATGTTTGTAATGTTTTTCTTTTGCGTCCAACAACCCTGTTTTCCTACAAAATAGCGTCAATGGTACAATGTCAGTGATGTAGATCAGCTGATGTCTCATTCTGCCATACAATAGCATCAATTCCTGATATACGCCCTGTACCTAAGTGAGAATTTTTATACCCTGTGCTTCCCAGTGCAGATCAATGAATGCCTTTAGATAACTGCAAACACAGTTCCTTATATCCCACACACCAACTGTGAGCCTCAGTGACCACTGATGACTGGTCAGTAACACATCCGGTTAACGGGAAAATAACACACCTTACTCTGACGATTGAACGCGAACTGTATGCGTTGCTCTTCCGTTGATGACATGTAGCAACATCAGGATTACCACAATCCATACGATTGGTTATGTTGATCCGCAACCTGAGGTAAGGAACTTCCATCATTCATTCGTTTCTTCAAGAATGCATACACAGAACAAAACAACTGAGAAATAACACATAGCCAATCCACAACTGTAACAACGAACGGTAACCAGTCTAGATTCACAATACGCACAAACAAGAATTGAAAAAGACATCCCTAACAACTCTTGGACGTAACACCACTGAACTCAAATACTAATATTTGTCGCGTGACCTCAGTGCTTAGGGTACGCTATGCGTATTACGCTTGTCCACTGTTATACGCTTTTTGTCATTCTTCGTCGTTTTCATTCACCCAGACTTGTAGCAATGCATCCACCATTTCTCAAATACATTTAAGCCTACTTACACGGACAATAACCCTTTTAGTTGAAACTGCATTTTAACGTTCACAGGGGAAGTCATCTCGATGGTTAAAGGACCCTCATATTTAGTCAAGAACTTTTTTGTCTTTCCGTTAGGCATACAGAGATTAGTGACTAATAGCCCCTGACACTCGATATTGAGGCAGCTTTTCCATACATTTCGTAGACTGTTGCTATCATTTCAAAACTTTGGTATTGGTTCTTTTTACTTTCTGCCATACCTCCCGCATTCTTTTAGAAAATCTTTTAACCAGTTCGATGTTAGGTCCTATTTCAGAAATCATGAGATATAAGGTTGGATAGCATTTTTCTGAAAACTCCACCTAGAAAGCTGAGGCATGTGTACCAGTATGTACTTCCGCATGGTGTGTCGCCTCCGATTAACATAGCTCGATGAAACTTGGATTTTACATAGAAAAGACTGCTACATCATACTACGGAAGTTAGCTGAGACAAATGACCAATGAAACAACCGAGAATGACACTTCTCTTCAATGACAGTAATTACAGAAAAGTCGCCGATCTTTGATGGTCCCCTGGGCATTACGAGTACAAAAGGCGGGACATGGTTCTTGAGAGATTTGTACACCAGGTTATTTTCCTCACTGTCACGCACCCGTAAAACTACCAATAAGCATTCAGTCTAATGGTGAGCAGTAGTAATAATTTTGTTCACATTAGTGTTTATGTAAGTGCATTATATCTGAAACTGTCAAAGATCTGGAAAGATTTTAAAGCTCAGTCTCTATCACTCATTACATATTGACGTTTTAATCGGAATCTACACTTCAACGTTCACAAAAGAAGTCATCTCGATGGCTTGATAAGGACTCTGTTACCTAGTCACGAACATCTTGTATTGCACAACATGGAACAGGTAACAATAGTCCCAGATACGGCCATTATGAGTCGGTGATGTGCTCTTTGGAAGATCAGTAGGCGATGCTCCAGTCTTGTTTGTATCACCTATGTACCACTCCCGACCTAGTACCAACCTTTCTGTGGACTGCAGGGGACGTCTCGATGGCTGTCTGTCTATCAACGGCATTAGTACGCTGTCGCAGGCCCTAGGGGATTCCTGATGAGCCCCCAGTGCGTAGTCTCCTGTGGTGTGTCATCGAACTATGCATCACACTGCTTATATTAGGACTGCAGGTCGTTAGCGCATGTGTGCGTTGAGTGACAGGCAGCACAAGGTTTATCGTTCGTCAGAAAACGCAGGTGGCAAGCTCCATCCACCATTGGAGAACGACTCCTTCACACTAATGAATTTATGGTACGATAGGCCACACAACCTGCTTAATATTGTTTTACATTGTTGGTAATTGCATTTGGTGGCTGCTGGAAAATGAGATAATACTCGCACTTGTAACTAACAGATGATGCTACTAAAGAAGCGTCATGCAAGTTACTTCAATGAACTAATTTTCTGAAGGTAGATATTCATTATAAAGAGCTATTGGCTCTTTTATGATGTCGTTATACAAAAAGGTGAATGAGACAAATCACAACCTCATAAATATTTCCTGTTTCTTTTACGTCAAGATTATCAGTACCTCGATATCTCCTCTGTTGGGATAATTCTGGCTTTATACAGCCAAAACTGTTGCACGTTTGTTTCTAATTGTTCTTCTTAGTATAACATCACTCTGCGTTCAGGCCAAAACCGTTGATTCAGGATCCGTCAGGACTTTTTTTATAGTGTCATACTTCCGCCGACGCAATTGTGCACATGATATTCAAGGTCACTAGCGGTACATATCAAGGCTCCTCCCCTGTGGAGTCAGAAGGGGAGGGGCAGGGAATGGAAGGGGATGCTGGATAAGGGAGCGGAGGTCGTCCAATCGTGTTGTGTCCATATGATCATTCTGTCTGCCAATCGCTGTGGGGCCACGGGACATTGATGTTTCGCCTAATGACGTGCAATGTCAGCCCCTACATCACTCAACCAATATAACTTTTTATTATTCAGTTGCGTGAGAGTCATCATTTGTTCGTTGTCTGCATGCAAGCCCAGGACTCAAGTGCTCAATTGCTGACGCATTTGTGTCGAGTAGAGGAGACTTTAAAAAGTGTAATTCCTGCAAACATCCATCAGAGGAAGGTATTTACAGCCGGCTGCATCAAGAGTGCAAAGACATGCTAATGGAAGAGGGTGTGACACTTCATTCAGATTATCCAATAATCAAAAGATGTATAAGCAGGGATATCACAGAATTGTTAAGGCTTTTGTGGCATACGGCCGTTGGCTTCTGTCTCGGGTTCTTCGGCCGACGTTCGTCTGATGATTTTTGTGCCGTCTCGCCAGCATGAGCGTCTGGCATTGTCTAAGTTTCACCCTCTATTGCTGGTGGTGTATTTCAGCCGAACTCGCGGCCGCAGACGACTCTATGTAACTGGTGCGCCAATGTCCAAGGGCTTCTCCGCGGCTATTTCCTATACGGTTCTCTTGCTACCTGCGACGGTCGTTCGCTGCAGCACGGAAAGCCTGATCAGTTTATCTTGAGGCTTCCTTCTTTCTTGGTGAAGCTGCTCTCTCGTTCGTGCATTTCTATAGCTTCCCTGAACAAGCGAGTCTGATAGTTCTTCCCTACAGCAAGAACTTCCGCGTCCGCGAATTTTCTACGCGGTCGGTCTCACACAGTGCGTGCTCTGCCACAGCCGATTTCTCTACCTGCCCCAACTTACAATGTCTCTTATGTTCCGTGATCCTGGTGTTGATTGATCATCCAGTCATTCCAACATAAACTTTTTCGGTGGACATGGCATGCAGTATATTCCCGACATTGCAGGTGCGTGCCTTTTCTCCTTTGCTGACCTGAAACACTCTTTTACCTTCTTTATCTGTTTGAAAGTAGTCTTTACGCCATATTTGTGCAGTGTACGGCCTATTCTGTTCAAATGGCTCTGAGCACTATGGGACTTAACTTCTGAGGTCATCAGTCCTCTAGAACTTAGAACCACTAAAACCTAACTAACCTAAGGACATCACAAACATCCATACCCGAGGCAGGATTCGAACCTGCGACCGTAGCAGTCACGCGGTTCCAAACTGAAGCGCTTAGAACCGCACGGTCACACCGGCCGGCACGGGGATGTATGGCAGAAAGGCCGTGCCCCACATTTCTTTTTCTGATTTGTCACTTCACCGAGTATTTGGCTCTGCTACACTTTTAATATACCTTGTGGAGTACTCGTTGCTCCTCAGAATACTTCCCAGGTGTTGCATTTCGCGTCCGAGTTGCTGCGGCTCACATATTCGTCTAGATCGCATTACGAGAGTATTAATCATGCCCCTTTTCTGGCCCGGGTGGTGTTTGACAGTAGTGCAGGTATCGGCCCGTGTGTGTCAGTTTTCGATACTCCATATGTCCCAGGTTCTCACCATGCCTTGTGACCAGCACATCTAGAAATGTTAGAGTTTGTCCTTTTCTTCTTCCATGGTATATTTTATGTTGGCATGGAGGCAGTCCAAGTGTCTTAGGAAGTCACCGAGCTGCTCTTCACCGTGGCTCCACACAGTGAAACTGTCATCGGCGTATCTGTATCACACCTTAGGTTTACAAGGTGCCAAGTCCAATGCATGTGTTTCGAAATGTTCCATGGAGAAGTCGGTCACCACTGGACTAAGAAGACTACCCATGGTGACGCCTTCCAGCTGTTCGTAGAAATTTCCATTCCACGTGAAACTTCCAGCTACATACTGTCAGCGGCCGCAAGCTCTGCTTCAGTCCACCACCAGCAATGGACGATGAATCTTTGACGATGGCAGCCACTTGTCCTGGGGAAACGTCAGAAAAATCATCAGAAGAACGTCGGCCGAAGAACCCGAGACAAAAGGCAACAGGCAGTTTGTTGGCAGGGATATTGTCCGGCAAATAACTGCAATACAACAGAGTGGTATGAAGATGTCTTACCTGGTTGGGCTTTCTCAAGGCAATTAGCTGCATTTGCTGGAATTGCTTGCCCTTCTGAAATCTCAACCAAACCTACCTCTTCCACTACACAAGAAGTGACAGTGAGTACACTGAAAATGGAATGAAGTAATAGAGACAGATTATTCAGATTGACTAGCAATCGAGAGTTGTATTTGCATGAAGATGAATGGATTCCCCAAGAAAATGATTTACATTTGTTGAATCTACCTTATGAAATAACTGAATTGTGCAACATAGAAACTCCTACTCACATCTGGAAAGTAAGCTGCTCACTCTGTCCGTTATTATTATTACTATTACTATTATTATTATTATCGTTTTTATTAATATATTCGTTAACACTGACGCTATTTCCTTCCGCCAACAGAATTACAGAACTAGGATGTGCATTTTCACAGCAACTGTTCCCATTATCACCACCCATAAGTGAAAAAAGAATCACTGAACGTATTTTAAGCATAATGAATTATTGCACCTAATGCATGGTTTTTACTGTTGTATCGAAAAACAATAATAATACATAACTATTCATTCAACATTGTCTTATTTCTCTTCATCCCACCCTGCAAAGAGTAGCTCTGCGAGTAAGGTATGATAATAACAAAGTATCGTGCAAGAAAGACGAGAATAATCGGCAGAAATTCGGTTGTTGGACATGACAACGCCTCTCTGGGAAAGCCTGAAGAATTAAAACAACAATGAGCCGTGGCGCCATTGAATTAGTAGATTGTTCTGTCTGGCGCCACTGGCTCAGGTGTAGTATCGACTACCCGTCTTGCGGCCAAACTGCCAATATCAATGATAATGAGTTGGTATATGTGGACTGTGTCCTTAGAAGGTCTTTGCTTGTCGATATATGTACGGAGTTCGCTGGCCCGAGAGTAAGAGGAAGTTTGGGGATTGGTGGTAGCTTCGCGACATGAGGTGGTCACGAGATCCTAGCGGCCGAAGCCATGAGCTGCGCAAGGAGGGCCCGTACAGAGCGAAGATACCGGAGTACCTCACCGGAGTCAGCGTCGACTACAAGCGGCAGGCCGACACCCCGTCGGTTGGTTCGCAACATTCGTGTCGGACGACCGCTCGTGGACTGGCTGCCCTCTTCTACCTGGCTTTCATTACCACTTCTCAGTAACCGCTGCGACGCACTGTGGATCCACGGAACTACTTGCTGATAAAGGGGAGTAACATTCTGTAATCCTCGCGACCAATTGTTTCATTGTCTACCTACTCTCCTTATTATTTTCTGGTTCGTACCCGACTCACAGAGTTTTACTCGGTCGGCTCTTTGGTCGTAAATATAGGCAGTAGTAAGACACCAGCTGTCGTTTGGAAAGTCTTACCTCTTTTACATTGCCTTTCCTTTCTGGTTTGTACCCGATCATTAATGTTCTAGTTAATCAGCTCTTCGTCGTAAATACAGCGGGAACAAAAAAGGTAAATAACACAATACCACAACTCTGTACATTCTCTATACTAACTATAACTTCAAAGCTAATATTGGATGCTAACAGAACAGTAACATGCATAGGGCCATTGGTGATCAGATGGTACCTACTGTTAAACAGTAACATCACTTCAAATGCAACTTTTTTCCTCAGTCACTCAAGCAATGATTGAGTTGAATAAAATAATGTCCAATCATTTTGGAAAGAATCAGCTGATCTTCATGCACGCTTCGCGAGTATGACGATTTTGCAGATGTCGCATTTGTACGTGGGACAGGGCGCTACATGCAACATGCAGCATTTGTAACACGAGATGTCCATCCCTCCAGTAAGTGTCACAACACATTTCACTCCATACATGTGCATTTGCAGTCATAGCCTCATCCATCATTGAGTATCAATGGACATATGAGCCAACCATCACATGAGCTTTAGTGTTATATTACAGCTGATGAAATTCTGCACATAGTATTGAAGCGTGACGTGTGTTAAGGTCCCCCACAGGGTGGGGGACGAGGAGGATAGGTGTGGTGGTGGGGGAAGAGGAGAAGGGGGAGGGGAAGGAGATAGACATTTGAGGTCTATGTGCAGTAGCTGACCAAACGGAATCAATTACACCAACCCACCCTCCGATTTTTCTCTCAAGCAGCAGCGGACATTTGCGGTCTGTGCTCCGTTGTGAGACCACTACAAAACACTATCGGCAGAGACCACAGACCACCTCCAAAAAGCAGAAGAAGACTAAAATAAGACAAGTATTTGTACCAATAATATTATTCAAGGGACGCTCCACCGTCTGTTCTCAATTAATTTGCACTGAATTACTTTGAAACAAATATGTTATTATTACTGAGTAGCCTCACCTATATCAAAGAACTGAAATGAGTACAAACAAAGACGTTATTATCATACATTCTGTAGTTGTTTGCCTTTTCTCCTGCTACACAATGCACCCCAGTTGAATTGCAGGAGCCTGAAGATTCATCTGACCTTTCTGTACCACAGCACAGTGACATACATCAATTGTTGCCAGACAATGAGTTCTCACTACCACCCTCATCAGCACCACTCGTCCGACCTCTAACTCTGGCGTACCTCATCTGTGTGGTGTCCGAGTATTGTGGTTTGATTGCGTGTTGTACAATTTCAGCAAGATTACAATAAAACTACTTACTTATTATCAACGTAACATGAAGTTTTATTTAAACACTGATTTTCCTGGATAATGAAAGTTATTTTGTTACAGAAATCTCCACCTGGAACGTGTATCAATGTTGTCTGTCAAGCAGTGTAAATGGCATTATGTTTCAGATCGTTTATCGAATTTAACGCTAGTGTTATTTGAGGTGACAGCACTTTTCTTTAAGAAAAATTGACAGGTTTGTCACACAATACCACACGCACACAACACTAATGTATTTTCCCTTTAAAAATATATCATAAAAATTGTTACAAATAACCAGGCTTCATACATCAGCAGATAAGAATTTATATCACGTAATATGCTACTTGCACTGTTTAATGATTATTCACCATCTAAGTCGAATTAACTTCCTCAAAGTGGGTTCTGGGCCACCAATACACAATTATTATTGCAATTACGTGCTAAAACATTTATGTCCATCTAGAAAATCTATTTAAAACTGCCCGCTGCAATATTTCACTACGATGGGGGCTAGCGTAAGACAATCACTTGCCGATTCTGCTTCAGGTCCTGTTTTACTACTAACAAATAATATATATGAAATCTTTTTCTATCTTCACTATATGCATTAACATTTGAAAATATTTCTCAATGTTAAGCGCTTATTATCCAGCATTTACCAATAAACCACGCTGTAGACCAAAAGCGCTAATAGCTGCGCTCCTTTGTAGCCGAGCAGAAAACTTAACATTTATGTAGGACGAGAATTACAGTAAAATAAACCTTTAAACAAAGAAAATTCATTTCAGTGACACAGAAACTCTATTTTCCAAATATTAATTAACAACATAATACAGTTTTTTTTTTACAGACCTCAGTGTTACAAGACATCAATCACGTCCGATCGTTACAACAGCTCGAACAATAAGAAGAGTTTTTCTAGAAGAATCACTCGTAACAAAAGATAATGATTTCCATTATCTTTTTCCATGATTATTGTGTGAGTTATGATTTTTCACAGAATATTAAATTATGTCACTGAGAATAAATATTTATTATTATTTTAGTATCGATGAACTCCATTTTTATTAATATCACGAGAATGTTCGCTCAAATTCCACACACAGTTCTGTCGTGAATATCGTTCTCGATATTACACCTGCTAAGGTGATGTTATTCTGTGTAATGTACAGTCCAAATATGTGTGCCGACAACTGAAAACGTACTGCTTTCACAGCATGACTGGCGTGTATTATCTAAAAATTTCTCAGGTATATGTCCAATGTTCAGCATTTGAGCACCTACTGTGATACTAGACGACCATACTGTATGTGTTGGCAACTACCCAAAGACAGTTAAGATGAACTCATATGGGAACTAGAATATGGAGTAGTGCACTGACATTTAGGAATCGGCATTTACAAACAAAATTTGTGTATGCCAGCGATTCAGACTGCTGTGAACTAGTGTCATAGGAGGTGTATGTGCATGGAAATTTAGGAAGTATACGGAATACACTTACAGAATTAATTAGCCACAACAACTCTAAGGAAGATTTCGCAAAAAATTTTGATGAATTGTGTGCCTATGGTTGCAGTACACAAGGTTCATCATTATTACCTGATGCAGGTAAAGAACTACGTGCATATACATACTGTATATCCTACAATTCTAGCTGAAATTAAAAAAAAAGAGAAATGAATTTCTTTATACGGCAGTGTGTTATTTTGCGAAACCTGAAGTACAGGCTTATATAACGAAAAAAACATCGACATTACACTTACTGTTTGTGTTATGTCATAGGATATTCATGACAATTCAGGCTCCAACATACTGAGATGATGTGTAAATATATTACTTGTTGAAGTAATGTAATTGTACTCCATACCAAAATAGTTATCAAGCCACAATTTCATATTATAAACTGCTCAGAATGGGTTGAGTGGCATGACCAAAAAAAAATAATAATTTATATTTGCATTTGAACTTTATAAAAAGAAGACAACAGTTACCAAGAAGATGCCATGTAACATACACCTTGCATCGTCGTGGACACCACATGTGTCGCAATGATGTTCTTGCATTCAGCACAGGCTGGCCTCTGCATTGGCACAACAGCCAGCACTAGTACAGCACATATCACTCATATACTGTGGCACCTCCAATGCCTGCTGCATCAAGATGAGTGACGGTCATCAAGTCCCCCATCCCATAGTGGCGTTACAGCTAGCCAGAGACCATGCTGTGACACAAAAGCTTTCCTTTTCAGATGTTGCACACACTGCTGTCAAATATAGACTACCAGCCACTGACAAATTGCTCACCCAGTCATGTGCGAACTGTCGAACTCACATCTCTTCAGTAACTTACTGTGGGGTGCATATGCATATCAGAGGTGCATATCCTGATGATGAATGTTTTCTTGTTGTGGCAAAGAAATAGGGCTTTCCATACGAATACCTGACTTTTATAGACAGACCCCATGAAACCATGTTGCCTGATGTAACTGCAATCAGCAGCAAACTCATAGGCTCTGCCATAATGGATACAGAGTATAGGTATGAAGTGAATGTTTGGCAGGAGTTCGATATCTTTAATTTAAAGAGATACTAACTGGTACATCCTAACAGATGTGAAAAAGCTCCCAGACGTGTTTGATAAATTGTGGAGTGTATGCCTGGATCCTGCCTTCTATTATACCTCACCAGAGCTCTTATGCAATACAATTTTAAAAAAGACACGTACCAACATTGAACTGCTGAGAGATGTTGACATCTTGGTTTTTTAGAGTGCAGTATTCATGTGCTAGTATGTGCATGGTGCAGCAAGATGGATAAGCCATGAATTACTGAGAAGGAGTACAAGTCATCTGACAGTTCGGTTAAATTATTTACAAGGATGTAAACAATTTCCATGGGCATGCCATGAAACAGTCACTGCCATTTTGAGGGTTTAGATTCCTGTCCGTAGATTAAACAACCAGATTTGAAATAGAGACCAACGTGTGGCTGGAGATGTGGATATATCCTGAAGGCCACCCTGGAATATCCTCCCAGTTTGCATGATGTTCACAGCAACTTGTCACAGTGTCCTAAGTGCCTAGTCCCATGGAATAGCTCCATCCCTAAGCTGATAACAATGCTGGAAGATACATTCTACAATACAGGAACGTCTGGCAATGTCTCAGGTTGGGGATGACCTATTAGAATCACATATGGCATCTTCTTTAGCGGAATCCCTGCTTGAAGGAGTTCATTGATGTTAATACCAAAGGAGGACCCTCACAGCGTATGGCTTCGAAAAGTTTTTTATAATGAATAATTCTGTTTATGGAAAATCCATGAAGAATGTTATAACAACTGAAAGATTCATTTAGTTTAGCTATGGGATGGGCGTGATTACACCACCAGGCCAAATTTTAAGCATATCACAATCTTCAGTGAGAACTAGTCGCTGTGAAGATGGCTAAGGTGAAGTTCAAGAAGCATGTCTGTATCAGCATGTGTATTCTGGACCTCTCTACAGTCAACTAAACTTTACATGTACCGATTCAACTGTGAATGGACAACCAAACTTTCCCGTCCCCAATTACTTTATATGGATACGAACAGTTGGATATGCTGGGTAAAAGGCTGCAATCCATATGAGGTAATTGGGTACAATCCTCCAGAAATTCGACATATCTCGATGTATGACTGATAATCCTTATGGCATAACACATCAGAATCAGAAGATTATTGGCGCTGTTGAAGACAAGACGAATGGCGCACAAATTGTGGAGTTTGTGGGTCCGAAATTTTAAAATGTATGTATGCTGTATAAATGAAAGCGCCATCTAAAGTTGGACTAAGTGTGTGTGTGATTTGTGCAGTTCTCACGACTGAGTACAACAATGAGTGCCTGCCTGCTAGTGCAGATGAATATTGGCATGTGGTGTGCCAAATAGTCTTTCAGTTTCAGGGTCATTATGTACATACTGCACTGTAGCTGAAAGTTGGCCTAACATGCTATGATGACGAATGCTTCATCTGTGTGCACAATAGCCACTTGAGAGTGATTAATAGTACACACTATGCGTGAGTGTATATACATATGTGTGTGTGTGTGTTTGGAATAGATAGGTGAAGTGTTTCATCATAAGTGTATGTGTGTGAAAGATTGCAAATTGTGTCTGCTATGTGTGTTTTTTTACCTGTGTGCTGATAGTTCCCCATTCAGTGTAAATATTGCATATATACAGAAAACTAAATAGTTTAAAAACCATTTTAGTAGTATTTTAGATTATTATTGTAAAAATCATTTTTGTAATCTTTTCTTAAAGTTTAAATATTGTAGTCTATATTAAGTTTTCAAGATGAAAAGTATAAAATATTGTTTGTGATTCCATAATACATGTAGTTTAATTAGTTTAATATAGTATATCCATCATCTTTTTTTCAAGTGAAAAAAATGTTAAAATTATTTTCACTGCTGTACATCTTCTTGATACCTCACCACGGAATGATACAGATACACATCTTTAAAGTTCATACAAAAATTTTTCACTTTTGTATGTACATCTTTAAAGCACAAATGTAAAGGAAAAGTAATCTTAATAAAATCATTAGTTCTACCTTTTTACATTATTGTTGGCGTTTACAAAAGAGCATAATCGCTATAGATGACTGGAGGAATGAACTTGGAAAAAAAAATAGTAAGAAGCAGGTAATTAATATTGCACCCTTTTTTTCTGTACGAAGAGACAATTTTAAGCATCAGCATAAAGCATCCAGTACTGAACTCCATTGCTTAAAAAAAGGAATCTGATAGCCAAGCATTTCGAAGTGAGTTCTGAATTGGGTGGCTGTACGCACCAGTGTCTGTGGCAGGCACTATATGGTGCAGAAGGGTGGAGTGAGTCGAGGTGGTGGCAAGCATTTCTGTGAGACTCCTCTGCCTCTTTGGGTCTCAGCTGGTGGGCAGCCTGGTGGATGGTCTGGGACACACTTCTCTAGTGCCCCACAGCTGGGACATACTTGCCCGCCTCCTGTGCACTGACAACAGCCCTACATGCTGGAGAGTAAGATGTATTAAACAATCAACACATTGTGTGCAGCCTTACACTTAACACCCTTGTTATGTTTGGCTGCATCCAATTATAGGATGTCGATAGGTGGGACAACAAGAACAATATTTTAGGTTTTTCTTACCTGAAAATATGCATATCGCAGCCACTGTGCTGAGCAGTGTTTTCCAAACAGTTGCTTTCTATACATCTTAAATTTGGCTTACATAGCATTCAGTCAAACAGGTGTGACAATGTTCATAGTAATACCATCTGTGAATTCTGATTCAGTGGACTTTATACTTACAGGGGTCACATTTATACACTTTGGCACTGGGAGCGGGGAGTGCATGCATTCGTACACTGCTTGTATTTACACTGTTCTTGGACAAATAGTTCACAAAATTATAGTATGCTGCCCTTATCTATGGACACCAGCGTGTAAGTTTATCTGTAGCATTCATTAGTGCACAGAATAGATAACTGAAACTCACAACACTCGAATGTTATATGTAAATGTGTGTGTCCCCTGAAGTTAATTCAAGCGCACATATAGGCTGCTGAAAACTCTCTCCTAAACAATTGAATGTCAACTAATGCATGAGATGGATCACAATCCTCCATTATCTTTATCTCTAATTACCTTAAACTGCACTTACAGTGCCACTCATACCCATAATTCTGCACTTTAGCAACAACACTTTGTAAATTTTCCAGTTCAGTCACTACTTGAAAGTCACTAAGAGTTGCTAGGCCTACATTCAAGTGCATGGATCCACTAGCAGTCACATTATACGCGTTGGCGAATAGCAGTACTCTTGTGGGTCTTACCTGACTCTCAGAGATCTAAGAAAGCTCTGGTGGCAGTGCAGAACAGTAGAATGAAAGAAGATCTGATAAATCTAGAAGGCAGTCTCTGGGTTACTGCTCCATTTCAGCTTTGGTCTGTTGTTAACAAGAAGAAGAATATCAATAACGTGTGGATAAGTATTTACTTTCAGTCTTCTTCCTCTATTTAACTGATGTTTGCTGATGGAAGTTCATGGCATACAAACGTCAAGTAATCCCAGTTCAGCGAGTGCGAAGTGTGGGTGGAGACAGGAAAGGATATGTGCCACTGGTGGACTTCAATGTCACACGCAAATTGAGTCAGGTGAAATATGACACCAAAAATCATCAGAAGGTCTGCTTGTATGCCCACTGCACTCTACTCGTTGCTTGGCGACTCTGTTTCTCTTACATTTTGCCCTCGCTCGTCCAAGGGTCTAAAAGAATCCTCATACCAGTGTCTCCTAACAATGCTGTCCACTAGCCAGCACTCTACGGGGCAGTAGTCAAATTTATCGCGTCAGAATAACTTATGTCAAAACTCTTAAAGCTATTCAAATAAAATAAAGGTTATGAATATTCTACATCTTCAATCTTCATGTCTACGCATTTATATCTCGGCATAGTCACCCCGATGACTAACATATTTCTCCCATCAAGACATCAGTTTGCTCATACCGTGACTGTAGTATGTTTGACTTTGTTGACGGAGCCACAACCTCACCTCTGCTTGCACCGCATAATCACTATCAAAATGAAGTCCTCCGAGATTTTCTAACGCAGCGACATAGTTACCTTACGCTGGATATATTTCGTAAACCACATCAAATACTGACGAATCGATTCCACAGACCGAACGTGAGGAGAGGGGCTAGTGTAATTGGTTAATATAAACCATAAAAAAATGCACGGAAGTATGTTTTTTAACACAAACCTACGTTTTTTTTAATGGCACCCCGTTAGTTTTGTTAGCACATCTGAACATATAAACAAATACGTAATCAGTGCCGTTTGTTGCATTGTAAAATGTTAATTACATCCGGAGATAATGTAACCTGAAGTTGACGCTTGAGTACCGCTCCTCGATCGTGTGTATCTGAGAGCACCGAATTACGTAGGGATCCAAAGGGAACGGTGATGGACCTTAGGTACAGGAGACACTGGAAAAGCACATTACGTCCACATGCTAACACCTTTTTATTGGTCTTTTTCACGGACGCACATGTACATTACCATGAGGGGTGAGGTACACGTACACACGTGGTTTCCGTTTTCATTTACGGAGTGGAATGACTGCAGCGCCTTAGACCGCTCGGATGTACAGTAAAAGTATGTTAATAATAAAATTGTGTTAATATGATGGACTGGTGTGGTCGTTGGCAGCCATTGATGATTCGCACCAAGTTTCAGCTGGATTTTGCCCACTGCCCACCACGAGTCGCATATACACTGCATAACTCTTTGAAAACCCCTTAAAGGTCTTCTATTCCCACGGATAAGTTTTAAATCTGGCTCAAAGGTGCATATAATCTTCCTCTGTAGTAGTAAAAAAGCATGGTGCCGTGCGATGTCACTCTCGGGCTCCACAACGCTTCGAACAGGAAAGTGTCGACATTAACTAAAATAAAGGCCAGAGTCCAGTTCATATGACGTGTAAGATGGGTTATTGACGTTACGTTGGCGCCAAACTTCACCACAATTCGGATCAACGCTACCGTGAACGTGTCAAATGATAGTAAGGGTGTCACAACCCTTCTTACCTGCTTAGTGTCACAACCCTTCTTACCCGCTTATCATCCCAACTTTTGACGCCTCTGTGATTGGTTAGTATCGTGACGCCCAGCTTTGAAATCACGCAGTTTTCTTATGAGTGGCCGAGGTAAACATTCCAGACACATCGCCGCTCAGACATGCACGAAAAAGCCTCAGGGGACGGCATGAAGGGCGTCAGCGGCTCCACCCCTTTCCCTGGGGTTGATTTCCACACGTTTCGCCGTCGATAAGGACATTTTGCAGTGCGATGATCAACAGGAAGACTTTCTAGACAAACTTCGACAGCGCTGACACTCTTGGGCGTTTCCACCTTTATCTAAGGACACTGTGGGGCCTTATCCTCATTTATCATGATCCGACCCTATTGGGGTGCAACACGACCGAAATTTTTTCTCTCGTGTACAGGAAAGAACAAGTAGGGTACGTTCAAAATCATTCGGCGAAATTTGAACATGATCGAAAGAAGCAAAGGATTCTTACGCTTTTCGTCTCACCTATTTCGCGTTCTGCTGTGGGGTGATAACATGTGTGTGTGGGGGGGGGGGGGGGGGGCGGAGTTGAGACGCTCACCAGTGGCATATACATGCCGCTGTTCAGCAAAACTGTTGGTGGCACGGCCCATCTTTATTGGTAATTTTAAACATGAATACGTATAGATGCAATCTGTAATGTAGTCCGAAGTGCCTGCAACCAGCCAACTGTATTCGCAGGGGCATCAATGAGTTGCCTACCTGCCTACTTTACGGGTTACTTCTGCACACAGTTATTTTAAAAATTATCAATAAAAACGGGCAAGTACCATAGTGATAAAGATGGGCAGGTACCTTCGTGGGTGAGAAGCCCGCTAAACCCACAGGGCAGAACAGGTGATTAGGATTGTGGAAAGGGCCAAATAAGGTGTTGGTCAGGTTCACTCAAAATTGTAATATATTGTAATTTAATTTCACCTTTAAACCAAAACGGCAAACCTTTGCAACTTCGAGTTTCAAAAAGGCAATTATTTCACGGCGGAGGGACTCCAAACAAGAAATCGTAAAAGTCAACCAAATAAAAATATAGTTAAAATAGCAAATAAAATAATTAAAACATATGTGGTATCACAGCTAGGCTGGAAAGCCTCAAGGCAAAGGTAGATAGAACAAACATATACAAGGTGCAATACAAGCAGCTGAGGGCTGCCATTAAATTGAAAATTTTAAAATATATTACCATAATCTATTAAGGCAGAAGGCCGCAATGTTTTTGCTTAAAGGGTAATGTCAAGAATAAGGTTTTAAGCGGCTTAAGGCCCACAACTGATTTTCCAAAATTCAAAAATACCTTAAGTCCGGTAAAAACAAGACTCTTTAAATCATTGGTTATGATACGTTATAAACAACCAATTAAACACCGGTGAGAAGGACAATAAAGAAAACGGCACTCAGAAGCCTCCAGGGAGGTCGGTCTGCCCTCGTTCACTTAGGTGAGACAGATGATGAGCCCAACTACACTTGATCCGTCGGAATCCAACTAGGGGACAGCCACGGACCGACCGACAAAACGACTTCCTTACCACCAATTGGCACATGAGAACTCAAACACCAAAGGTTACGAACGTGATTATCCACAATGAAATATGTATTAGCTGTCAAAACTACACACCATGTTGGAAAGCGACAACATGCGAGGAAAGGACGTTGCCTGAAATTACGTTAGTGACCAGAGGAGGTAACAGGAACACTAACGGACACAAGCCGGCCGGAGTGGCCGAGCGGTTCTAGTCACTACAGTCTGGAACCGCGCGACCTCTACGGTCGCAGGTTCGAATCCAGCCTCGAGCATGGATTTGTGTGATGTCCTTAGGTTAGTTAGGTTTAAGTAGTTATAAGTTCTAGGGGACTGATGACCTAAGAAGTTAAGTCCCATAGTGCTCAGAGACATTTGAACCATTTTTTGAACGGCCACCAGGCAGAAAATTCCGCTGGTGCACTTGAATTGTAGTCAACCAATATAGTTAATTGCTCCGCATGGCGGCTAAATTTCAGCAATAGAAACACTCGGTGTTGTTCACAGGAAAACCTCCCAAACAGCGAACCACCGAAGCGAATAACACAAGATGAATGGATGTGGCTTGGGTAGTTGAAACCATTACTCAACTTCGACGTTCTGGGTCGGTGAACCACGAAGCTCGTAGCAATCGGACAGTTCCACACATGCTCCGACACTGCGCAGGGACTGCCAGTGGACCCATCCGACTGCACCGCGCAGAGATAACTCCCTCGGTCCGCAGCAACCGACCGACTCGACGCAGAATGCCGACAACATCTAAAATAGTCGTAAGTGGAAATAACGCCAACCACACACACAACCTAACAAACACTTGCACAAAGACCTGAACATACCCAACAATCACTAAGCACGCACGAAGACAAATCGGGAGTCGATGCACACACAGACACACACAGCCGACTCATGAATGATCGGCGAGCCAAAACGCGTCATCCAGTAGAACGACCGACCGACGATCCACCAAGACCGTGGCCCGGCTCAAGTGAAGCGTAGCGGCAATGGTCGGGCGAGCAATGTGGACGTAGACCTCACTGCTGCTCCGACTGCACTAGTGGCGCATTGCAACTCCCCGACTGGCAGGTCCGGACTGCGCTCCAGACACGTTCCAACTGACTGGCCGACCTTAGCTCGCAACCCGAACTCTCCTTACGACAGACAACGACTGGGAAGTAATAGCAGTCGAGCAAAGATACTACGAGAGGGGATATATTGATATGCGCTGCTAACGCCTCTCACGGTCAGGCAAAGCAGCAACTCAGTGACAGTGGGAATTTAAATTAACGCAGTGAGGTGGAAGCACTTTAAAAACA